>NC_058414.1:100471533-100619634 GCF_002201575.2 Neomonachus schauinslandi | reverse complement strand
CTTTGAGGAGTTTATCAGAAGTATAGAGATTCTCAAACTTTCCTGCTAACTTAGACCCTGTGGTAGAGGAGAATCAACAGAGGGGTGATGAACTTCAGAAGTCCCAGCTTCATGGCCTAAAATCCTCCAAGATCGTGAAGTGTCCTTGGGATGTATTTTCTTGGGAATTCATGTTTTACTGTAATTTTTTTAGGTTTTTAAATACTGATTTTAATACACAGATCCTTTTGCAATGTACACAAGTTTCAAAAGTATGAATTCGTGAAACATCACAGATGGAAACTAGGCCAATACATTTTCAGAACTTGTATTAACGGGAAAGGGGCGGTATACTCGATTTCTTCAAAATCTAGTCATCACGTCTGTAAGTGGACATGAAGTCCAGGGGACGAGGTAGTTAACGTGGTCTGACAAGGGGCATTAAAGTGTGTACTGCTTTCTGTTATTCTGTCCAGCCAGGGGACTAGTGACAGTACATGCTCGCAAGCCAGGGTGGGGCCGCGGTTGGTCCTCAGGGCGTGTTGCTTGCTTGCCTTTCCTCTGCTTCCTGCTACGTAAGCCCCACCTACTCGTTTATCTGGCATATGTGATCATGCAAAATGAGGAGTGGGTCAGTGTGAATCACTTGGATCGGTGGTTTCTTTTACAGATCACTAAAGTTGTTCTCAGCAAAGGTTGGAGGTGCCTGGAGTGCACCGTGTGTGAGGCCTGTGGGAAGGCGAGTGACCCCGGAAGACTCCTGCTCTGTGATGACTGTGACATAAGCTACCACACCTACTGCCTCGCGCCTCCTCTGCAGACCGTGCCCAAGGGGGGCTGGAAGTGCAAATGGTACTCCAGGACTTCCCCCCTCCTCAGCCTCTCAGGCGCGCAGTGTTCCCACAGTTGTTCTTAAACACTAGCCACAGCCACTTCATTGCACAATAACCTGTTGAGCGGGAGAGATACCATGCCACTACCCAGAAGAATGTTCAGATACGCACCAAATAATTTCCCCCCGTTCTGTTCTCCTGTAGCTCCTTGAATGCTAGTAACTACATAAACCACATAAATAAAACGGCGTCTTGTTGGGGGGGGGTGTTGGATTTCAGGTGTGTTTGGTGCAGACACTGTGGAGCGACATCTGCAGGTCTGCGATGCGAATGGCAGAACAATTACACACAGTGTGCTCCCTGTGCAAGCTTGTCTTCCTGCCCAGTCTGCTATCGGAACTATCGAGAAGAAGACCTTATTCTGCAGTGTAGACAGTGTGATAGGTATTGTGCTACTTTTTAAATTCTTTTTTCTCTTGCAAGCTTTTCTCTTTTAAATATAGCAAAAGGAAATTGGAAAATAACTTCCTTCCATCTCACATTTAAGAAACAAGACTTTTTGCTTTCCAGATTTTCTGTCAGTTAGAAACTTACACAGGTTTCCTGTTTTATATCCACAATTCCAGACAAAGATTTTTTACTTGGGGTTTTTAAGGGTTTATGAATCCCTTGAAATTAGATGCAGAATTATTGCCTGCATATATGCATTTTTCTGTGCAGTGTTTTTGAATCTTTCATTAGATTCTACAAATGATCTCACACATTTTATTTTCCTTAAACTATTTTTTCTTAAAGCTCTAGCTACTCAGTGTCTAGATACTGTACACGAGCTCCCACCCTCTTTCAGTAGTATGTGAGCAGCTTCAAAATCAAGAATGTTTTCTTTGGTTTCAGTGGTATATTATTGTGCTCTGTTAATAGTTAGCAATGTACGTGTAACATTAGCAATAGTATTATTTCATCAGTAATACAGGATTCTCAGGACTCTGCCTGTCAGTTCTTTGTTCAAAGGCAAGATAACTCCTTTTATTCCCAGTTAACATTCAGCCTCAAATACATTAGCTCTATCAGCTCCACAGTAGATGCACATCACATGGAGCACATACGTGCTAAACCGTTCGCAGACTTCTGAATTCCTTCATACTTGCCCCAACTAGCCTCCTTGCTGTCTCTGATATTTTCACTGTATTATCTTAAAACAGTTATCCTATCCTCCATGTGCTTTTGCTTCCTTCCTAGTACTTGATCTCATTCCTTTTTCTTTGCTTATTCTCAGCTCTGATAGTTTTTGTGGGTCAGTAGGCGTGGTTAGGAGAAAGAGCAACATGGGCAACATAGGCACGTCCGAACCTTAGGGGCTTTCAGTGTGGCAACTGTCAACTCCTGCTGCGGTTTTGTTTTAATGTACAAAATATGGTCTTTTTAGATGGATGCATGCAGTTTGTCAAAACTTAAATACTGAAGAGGAAGTGGAAAATGTAGCAGACATTGGTTTTGATTGTAGCATGTGCAGACCCTATATGCCTACATCAAATGGTAAGAAAAGACTGTCAACAGTGGGTCTGTGCTCCTGTAACTCCCTTGTGCCGTGCTGTCCATGCCCAGTGAGTGGGCTTGCCTCTTTTTTTCTTTTTGTGAAACAGTTATTTGGACAAGTATTTTGTGAAAAATAAGTTATTTTAGTTATATATAAGTTAACTCTTTTTATCCCAACTGAATATGTTAAAACCGTTGGCTTACATAAAGAAAATAAATTAAGCATGTATTATAGATATACAACGTAATTTTCCCTTCATGACTCATCGTCTTGTAGTTATTAGGAATGTGTAGAAATCCAGTGTGCTGGTTCTTATCTTGGCCATTTCTGCCTCCATGGTGTGTGTTTCTTCCACTACTTCTCGGTGTTTTTAAAGACAGCCTTTAACTCTATTTAGTGTTTAAGTATTTACTTTCATAAAATGGGTACAGAAATAGAAAATTTAATTATATGTAAATCCTTAAATATTCCTTTTCTAAAAAAAATTACACAATTTCTTTTTTTTTTTTCTTTTCTATTTCAGTGCCTTCCTCAGACTGCTGTGAATCTTCCCTTGTAGCACAGATTGTCACAAAAGTGAAAGAGCTAGGTAAAACCTGAAGCACTTTACTTGACTGTCCTTTACAGAGAGCCTGTAAATGCGGAATTATTTATACACCCGACCTGTCACATGTTCCATGAAACCAGCCCGCCTTTGTCATATGAGTGTTCAGCCCGAGTTCCCTAATGTTGTAAATCATATCTGTGATTGACACGTATAATGTTCGTCTTATCAGCTTTTGTGTGACACTATTCCTATCAACCTCAGCAAAATAGCAGTGAAGTAACCACTCAAAATAATTGTTGACTCTATGCTTGCTTTGGTTTTATTGATGTATTACTGTGCTTAGTAATCACTTAGCAGAAAATAAGGCTGGGTTAGCAGACAGTGATTTTCCCTTTTTATTTTTATTTTTTAAAGAATTAACTCAATTTCTTACTGTTCTTTTTCTGTAATGGATCAGCTAGAGTGGTGATTAATAGGATATTTTTATTAAATTATCGTTCTTTTGTCTAATTCTGTTTGATATCATTGGATAAAAAAACATTTGGGTAGTACAGAAATTGTCCCAGTGGATAGCAGTTTTGTACATTTAAAAATTTGCAGGATTTCTGCTTATTCATCACCTCTCCCCGTCACTGATTATATTGATACTTGGCTCTCCAAATGGGCTTCAGTAGTATTCTTGTTTCTCTTATATAAATTGATCCTCACCTTTTAGTCTGAGAAGATGCTCTGGGAAAAGGCCCATAGTCGAGTAGCTGAAGCATTGCTTTTAGCTTCAGTGCTCTCTTTCTAAATCCTTAATTTGATAGGTGAGAAAAAAATGCCAGGTAGACCTTTGTAACCTTTCTGCTTATAATCCAAGGAAGTTCGACCAGTTTTCTTAGTTTCAGTTGAGTACTGTTAATTATTTGTGCATTTCACAATCGCTTTATAGTCACATTCCCTTCACATGGTATTTTGGAACACCAGTCAACTTATCAATTCAAATTAAGGTGAGAGTTTTAATGTGTATCCTTGGGATATTGTAATTTTAGATCCACCCAAGACGTACACCCAGGATGGTGTGTGTTTGACTGAATCAGGGATGACTCAGTTACAGAGCCTCACAGTTACAGTTCCACGAAGAAAACGGTCAAAACCAAAGTTGAAGTTGAAGATTATAAATCAGAATAGCGTGGCTGTCCTTCAGACCCCTCCAGACATCCAATCAGAGCATTCAAGGGATGGAGAAATGGATGATAGTCGAGGTAATACTGATTTATTTTCCATTCAATACGTTCACAAGAATTAAATCATATAAAATAGCTTTTAGAATACTTATATGTTTTATCTCAGGGTAAATTCTACTGACTTCAGTAACCCTTGATATGACCCTTGGCCTTTCTAAGTGAGTTGTCTTCTTGGACTTTTTAGATTCTCTTCCTTCACATATTCTCTAGAACAGGCTTATTTACATTATAGAAATTTCCAGGAATACCATATCTTTGAGGATCACAGATAGGAAAGTTCAGAGGGCTGGACTCGAGGTTGCTAGGTGGCAGCATGAACTTCAGATGCTGTGAGCTCAAATGCCATGGCTCAGTTGAAGTAGAGCTTGATCCATGCAATCCTACATGGAAAAAACATTATTAATGTTCAAGTGCAAATTTATATTCATAGGTGTTTATCATAAACTTAACTTTTTATAACTATTTTCTTGATCGCAGTAGATATTAAGGATTTTCTAGCTGAGTCCTTGAGATGACAAAATAATTTTAGTAGTATTAAATTCAACGAGTTATAATTTTGCTTATCTCTGAAGAAGATTACCACAGTGACTTGTGTTTCTTTTAGGTTGGCTGGTTCTTTTCAGTTGACTCAGAAACAAAGTAAAAAATACTTTTGTTCCATCACATTATTCAGCAGTATTGAATCCTACTCTGTGCTGGATGTTGGAAGTAATGTCAATGAACAAAGCAGATGAAATTCTCTGCTCATGGAACTTACTTTTAGTGTTAGAAAAGATTACTTAAAAAAAACATGTAATAAATGAGTTGATTATAATGTGTTTGGCAAGTGCTGTAGAAAAACTAGCATTGAAGAGGAATTGGCAGTGCTTATGGTGGTGTGAGGCATCAGGTGAACTGGAAGCAGTATGTGAGCACAGACGTGAAAGAGGTGAGTGAGTGAGCCATTGGATTATCTGAGGGAAGAGCATCCCAGACAGCAAGAAGTGCACAGGCTGTGGGCAGGAGTGTGCCTAGCTAGCATGTTTGAGGAACGTCATGAAGACCAGTGTGTCCAGCAGTGGACAGAGGTGACAGCAAGAGATGCCGAGATCAGAGGTATAAGGAGAGAGAAGGCATGACTCAATAGGTAACACAGAACCATAAGGCCATGCTTAAGGAATTTACATTTCCTGTGGATGGACTAGGAGGTAATTGGAGGTTTCTGAGTGAATAGTGGCTTAGTCTTACTCATTTTTAAAAGGCACACTCGGCTGTAATGTGCCTAGACTACTGAGCCTAGGAGTTGTGGCGCGTGGATCAGATAGGGGGCTCTTGGAGGAGGCAGGTGAGAGATTATTCTGGCTGAGAGTGGATGTCTTTTACCAGTTAGTCCTCACATTTCCTTCACAGTGGTGTGTTTTTGGGTCTGTGTGGTTGGGAGAAAAACTTTCTGATGCTTATGTATAACTGATGTTCAAATACTGTTAAACAGGGAGTTTGATTTTAAAGTTTTGGTGATTTGTGGCTTGTGAAGAAATAGTCTATATCTGGGAGGAATTGATCAGATTACCATCAACCAGAGCACAGTGAAGAATTCTAGTTTCTATGGACAGTAGATGTCTGAAAAAATGATTCCATATTTACCCAGATCTGGGAAATGCTGCATTTCACAAAATTTGGAACATTTCTTGACAGTACACATTGATTCCCAAAGTATGAGATTATAGAACCTTTTAAAAACTTGGCAAAACAACAACAAAAAGGCCTGAGAAGGATTTCCCTTTGACTACTGTTCTGTACCACGATTTCGATGGATGTTTCTTCAACTGGGCAGTTTCCAGATGGAGGCAGTCTGAAGGTACATCCCCATAAAAATAACAAGTAACGTCACACATGATATTATATGTAAATACATAGTGGATTCCACAAGAGTCTATAAAGGCCAAATGAACTTGGGATGTTCCTGAAATATTCTAACAATGCCCCTTTGTTGTTGCTTTTGCTAACTGTTGACTGTTCTGATAAATGTTTCTTCAGGAAAATAAGTTAAAAACAGTCACCTTAGCATATCAGAAACAAATTCTTTGTGCAACAGAAGCAGGCTTTTTTCTAACTCACTTACTATGATCTGGGATCTGGAAACCTTGTTAGTACAAAAAAAAAAAAAAAAAAAATCCCAAATCTAAAGCAAACAGAAACACTGTGTGTGTCTCAAGAGTGGGAACACCGTGCCTCCCCACTCTAGGTGGCTCCCTCAGCATGGACCCTCCCAGTGTGAGGGGGACACCTGGAGATGTGGGCCTAGGGTTGCCTTCAGGCTCTAGCAGGCAAGGGGGGAGGGTAGGTAGAGTGGAGCCAGGAATGGTATTTAGTGGGAGGAGAAGAGAGGAAGCAGCCAGGTAGGTAGGTAATTACTGCCTGTGACGTTAGCACTAATTCTCTCAAATTCTTAAATTTGATTTTTGGACGAGTAATGCATTCACATGGTGTAAAACTAAAAAAGAATACGGGTAAGTAGTGAAAAGTGTCACTCTCTCCCCTGTCCTCAATATTGGGTAGAGAGGTTTTGGTAACTAGGTGATAATCACAGCTATAGTTGGACTTCAGGAGAGGGTTCTAGGCTAGAGAGAGAGACAGCCTTAGGGTCCTGAACCTGAATATGTAATTGAAGGTAAGGGAATGACTTGTTAACTGCAAACTGATTTGTAATTGTCTTTTTGAGCATTCTGTGTGTGTTTCCCCTTCCCTGATGCTGATCTTTCATTTCCTGAGAACAGTGCATTAAGCAGCATGAGTTCTACAATCATCTGGGGCCTTTTCCATCTTTTTCTATACTTTCCCCACCTACTGGGATGCACAGTTAGAATGGCTCAGTGGCCACTTTGACTTGCATTTCCTATTACACCGGAATTCTATATTTGATAGATTTTTCTGATTTTATCTGTACATTTACTTTTTTTTTTCCCCCCCAGAAGGAGAACTTCTGGATTGTGATGGGAAATCGGAATCTAGTCCTGAACGGGAAGCTGTGGATGATGAAACTAAGGGAGTAGAAGGAACAGAAGGTGTAAAAAAGAGAAAAAGGAAACCGTACAGACCAGGTATAGTCCTGAGCTAGACATTTTAATATATTCAAAACTTAGTTAATTTAAGAAAAATATAATATTGGGCGCCTGGGTGGCTCAGTTGGTTGGGCGACTGCCTTCATGATCCTGGAGTCCCAGGATCGAGTCCCGCATTGGTCTCCCTGCTCAGCGGGGAGCAGGAGTCTGCTTCTCCCTCTGACCCTCCCCCCTCTCATGTGCTCTCTCTCTCTCTCTCTTTCATTCTCTCTCTCAAATAAATAAAATCTTTAAAAAATATATATATATAATATTGAGGGCTTCAATTTTAATTAAATACTCAAGATGAAATGTAGCTCCTTAACAACTCTCTAAACTAAAACTTGAATGTAGAAATTGAAAGACTGAACTCTTTCAATATGCTTTTAAGGTGGAAATTCCTTAGGTTGAGTATGTGAATACTTCACAATAAATCATTATTTTAATGCCTTATTCCAAATGCTGTCCATTGTATTAAATGCTTTACTACATTGGCTATTATTTGTACTTGGACTTTTAAAGCCACTTATTTATTTTTCCCTTGATGTGTACTTCTGTAATTCTTTTAATTTTCAACATCCGTTCTTAATATTCTCTGTTTTTGAAACTTACTTCCGTGTTTGTGCAGGAGCCAGTAAGTGTACAATTAGGTAAACAGGGTTCTTGTGCCTCCTAAAATGTATAGTTCAGTTAATATATGACTGATAAAATTCTCTCTTATTTCCTCACTGCCTCAGAGGCAGAGGAAGAAGCTGTCTTGTTTGTCAAATTTTATTTGCCTTACTAGAAAAAATTACTGAACTGGTCACAACGCAGAATGTGTAGGCTTTCTTTAGGCAGTTTATTAATGTCTATTTACCAGTCAATGAGACATTAGATGGAATCAGTTCGGTCTTTATCCTTCTGACTGCTTATATTTTATTGATAAGAGTGTCCTAAATATCTTTTGATGTGCATGGAAAAACTTTCTCACTGTTGTTTGTATTCTGCAAGACCTTAAAGGTAACCTTCTATAAGACGGGCCATATCTGTAACAAGGACCTAGATTAGCTTCGTCCAAGTCACTGTATGAAAATCATTTCATCTCTTCCTAATTAGGAGGCTTTATAACTACACAAACTTTTTTAGACTGCAAACTCCTTCTAGGAGCTTATATTTATTGTTTTTTTTCCTCTCTGTTTCTGCCTCCTTTGGAAGTCATCCTTGTGACTGAGGGACCCATTAGGTCGGAAAGTGTATTAGATGGCTGTATCCTGTGATGAAAACTGTTAGTGTTTGACTAAGTATATGTATGAGGAGGTGAGGTGCTAGACGCTATCCCTGTTACTATAACAGTGAGGGAACTGAAGCACTAAAAAGTTAGATAACCTGCCCAGAGTCAGGTCGTAACTAGAATTTCCCAGAGTCAGGTAGTAACTAGAAGTAACTAGAACCAGATTCTGTGCTTTTGACTACAGAGCTGTTTATGTCTCATGTCCAAGAGCCTTAACTAGACATGTTACACCTGAAGTCATAATGATTTTGTTTGGATCATTTAGTTTCATTTATATCTTGTGTATCTATTCTCCCACAGCTAATGTACAAGTAATTTGAATGATAATATGAGTTACTTAATATTTGTTAAACAAGTACAATTTACTGTACTATTTACTTTGACACTGTTGAGAAGAGGAAATGCATGCATTCTTTCTCTACTATAATAATGTATTTTTATACCTGTTTGGTTCGTGATAAGGTAACAGTCAGTAGCTTTGACGTCTTTTAATTTGCTTATTTCCAAACCCTATTGATTTAAATTAGCCCATATTGAATTTGGGAAATGCCTCCAAGCAATTTCACCCTACTTTGAAAATACAAGGAGAAATCAGTTATTTACAAAGTTACCCAATTTCTTTTTTGGATAGGTATTGGTGGATTTATGGTACGGCAAAGAAGTCGAACTGGTCAAGGAAAAACAAAAAGATCTGTCATCAGAAAAGATTCCTCAGGCTCTATTTCTGAGCAGTTACCTAACAGAGATGATGGTATGGTACTGATTTTGTTGGATTTAACCCCCTTTTCTTGCTATCCCTATTGAAAAGAACCATCCTAAATAATGCTGCAGTCACAACCTTATTGCTTCTTATTGATCAAAGGATGTGAGTGCCTGTAGAGTTCATACCTATAATACAGAAATTAGGTTTGATAAGGAAAAGGTTTAAGTCCAGTAAAGTATATTCCTCTGAGATTTTTTTTTTAACAACTTTTTGTTTTTCTTAAGTTAAATACAAACAGTGTAGGGACTGGATCACTTAGTTATACTAGGTGCTTCCCATTCATCTCACAAAAGGCGTTTCTTTGCCTGTCTTAGCTCCTTGGTATAAAATTGGAGACTTTAGACTATTTTGTTGAAAGTCACAGGCTACTCCAACCATTTTTAACAAAATTGTATAATATTTTAGAAATATGTCTTCCAATTAATATTCTGTCATCTTCACATAGATCTTCAAAGAAAGCTAAATCATTGCTTAAGTCATAGCTTGAGAATTGGTTCTAATGAACACATTGTGTGGGTATGGTCACAATCTGTATACTTTACGTATTTTAAACGTTTTCTGTAGGATGTGAAGGAAAGAGATGTTTTCAGCATGTGCTCTGATTAGAGTTCTTCCATTATTATGGGGTGGGGTTTTGACCTGTGAATTAATGAAAATTACAAATTGTGTTTTTGAAAGGAAGCACCAGATGGTTTTAAAGGAATTTCTAATATGATTTATTATGGCTGTAAGAAGCCCAAAGAAATGTGACACGTTCAATGAGACTGGTTTTGTGTTTTCCATCTTTCTCTATTCTGTCCTCTAATTTTAGTTCTGTTAGGTCAGTATTTTATCCTTCATCTGCGGCATCCGGAGTCATCTGTTGAGTGTTTATTGTACTATGCATTGTTTCCTTTTCTGAGTTGCCTTTTTAGTATTTTAACACTTTCTAGTTTCTCCTTACAGCTCACTCCCCCTCGTCTCAGCGCTCTGTTACTTCTGTGTGTCTAAGTGATGCACAGTATGAAGTATTAACACCTTTGCACATGTGATTCTCCTGTGTGTCTCTCCTGGCCCCTTCTCCTAGTGACTCATTTCATTGTATTTATTGTCTGAGATACATACATACACATAATATATTAAATTTTTTTTTTTTTTTAAACCATGAGCTCATATTCTGTAGAACATTCTCTGAACTTTTTTGAGGACTGAACTGAAGGTGGCTTCTTTCAGAGAATATCTGCATCTGTTAACGCCAGGAACATGAGGAGCTGCTACCCCAGGACTTCTTTAGCTTAAAGGATTTAGCTTAAATTCTTGCCTTGAAGTTTTTTGGTCCACCTGTGTTATAAATTCAGGTTTCTTACACATTAGGGCTATACTGAGTTTATGAACTCTCAGGGGAGATTTTCATTTTTTGCCTTTCTACCCAGCTCCAAATTCCATGACAAGATGACAGTTTTCTTTGCTGTTGGTGGTGGGGAGGGGGAGGGGGAGGTGAGTGATGTATGGGGGAGGTGGGGGTTGGGAGGGTGTATTTCTTGTTAAACCAGCTCCGAGCATGGAATCCTTCAGGATCTCACCTTTATAGGAGGCACCTCTGGTTAATCTCTCTGCCTTGAGGGGAGAGGCTTTAAACTTTGTCTTCTAGTCCCCATTCCTCATGACGCTCTGAAAATTGGAGCTCAAGGTCACTGGATTTTAGCAAAATTTCAGAGAGCTTTGCTTAGTTCTTTGCTTATTTCTTAATGTGGTTCCTGTTTTACTTAATTTTTGGTCTTTGAGGATTCTTTACTTTCTGGTAGATTACATTTAAAAAGATTGTTTAAAGAATGTTTATCCACCATTTGTAGTTTTCAGAAGAGTCAGTCCGCTTACATATTCTGGCAACAAAAGTGCCTGCACTGATTTTCAGAAGGGGTGTGCTATTTGCCTTGGGAATATGAGCCTGTCGTTTGATGGCTCACCTATCTGCTTTAAATAGTGTACTTACTTCTTTGCTAATTTCATAGATCAAAATTTTGTTTTCTTTCCATTTCTCTGATTGATTTTAAGATTGGGTATTCATAGCATGTTTATGAGTATATTTGTAGATAGTAATATATGTTTACAATATATATGTACTATAAAAACCTAATTTGCAATAAATCCCTGAACTTGGAATTGCTTAATTGAAGAACACACATTTTTGAAAAGACTTTTGTTGGCTATGCCCGAGGAACTCTCCAAAAGGTTGTTCCTGCTAAATTGCCTTTAGTAATATATATGAGTAGCCATTTCCCCCAGACTCATGAGCATTGTATATTTTCATTATTTTAATTTTTAACACAATGTTGATGTTAAAACAATTTGCTGCTTTGCGAGTAAGGAAATGCTCGTTAAGAGACAATAGTAAATGGATATTGATACTAGATAGACATGCAGTGTATTTTTTATGATAATTAAAGCTTGCTAGTAAACTTGCTTTGACATCTTTTTGTGAAAAACTTGTTTGTCAAGTCCTGCTGTAAACGTTAAATTTACACAGTATTGTATGTCAGTTATATCTCAATAAAACTGGAGAGAAAAAAAGAAAAACCCCTTGTTTGTTTATATGGATCTGATTATATGTTGATAAGCTATAAAGTTACTTTGGGTGGATTTGTCTGAAAATTTTAAATACCACATACTTATAAATGTGATTACTTTTTCAGGCTGGAGTGAGCACTTACCAGATACTCTAGTTGATGAATCTGTTTCTGTTACTGAAAACACTGAAAAAATAAAGAAGAGATACCGAAAACGGAAAAATAAGCTTGAAGAAACTTTCCCTGCCTATTTACAAGTAATGCTTTGCTTTACATTGTATTGTGTAGTTGATTAACAAAAGAAATGTAATGTATTGAGTTTTTGAAAATGGTTTTGTTATTTTTGTTAATGTTTTACTTGTTTTAATTCGTGCTTTTACCTTTCAGAGGCCCACAAAAATTAACATTTACCTTTTTTGTGCCTTGATACTTTTCATAAAGTTCTTTTTTATCCCAGTTTTTCACTTCCAAATATTTCATAAGACATACAAGGACATTTTGAACTGGGGAAAGCTCATTCTTGTAAACCATTTGCACCTGTGTACTCCCCAAACCCATGTCCCATGGACAGCTCCCTTTGCCAATACAGGTCAGGGTAATTATATTCACTGAATAAAGATTCCTTTTTAGCAGCCAAGTTATAGCTTTAATAATTGTTTACCACTTTTAGAGGCCAGTGACCAAAGCTTTAAGTAGAATTGTTTTTGTTTTCTAAAATATACATCAGAAAAACATCCCTCAACATGAAGACATTGTTTACTAGGTATAGGCTGTATGAAAATAGAAATCTTTCTAGCTCATCTGTAAGCATGAAGTCACAGAAGAGTTCCAAACCCCATGATGTTGTACTGGAGAAGACCCGATATTAGAGATAGGACTGGGCTAGTCCTCTCTCTTCAGGTGTGGAAGTGGGTTTGGAGTGGACCATTATGGAGTGTCCATCTGGTCTGTTCCTCCTACAGTATAATGGCCTACAGAGTTACTGCTTTATTGCTTGAATCGCAGTTATTTTTTTTACCCTAATTTTTCCAGTTGGCTCTCACTGGTTTAAAAATACATTTCTGGGGTGCCTGGGTGGCTCAGTCGTTAAGCGTCTGCCTTCGCCTCAGGTCATGATCCCGGGGTCCTGGGATCGAGCCCCGCATCGGGCTCCCCGCTCGGCGGGAAGCGTGCTTCTCCCTCCTCCACTCCCCCTGCTTGTGTTCCCTCCCTTGCTGTCACTCTCTCTCTCTCTCTGTCACATAAATAAAATAAAATAAAATAAAATCTTTAAAAATAAATAAATAAAAATACATTTCCATTTAGCTAACATCCAGCTTCTTCAGTTTTCTCTTTTGGTAATTAGAAGTATAAAAATCAAATGCTCATTTGAGTAACAAGTCATCTGTGTTTAATAAAACTTTTAAGTGTAGTTGTATGTAGTAATGTACATGAGTATAAATTTTTATTAGACAGCTAATACCTTAAGGGCAGTGTCCATTTTAGAGTTGAGTCTTTAAGGTTGGAGTCCTGGGTTTGAATACCACTCTGCTACCAGTTAGCAATGTGATCTCATTCTGCTCACCATCTCTGTGCCCCAGAAACGTTGAGAGATTGAACAGGAACTATGTGTGTAAATCACTTAACTTGTGCCATACATGTTGTCTTTCTTTAATAAATGTTTTATTTTCCCCGGATTCTCTTCAAATACCCACTCATCTTAACTGTACCCCCTTTTTAACATTAATAGTAGTCATTTTATTGGTCAGGAGATAACCCCCCTTGTTTAGATTATCTTTCATTGCATCCTTTTTGGTTCCTCTCATCCCCTCCCCCTCTCTTTTAATAATCCTTTCTTGGGAATATCTAACATGCTTCTCCACCTCCGCCTCCTCCTATTGAACCTTCTGTAAAGTGCAATATGTATTTAGGAAGCCTTTTTTAGCTGTTTATGAATATATGAAAACTGACCATTTTATACTTTGGAAAAGAGCTTTAAAAGTAGTGGATCTGATTTCCTAATTACCGCTATAATCTTAATCTGTTGAGCTGGATTGTTTCCTCTGGTGTACATCAGTAATACCTAACCTTTCTTTGGGCAGGGGGATGTGAAGGAAACCTTTGTAATGCTCCTGTTTCTTGGGCATCTTGTGGTAGCCGTTGTATTTTCCCCCACTGATTGATGGAATACATAGTGATGAAAGCCCACAGGAATTCAGTAGCCATTTTCCAGTTTTTCTTTATTAATCTTAACAGTGTCAGGATAAACTATAAATAATTGTATAATCTACCCAATAGAAATATTTATGTGGTCTCCTAAGACCTAGTGCTGCTGTGTGACCTTAGGAACCCTGGTAGTACATTTAAAATCCCCAGTTTGTTCTGGGAGTCACATTATCAAATCTGAAGCCATGTGGAGCCATTCCTTTATATAAAGTTAATAAAAAGCTATCAAATTAATAAGAATGTTACAGTTTTTTATAAATAGCATTAAAGTCTTCATGAGTCAAAGAAAAAGTGTCTTGCTAATCATGGTCTCAGACTTATACCAAAGGCATGAAATAAATGATCTCTAAAGTTCTAAGATGCTCTGCTATTCAGTATCTTTCCTAATGATAAAACCATCGCTCTTAAGAAGCAGACCATACTTTACCCGGTGCTCTAACTTCACTGATTTTCAAATTTCTTTTTTGTAGTGAAACAGCTTGTTCATTTAAAAAATGTGAAAATTTCAAATCAAATATATCATACCTCTGTCGGACTTCACATACCTCCTTCCCCATCCCTTTGCAGAAGTTAGCATTGTTCACAGTTTGGTATTTATCTTTTCAGAACTTGTTTTATAATTTATTTTTGCATAGTGAGAGTAGTCTCGGTTTGTTTTTGAAGTTTTGTTGGACACTCAACTTGCTTTCTTTTAATACTGTATTTTAAAGCTTTTCTTTGACAGCATAGCTCTAGATCCTTTTAAACAATTGATGTGTTTTATAGTTTGGGTATCAGTAATTTGTTTAGTCATAATGCCTTTTGACAGACATTGAAGCTGCTTTCACTTGGTATTATAAAAATATATAAGGTGAACCTTTTCTGTATATGTATCTTTGGCAAGAGTATATTAAATGTTGAGTTTCTGCAAAATTGTCCTCCGCAAAGGATCCTTTTTCTAGACAGAACCACCATACAGAAAATAGACTAGAACTTCTGCTCTGGTTGTTGGGTTGGGGGTGAGGGGTGGGGTCTCAAGGGCTTCCTTTTGTCCTCCTTATTGATCCTTGAGAAGTTTTGGAGAGATTCTCCAGTTGTAAGCAACTCAGCTTGAAACACTGGTCTCTAGGGTAGAGGAAATATATTGAAATAGAGAAATGTTAATATGAGTAAATGAATAAAAAGCCAAAAGTCTTTAATAGTAGTAAATTTTGTACACATAGTATGGTTCAAATGACTATAAAAACCCTCTTTCAGATTTATAGCATGTTAAGTCTTTAATGTGGTTATGTGAATCAATAGGAGGTTACTAAATCTACCTGAAGTATGTAAATATTAAAGCTGTAGATCAAACCCTTGTGCTATTCTCTGCGAGTAATCTATAAATATTAATAATATTCATGAAGCCTTAGTTTTTCTTATAGTATGTATTAAAGTGCCAATAGTATTATAAATTTATCAGTTTTTAAATTTAATTGTTGCCTAAACTGGAATTATTGGATTATTATATTGCAGTTCCTAGAAACACATTTGACATAAGTATGTGGTTTTATTTGCATAATTTGTCTCTAGTAAAACGACAAAAAAATCTTTTAAAATAAGGGGAAATCTGTATAAAGCAATTGACAGGTTATTTCTATATTGTTCATATAGTTCTGTATTCAATTTCTGTATTCTTGAATACCATGATTAGCAAGACACTTTTTCTTTGACTCATGAAGACTCTAATGCTATTTATAAAAAACTGTAACATTCTTATGTTTTTGTGTTATTTCTGCCTTCTTGTCAAAAATGGCAGAATTACCTGTTAGCATTTTAGAGTTTTATAACTAAATCAATCATTTTCATATGTGCTTATCTTTATCTAGGAAGCTTTCTTCGGAAAGGATCTTCTAGATACAAGTAGACAAAACAAGCTAAGTTTAGATAATCTATCAGAAGATACAGCTCAGCTTTCATATAAAACAAACATGAACACAACTTTCTTGGATCCTTCCTTAGATCCACTACTTAGTTCATCCTCAACTCCAGCAAAACCTGGAACTCACGGTATGTGGAATAATTTACAGATACGTTCTTTATCACATGACATTTGTATTGCTTGTAATTAAACCTTTGAAATGCTTTAGTTTGGCCTCATGCATTTTAAACGTCAACCTCTTTGAAGTATAATATGCATTCAGTAAATGCAACTATTTTGAGTGGATAGGTTTATAGGATTTGGCAAATAAATTTATCTGTGTAACTGCCACCAAAATTAAGGGTTGCAGAGGAGAATGTTCAGTTCATAATATGCTAAGGATAATGTAAGGAGGTGTAATTTTGCCATAGTCGGTGAGTAATAAATGTAATAATCTTTGACTTAAGTGAGATAGATTTTTGTTAATTACATGACCCAAAGAAATTCAAAAGAGGGGGAAAAAAGAATGCTGTAGCTGGGAACTTGCTGACAGACTGTGTTAATTCAATGAAATATATTGTGTTAGATCACAGTTTCTTACTACTTACAGTTTGGGCCAGATGCACCTTTGTTGGAGGGAGGCCCTGTGGTGCATTGTGGGATACTTGGCAGCATCTCTCTCCTCATGTCATGATGATCAAGAGCATCTCCAGATACTGCCAATTGTCCCTTGCAAAACCGCCCCTGATTGAGAACCACTACCCTAGGTATAGTGAATGTGGGGACTGTTTAGAATCAGGGAAAGGTATGAGAACTTAATACATTTATAAAGTGATATTAATGTCATCAAGGCTCTAGGAGTTTAACTAGTTCAGTATGTAGGAGTTGTGATCACAGAGTTTCTTCCCCACGTCTAGATTTTTATCTACTATCAGTTATAAATTAATGTTTTTCTGACAAGCTTCCTTTTTACCATTGATTACTTTTTTTAACTCAGTGAATTTTATAAACTCAATTTGTAAAATAATCTTAAGGTGACTTTTTACTGAGAGATGATTTTTGATATATTACAGCTCCATTTACTTGGCATTACCCTGGATTGACATATAGGCTTTTATTTTAACTTCTCAAAATAATTAGAAGCAGTCTTACCCACTCTTGTACACATGCAAGATGTCTAGTCTTTGTTATTGTTGGCAATGGGGAAAGCACTGATCTAAAGGCCATGCTTTTTGTTTATCTTAGCAGATGATTTTACTTTTACTTAAATTCTGTTGCTTTAAGTGCTTACCTCCTCTTATCCATGTCAGTATATTGTTAATATATAGCAAAAGACTTGTGGATCCTTCAAACAGTATCTTACTGTGAAGGATATCTTACTGTGAAAATTTTGACTAGCCATTTAAAAACTTAACTAGAACTTATTTGCACTTGAGTTTTTATAAGGAAGAGAACTGAGGTTGGACAGAAGGCATATTGTGGCAGGAAAAACATTGATAAACTCACAAAGCTGCAGAGAATGGTTCAGTGGTGAAGCCAGAATGTGGAGGACTAGAATAGCACCTGTTCCTATACCCAGGCTAAATGGGACATTCTCTGCAGCCGAACTACTCTGGCCTTTCTAATGGGGAAACTTTCAAGTAGCAGCTTGTTGTTGTATTTCATTCAGTATAATCTATCACATCAGTTCTAATGATTTGTTGGTAAAATAGAAAAATCCCTTTCTTCAGGTAGGGGTGAACTTTTAAAACATTTTTGAAAAAATGTTAGTTGTAATTTATGTAGTAGAATTCCATTGGTTTAATACACACACACACACACACACACACACGCACTAAGTGCCTGAAAGAATTCAGATTTTTTTTCCCCTTAAAGTGTCTAGAGATATACTATTGAAGTAATTTTATTTCCCTAAAAACTTTACAAATATTTGGCACTTAATTTACATTAGTTTTTGGTTTGAAAAATTATAGTATTTTTTTTTTTTTTAAAGATTTTATTTATTTATTTGACAGAGAGATAGAGAGCACAAGTAGGCAGAGAGAGAGGGAGAAGCAGACTCTCCACTGAGCAGGGAGCCTGACGCGGGGCTCGATCCCAGGACCCCGGGATCATGACCTGAGCCGAAGGCAGCCGCTTAACTGACTGAGCCACCCAGGCGCCCCAAATTATAGTATTCTTATGTATGGATTCTGTTTGAGAAGTATATGTTTAATGGGACAAGACTGTTTGTGTCTTATAGGGATATTTGATCTAGGATCTTAAGAGTATTTTAGGTCCCCCCCCCCCCTTTTAAAGTAAAAACACAGTTGACATAGATTAAAAAATGCAGATGTTTCTTAAGTGACTAATATAATTATTAAAGCTAGCCTATTGTCTTACTGATGAGTCCAGAAGTCAACTTTGGAGTCCTCCTTGACTCTTTTATTATCTCACACTTCACAGTGGATACATCCACAAATTTGTCTCTGTCTTCAAAATGTAGCCCAAAGTCAACCATGTCTTACCTCCGCTCTCCCGCTTGCCCCAGAGTGCTCGCTGTCGCCCCCTCTCAGACAGCAGCGGCTTCTGGACTGATCTCCAGGCCTCCCCTACTGCCAACACTCCCCACGCCCACCTCCCCCAGTCTGTTCTACACCTGGAAGCCAGCGCTTTCCCTTTCAGATATCACTCCTATCCCTTCTAGCCATCAGCCTTCCAACAAGTTCCCATGCTGCTTCATATTTCAGTATAAAGCTCAGTCTTCACCACAACTTATAAAACCATACGTAATCTCACTTAGCTGCCTTTTATTTCCAGCACTCCTTCCCTTCATTACTGCAGTCAACCACACTGACCACACTTGGCAAAACCCTAACTGCTCCCGTCTTTCCATCTGCTTTTCCCTTTGCCTGGAGTGTTCTCTCCATCTTTATGCATATTACTCCCTTATTTCATTTACATTTATCCTTGGTCATGTCCTTTAAAAGGACTTCCCTGATGACTCTGTCTAATACTTTATCATCTCCACCTCTTATTCTTAATCCTTTGTCCTTATTGTTACCTTTCTAGCACTTACACTGCAGTCGTTTATTTGCTAACCTCTCTGAGAAAGTAAACAAGTAGGCATGCACTTTGTTGTAGTTATTCTGAATTCCCAGTGGCTGGAACAATGCCTGTTAACATAATCCATAGACATAATTCTGTGGGTACTGAAATATTTTTTGAATAAGTTGAGTGAATGATTAATCAGTATTAAGATCAAAGTTGGAACTGGGCATCTAACTGGTACCTACTTTATATTTTACAAGGAATTTCTAAATAATGCATTTGACTTTGATATTTATCTTCTGTATTTTATTTTCTAGATGTCACTTTTAGAGATGCCACTTTCTTAATGCATTTTTTTTTTGCTTTCTTATAGCATTCTATTTCACTTTTATTGCCTTTATTTCTCTTATTGGTCTTTATTTTAAATTTTATTTTATTGTTAATGAACAGTCACAAAACAAAAATAGTCTTAATTTTTAATGTTTTGTTATTCAAAACATTGGTGTGTGTTTTCTTTGAAAAATTCCTTACTTTAGAAGTAATAATCTTATGATTCTAGCACTTAACTCAGCATCTCCGGTAGTCTAGATGTTTAGTGAATGGTTGAATGAGTGAGTGTGTTTTAGAACTTAATGTCTAGGACAATATTGAGACTTTAAAAATATACTTGCTATGCTTAGGTACGACTGATGACCCCTTAGCTGATATTTCTGAAGTCTTAAACACAGATGATGACATTCTTGGAATAATTTCAGATGACCTTGCAAAATCAGTTGATCATTCAGGTATATATGTCTATATTTGTCTAGTGTCTGTTTTATGATAACGATGAGGTGTGTGTGTGTGTGTGTGTGTGTGTGTGTGTGTGGAACAAGTTTAGTCTTTTCTCTGAAACCGAAAGAAAGTTTGTTTTGGCTTTGTCAAAGAACTCATCATTTTATTTGATCTACCTCAGCTTTTCTGCTTTAGGAGAGGAAATAGCAAGTTAATTTCTGTTGTCTTTCTAATTGCATCAAACTTAAGGCTTGTTGCCCTACAGTCTTGCTGTATCTTGTTTCTTCTTTTGTTTGCATTGCTCCTCACTTCCCACCCCTGTGGTAATCATCCATTTTATTTGGTTTGGGTCTTGTAGGTCTTGATTTATGCACTTTCCAGGTTGAGAGCTCACCTTTTCCATTTGGTAAGAAACTGAGCAATGGATGACGGCTGACTAGAAGTAGTCTTTTTTTATAGTGATTTCAGCTGAAACAACCTGTAGGTGCATGCATATTGTTATAGCGCTAATTTGTCACTAATCCATACTTGCTTTTCCCTTTGTGCGTGCAGCTAAAGCATGGTACAGCTGTGCTGTGCTTTGGATGACTTTATCAGTAGTTTTTTTTTTTTTAAGTGAATGATTTTATTCTTCTTAATATGTAATTTATAATATTACCCACATGTTATAGAGTTAGTTCCTAATACAAGATCATATAAGGGCAGACTAAATTTTAGTTTTTAATAGTAGTAATATTGAGAGAGCATGATAAAGTAGATGATAGACCACTTTTAAATGTGATTTTTGCCTGAAAACCAATTTGTATGAAATAAACCATGTTACATTATAAACATAATCTGTATCTTGTTTTGTGACTACAGAGTATTTCCAAAATATGATCTGTAGTTGAAATTATTCACAAAAGGATAATGTTTACTAAACATTGAGAATTTTACAGCATTTCATTAATTTATGTGAAAGTCTGTCCCTCCTTTGTCACACACCGTAGGTGATAGTTGAACTGTACATTGGAAACCACTGTTTTTCAAGCTAAGGCAATCACTTACGCCTTAAATACTGTATATTGAATCTTCTTATAGATTACTATATTAATGATGTAGTGCTTATTTTTGTGGAAGTTTAGAACCAGGTGTGTTCTTCTATTCCTCAGGAAATGTATTTACTTCGATTAAAATATAACTTTAAGTGGCACCTAAGTTTACAAATACATTGTGCCTGATTTTTACTGATTGACTATTCAAATTGATATAAGAACCATGATTAATTTATAATTACAAACTTTTCATTGCTCTATTTTAATCATATTGTTGTGTATTAATGAAAGTAAATAGTGCTGTGCATTTTACGTGAATATTCAGAATTTACTTGTAATCTGTTTACTTTGCTCCTCTAGCTGGAATAGATATTGGTCCTGTCGCTGATGATCCGTCCTCTTTGCCTCAGCCAAGTGTCAATCCGAGTTCACGACCATTAAGTGAAGAGCAGCTAGATGGAATCCTCAGTCCTGAGCTAGACAAAATGGTCACAGATGGTAAAATATTTGCCCTACATCTAGGCTTTCTAAAAGACATGAGTAAATATGATTTTCAAAGATTTCTGCATGCTTCTTTATAATTTAACTTCTCTTCTGATCATTTCTGTGTCAAATGCTATTTTGTGTCAGTACGTTGAAATGGTAGTTGTTAATATTTGTGTTTCTTTATTTTATCCTAGGAGCAATTCTTGGAAAGTTATATAAAATTCCAGGTATTTGTGTTCTGTATTTCGAGTTTATGAAAATGGCATTCCATCTACTTTGGCTCTGATAGTCTTTTATTTTAATCTTACTATCACTGTAATTCTGTCTCACAGAGCTTGGAGGGAAGGATGTCGAAGACTTGTTTACTGCTGTGCTTAGTCCTGCGACCACTCAGCCGGCTGCGTTGCCACAGCCTCCCCCACCCCCAGTGCCTCAGCTGGTGCCCATACACAGTCAGGGTATGTCACCTCTAGAAAAGTTTTGTAAGTACACTCACGCAGCATATGTGCCTTCACTGAAGCCAATCAGCCTTGTCCCTTAGAAACAATGTATACAAACTGATAGGAGAAAACCCTCTTTTATGGCAGTGGAACAATACTTCATCTGAATTTATCTCATTCACCTATCTCCGTGAACTTCCCCAGCCCTCTGTGATCCTTTGTCACCAGAGTTCTTTCGCTCTCTTTACTGGCAGTGGGGAGAACAGTGCCTCCCTGCTTCCCTTCACCAGTCTGGCTCCCCTTCACTCAGCCCTTCCTGCACACACGTTTGGAGAATGACCCCCCCCCCCCCCCCCCCACACCTGACTGCCTGGTCTTGGCTTCCCTTTCCTTTCCTGAGTCAGTAGATCACCACCTGCACACCCAGCCCCGTCTTTCCACTGCGGCAGGGAGCACAGATATGATGCCTGTTTGGGTAGTTACAGTTTTTCCTTCAGACTGTGAGGTCCTTGAAGGCTAGGGTCATGTCCTCCCCATCACTGTCTACTCTGCCATGGAGTGTGTGCACAGCACATCCTTTCAGAGTAAATCTGCCACCTTTCTCCACTGTCAACTTCAAATCTCTAATTTTGTGGAAATCTGCCTTCTTTGTTTGATGAGTTTTCTTCTACCTACTTGTAACTAGTTGCCAGATAAGTTTAAGGCTTTAATTTCTCTGTGTTTCTGGAGAGCTGAAATTGGACAGCCTAGACCTAAAATTTGTGGAGGTAGGTGAGGAGAGCGCCACAGGGGTGGGAATCCCCCATCGGGGTGGTTGGAGTCCTGTGGGGTGGTGTGGGTTTTGGCGATTCGAGCATAGAGTCATGTCTCTATATCCTGTTGTCACTGCTTCATGATGATATACTGAATTAAGTAATTTAATGATACTTTTATAAACCCTTACACTGTTTTTGTATAAGTGCTGAAATATGCAAATAATTTAATGTTATCTTTACTACCAATTTTATGTATACATGAAAAATGTCATAATGCACATAATTAAGATATTTTCATTTCTGCCAGTTTAGCCTCTAAACATAAATTTACCTTGATTTTTGCTAGACTAAACATGTGATTTACATTTGGATAAAACAGACTCATCATAAGTGCTTCTTGTCTTAATTGTTCCCGTATGTTTTCTTAATGATTAAGAATGCAACACTTCAGGGCGCCTGGGTGGCTCAGTTGGTTGGGCGACTGCCTTCGGCTCAGGTCATGGTCCTGGAGTCCCGGGATCGAGTCCCGCATCGGGCTCCCTGCTCGGCAGGGAGTCTGCTTCTCCCTCTGACCCTCCTCCCTCTCATGCTCTCTGTCTCTCATTCTGTCTGTCTCAAATAAATAAATAAAATCTTTAAAAAAAAAAAAAAAAAAAATGCAACACTTCAGTATTTCTCTTCTCAACATATTAACAAAAAACCCCTATCTTCATGTTTTCTGAAATGGAAAGTATATATTTTAGAAATCAAATCAGTTAAAGATGCATTTTTTTTTTTTTTTTTTTTTGAGAGAGAGAGAGCATGCACGGGCAGGGGGTTAGGGTAGGAGCAGAGGGAAAGGGGGAGAGAGAGAGAATCTTAAGCAGGCTGTACACCCAGAGCATAGCCCGGTGTGGGGCTCAATCTCATGACCCTGAGATCATGACCTGAGCTGAAATCAAGAATCGGATGCTTAACCGACTGAGCCACCCAGGCACCCCAAAGATTCAAATTTTTAAAAAGATTTATTTGGGCGCCTGGGTGGCTCAGTCGGTTAAGCGACTGCCCTCGGCTCAGGTCATGATCCTGGAGTCCCAGGATCGAGTCCCGCATCAGGCTCCCTGCTAGGCAGGGAGTCTGCTTCTCCCGCTGACCCTCCCCCTTCTCATGCTCTCTCTATCTCATTCTCTCTCAAATAAATGAAAAAAATCTTTAAAAAAAAATAAAAATAAAAATAAATAAAAAGATTTATTTATTTTAGAGAGCAAGTGAGAGAGAGGAGGGGCAGAGGGAGAGAGAGAGAATCCTAAGCAGGCTCCATGCCCAGTGCGGAGCCCGATGCAAGGCTTGATCTCACAACCCTGAGATCAGGACCCAAGCCGAAATCAAGAGGCAGAGGCTCAACCGATTACACCACCCAGGTGCCCCAAGATACGTTTTTTAATAAACGATCTTATTATCATTATTTAAATCCTTTCACAGTGTAGGCTCATTTTTGAAAGGTTTTGAGGGGATGCCTTTGTCTTGTTAGATGCTTATGTGTAATACAAAGATGAGTGAGACTGCCGACCCAAAGGAGTTTATAATCCTAGTATTGTAGACTTTCAGGTATATAGCTAATTTATATCATAGTTGACCATGATTCAAGTAGAACCTTAAGAGTCATTAAGATTTCAAGTCATGTTTCAAAGAATAATAATTCTTTCTTAAGAACAAAGCGTGATCAGGCCACATACACAGTGGCACATAGATATTCAATAATGGCAACTTGAACATTTTCCAGAGCAAAGGAGAAGAGTGAGTGGGTGGTGTTTAAGGAGCAAAAGTAGAAAATGCACATTGGGTCGAGATTGTATGTAAATGGCTGTGAAAATAGACGGTGGCAGTTGGCCTTTTCTTCTGCAGATTTTTTGCTTAGAGCCATCCAAGATCTCCCACCAGTGAAATGACCTGATGGGTCACACATTTTGGCAAGGTCCCACTGCTGTCAGTATTGGAAATGAATTTGAGACAACAAGGGTTGTACTAATGAGTTTATTGTGGTTGGGACTAAGTGAAAGTTCGGGTTCCATGCATGTAAATATATATGCAGTGCTAAGTGAAAGAAGCAATGGATATGAGAGACAGTGATGTTAGAATACGTAGGACTCTGCTACTGAATGGCTGTAAGATACAGGGAAGGGTGGGACACAAAGTGAATTAGACTGTATGTGAGCCAGGCTTGCCTACAGGTAATCAGGCTATAAACTAGAAACACGGAACAGAGAGGGGGGAGAGAGAGAGAGAGAGAGAGAGAGAGAGTGTGTGTGTGTGTGTGTGTGTGTGTATTAGAGGGCAGTGGAAATGTAACATTTAGTTTTAGACCATCGTTAGTTTGTTAGAAATGGGACATAGACATTGTTCTGACTTACAGGCAGACTTACTTGCAGTTGTTCAAGGCTATATATAGGTGAAAATTTATAAATTGTGTGTGGGGTGGCATTAGCTGGAGTTGTGGGAAGGGTGAGATTTCCTAAGAGAGCACACTGCTGTAGAGTATAGAATCTTGAAGAATTCTTTAATTAAATGTGATGAGTTATATGCTGAACTCACTGGTTTATCTTAGATAATGCAATTATATGTTCCTTTTCTTTTTCCTTTTTAAGGGTTAGGTGAAAGTGAAAAAACAGTGATGGAGACTGCATGAGAGGCATAGGATCTTAGAGATGAGATCGTTAGAGATAGGTTATAAAGTCAGGTAGGATGAGTGCTTGAAAGATGTTTCATTGGACAGTAAAATTGTTGGAAATCTTCCATAGAGTAACTTCAGTAAGAGTGGTTAAGGAAGGATGCCAGAATGTAATGTCAGCAGTAATACAGAAGGTCAGAAAGTGGAGAAGGGAAATTTCAAGATTGAGATAGAGTAACTTGAAATCACTTTAGCTGAAGGTTAAGTGAAGTAACTTTTCTGTCATTATTATGATTCATGCCTTGAGAAAGATTACTTTTATAAGCTGGTAACATCAGGTTGAGTTGTATGGTAGACGAGAGACAGAGACAGAGAGAGACACCACTTCTTAATTAAAATAGTAATAAAGGAAAAATGCTTTGCATTTACTTCTGTGTCCTTGCACAAGTGATTTAACCTCTGGGTCTTTGCTTCAAAGGAGCTACATGTAATAACCCATTTCCCAGGTGGTTGTGAGGATCAAAGAGTTAATACATATAAAGCTTTCAGAACAGTGCCTGGCATATAGTGAAGTGCTTAATAGGCTATTATTATGAACGGTTTTGATATGGTCATGTTGTGGTTAAGATAGTGCTGATGTGGATCACATTGTCATTACCAGTAAAGAAGCTTTTGTTTATCTTAATTACATGAAGGACATTTGACATTTTTCAGTCAAACCTCATATTCCTTAATGGAAACTACTTTCCATTGAAACTGAAAATAGAGGTAACATTCTACTTGGAAGAAAAGCAGAAATGTTGCTTCCTAATCTCATCCTCGAAGTGAACATAGATGTCCTGAGACACTTGTCACTGTAGTATTCTGATCCAGTGGGCCCAGCTCTGCCATTTAGTAGAATAAGCCCTAATTTGGAAGTCAGATAGCTCTTAGAAGTCCTTGAGACAAAATCCTGAAAACAGACCTCCTGGTAGTCAGCCCCAGTATCCTCACATAGGAACTGGAGCTGTCTATCCTCAGAGTTGTTCCAGTTAGAGGGTCTGGTTCAGGTGATAGGACAGATGCAGTACAAAACATGTGGGTGAGACGCTGCTGCTGGTTATGCTTTTTTCTGATGGCATGGCAAAGTCATTGTTAGGAGTTCTCTGTCATTACACCAGTTGGGCCAGTATTAGCCACCTCTATAACTGTATTTCCATTTGTATCATTGATTGGTGATGTGGATGTGGTCTCCTAGTGTTGTTCTGGGTGTTGCAACAGAGGCCATGCATTTATTACTTCAGAGTAGGTCTCTAAATTGGGAGGAGGTTTTTGAAGGTGCAGAAAACTGTGCAGATAAGGACAGTTGGCTATTCCTCAATAATTCAGACCAGTAGAAGGTCTTAATAATCAAGGTTGGAGTTAATAAGCTTGAGGAGAGTTAGGGGAAGCACAAGGTGGTCTTGTTTGGTTTGACTAATGGCTGTTTAGAAAGATGATGATCAGGGATTTGAAGCTTGTGAATAAGCTGGAATGAGAGTTAAAAAGGGGGGGGGGTGCTGAAACTGTAAGCACAGTAATGAAAACTAGGCCCAAAACAGAATGTATGTATTTTTAACAATAATCATCTATTTGATATGGTAGATGAAATATTGCTTGTTCCAAACAATTTTAGACCATGTACCAATTTAAGAATCATGGATAGTTTTTTGTATTAATAGCAACAAGAGTAAAATGTAAAGAACCATCTGTTTGTAAATTTTGAATGAAGAAGAGAAAGAATATTTGATAAAATGTACTAGCATTTGCTGTGAGAATCATTCTTTTTGTGGAGCTAATATGTATTGAATAGCTCACTGCATGCTCAGGCACTATGCTGAGAACTCCACACACATTGTGTCAGTAACATTACAGACTACCTTCATGTTATAGAAATAGTAATTGACGGGCGCCTGGGTGGCTCAGTCGTTAAGCGTCTGCCTTTGGCTCAGGTCATGATCCCAGGGTTCCGGGATCGAGCCCTGCATTGGGCTTCCTGCTCGGCAGGAAGTCTGCTTCTCCCTTTCCCACTCTTCCTGCTTGTGTTCCCACTCTCGCGCGCGCTCTCTCTCTCTCTCTCTGTCAAATAAATAAAATCTTCAAAAAAAAAATAGTAATTGACTCTCTGTTAACAGGTAGCAAAAATTAAGCTTCAAGCCCAAGGCTATCAGACTCCAAAACACATGCTATCTGCAGTATACCATGATGAAGTAGAGAGAAGTACAGAGACCATATTGCAAAATATCATAACCAAAAATTACTCTTTATGTAATATTTTAGTTAAATATTGGAATAAAAATCCTACTTTTAAAGAGTGCTAGAAATTTTTATTTAGAAATATTACTTATAAATAAGCTACTTTTTTATTATTTATAATATGCACACTGAATTGTTTTCTTCTTTAAAGATGTTTTTTCCCGGATACCACTCATGAACGGCCTTATCGGACCCAGTCCTCATCTTCCACACAATTCTTTGCCTCCTGGAAATGGATTGGGAGCTTTCTCTGCCATACAATCTCCTTACACTGACGCCAGGTAGCATAGGCTTCATTTTCCATGGAAACTTAAGTTACACTAATTTTTATTATATAAATGTTAATTGGTCTGTTTTAAGTTGCTGTGTACTATATAAGTGCATGTTACGTATATTGGGATTTTGGCTAAAAGTTATCTAACATTTTAGCTACTTTGTAATAAGAGGTCTTAATGAAATTGTACTTGACTACAGTATTTAGAAAGTAATTTTATGTGTATGAAGTCAAGTTATTTATTATTTCCCAGGGATAAAAATCCAGCATTTACTCCAATGGCAAGTGATCCTAACAGCTCTTGGACATCATCCACTCCCGCGGGGGAAGGAGAAAACGATACAATGTCAAACGCCCAGAGAAGTACACTGAAGTGGGAGAAAGAGGAGGCTCTGGGTGAAATGGCCACAGTGGCCCCTGTTCTCTACACAAACATTAATTTCCCCAGCCTAAAGGAAGAATTCCCTGGTAATTCACGGATATTGTATTGCTGTTTGTGTTGCCAGCTTTCCTGCATGTGTAAATACCTGTTTGTTGTTTTGTTACGATAGTAGAAATCCATGCATCAACACTAAATTTCATCAGGTATGACTGTGTACAATGTGAAGGTTCCATAAATGTCTGGAAACATCTTGCACTTTCTCAGTCCTAGACCCTGTATCCATTTCTGTATTTCCTAAAAGTTAACTTCAGTTAATGAGATAATCTATTTTCTAGCTCTTAGCAGTCTTCCTAAACGTGGAACTCAGTGTTGTGTTACATGTGTAACTCGACAAAAAAAAAAAATTCCTAGAACAGAAACTTAACATTTAGTCAAAAGTATTGTTAGGCTAAATCAGACTCCATTCTAGGAGTCTGTTCCCAACTAAGCTAACTCAACAGTATTTCCCCTACTCCCCATCTGTCCAGTCTGTTTGAACAAGTCAGATGGTATAATGGTGCCATTTTTGAAAATTCTGATTAACCAGAGGATGAACTATTTGGATTAGTGGAATGTCATTTATAGAATATTTGTAACCAAACATTGGGTAACTATGGTGAGTTCACGTTGTCAGACAGACCAGGACAGAAAAGGTCATTCACACTCTGTCTTATAGTAGTGTCCCTGCTGTCAGCACATAGCTCTTTTAAATTACCAGGGGGTTACCCAGAAGTGGATTTTCTTACAGATGACACCTGTCTTTTGGGTGCCTCTTTGTGATACTCTATTCATTATATATAGAAATAAATGCTACCTTATCCAACAATAAAAATCAGTGGTCTAGTACAGGGTCGTCTGTTAAAGGAATGTACATACTCTTCAAATACGGTTTTATCCCACTTTTATTTGCTGTTTACAGATGAGCATATCTGGCTCTATTAAGTCACTTTGTATCAATATAAATTATCCTCAGAGTAGAGCTATGATTTTTTTTAAAGTGATTTTCTTTAATAATTTTACTATGTGATCTAGAACCTCCTGAGATACCATGTTAAGGTTGTTCATATGTCACCATTTTCATTTCCATTTCCATTGGCTTTCTTGAAGCTTTTTTTTTTTAATGGCTAAATCACTTCTACACTTATCATTGTTGATTTCACCCATATTTCATTTTGTTTACTGTCCTGACACTGTGAATTTCATAGAAATGGCTTGAAATTGTTAGTTTTCCATATCTTTGTTGTGCACAAATGCTGGTGAGATGCTTATTTATAATTATGATTACTTCTTTTGGTCAGGTTGATAGACTTCTCTTGAGTACAGATGTTTTACAAAACTCTTAGCTTTGGTTCTGGTAGCATCTTACATGGTTGAGGGAACTTGTTATGTTTGGCTTAACTTTATTTTGGCTGCTTAGCCCCTTTGATTTAAAAGCTTCCCCACTCTACATCAAAAACCAATGATGTAATGTATGGTGATTAACATAACATAATAAAATAAAAATAATAATAAATTAAAGCTTCCCCACTCTACAAGTGAGATGGTTAATAAGGCAATACTTCATTCAGCAAATATTTGTTTGGCCTACTGTGTGCCTGGGATTTTATGCTATACAAAGAACTGGACTTAGGGCTACTCATTTTATGAGAACACAGCCAGACTAAGTTGAGCTGTCAGCACCACGTGGCGATGTATCCTGACCTCAGCTCTGTAAATGTGTGCACCATGCTTTTGTGTTGCAGACTGGACTACTAGAGTGAAGCAGATTGCCAAGCTGTGGAGAAAAGCGAGCTCCCAGGAAAGAGCGCCTTATGTGGTATTTACCGAAACTCCCATGTGTCATACTCTTAAACACAATACCTAAACCTTACTTTTATTGTCTTAGGTCAATAAAAAGATTTACCGTTGCACAAAATACATATTAATACTTGCACAGCTAATAAACAACTTTGTTTTTATAGTGATTTCCTAATTCATTATATCTTAAGGTAGAATCTGGTGTTTTCATAAGCTAGTTAATAGAACCAGGATATTGAAGGTTGAAATCAGTTATTTCAGGAGCATGTTTAATTCATTTCACTTTTTTTAAAAAAAGATTTCATTTATTTATTTGAGAGAGGGAGAGCGCACACAGAGGGACAAGCAGACTGCCCGCTGAGCGGGGAGCCGGTCGCAGGGCTCAATCCCAGGACCCTGAGATCATGACCTGAGCCGAAGGCAGATGCTTAACCACCTGAGCCACCCAGGTGCCCCTCATTTCACTTTAAAATTCTTTTATCTCTTCAAAAGACTACTAATTTTTGAGGCTGCATTAGTGTGCCTCAGTTTTTTCCATAATAAGCTCTTTTTGTGTTAAGTTTAGTGAAGAATCTTTGTGTATCTTGAAAGAGACGTACCTAGACACCTTTACACACTCTGTCTTATAGTAGTTTCCCTGCTATCAGCACATTGCTCTTTTGAATTTTGTGAGGAATAGTCAGGATATTTTATAGTAAGAGTTACAGTTTAGATGGTGAATTATTTTCTCCCAAAAAGCCAAATTAAGATTGTCAGCTGGATCCAAATCCTTGCTTCCATTTTAAAGCATATTAAATGGACAGTATAGTTGTTTTTTTTTTTTTTTTTAAGAGAGACAGAGAGCACATGAGGGGGGAGGGTCAGAGGGAGAAGCAGGCTCCCTGCCAAGCAGGGAGCCCGATGCGGGACTCGATCCCGGGACTCCAGGATCATGACCTGAGCCGAAGGCAGTCGCTTAACCAACTGAGCCACCCAGGCGCCCTGGACAGTATAGTTTTGAAAAATATATGCATTTATTTCCCAACTTGGCCTTCAGTGCATATATTGTCAGAGATAATGATTGCTTGGGTAAAGCAAAATAATGTTTTTCATGTGTTGATAATGCCTTGTTTTGTTTCAACTTGACTGTAGTAAGGTAATGGCAGGATATTTTTAGTTGTTTCTCAGTTGTTTTCTTTAATGCTAAGCTTCAAATTCCAGATTTTAGTTGTAGAGGATTGATTTGATATTTTCCTTTTCTCTCAATTAGGGGAGAGATTAATTTTCCCATTTTTTAATTTTATGAAGATTAGGATTGAAAGTAGTAGATTACTGGGTTCTCTAGCCTGGTACAGACAGAGAGGTGGAAGCCCATCCTCCACTGAGGTGTGACATGCATTAAAAACGGGAGCAGACGGGCTCGTGTCCAGAGGCTTTCGCATGAGAGTCCGGAAGCTCTTTTCGACTACTTAACCCACCTTTTTCATTTTCATTCATTTTACTTTGTTTTGTTTCTTAAAACATGTTACATCTGCTGGGAGATAACTTTCTTCTCCTTTTTTCAAAGCAAAAAGCCAGAGATAACAGAGCTGCTTTACGCATTAATAAAGTACAGATGTCCAATGACCCCCTGAAGAGACAGCAGCAGCAGGACAGCATCGATCCTGGTTCTCGAATTGACTCGGACCTTTTTAAAGATCCGTTAAAGCAAAGAGAATCAGAACATGAACAGGAATGGAAATTTAGACAGGTATGTGTTTTTTGTTTTTAAATAATTAGCCTTTAAATTGCATTTTTACTTTTTGAGAGGAGAGCAGTTCATGTCATTGTTTCAGAAGCTAGTTCTTACTAGAATATATAAAAACGAGATTAAAAATAGACTTCCCTTTCTCAGTAAACTATACTTAAGTTGATTTGGGACGTTCGCTGGAACAGTGCAGACGAGGTCCTGCCAGCACAAGGGAGGTGCGCGGTGACGGACAATCATGTCTGCTCTTCGGGAGCTTGTACTCTTAATATGGGCACAATCTGAGGACATCAAACAAATTAATCTTCCGTCGCTTTTTTCCTCCCATGACTGTCACATTCTTTTTCTCGACCATGTGATTGCTTTTTTTTTCCTCGTTTCACAGCAAATGCGTCAGAAAAGTAAGCAGCAGGCCAAAATTGAAGCCACGCAGAAACTTGAGCAGGTCAAGAATGAGCAACAGCAGCAGCAGCAGTTCGGGGCCCAGCCTCTCCTGGCCCAGCCCGGCTCGGACACACCCAGCAGTGGGATGCAGAGCCCCCTGACTCCTCAGCCGGGCAATGGGAATGTGTCTCCTGCGCAGTCCTTCCATAAAGACCTGTTTGCGAAGCAGCTACCCAGCACCCCCACCTCTGCGTCGTCAGATGATGTGTTCCTAAAACCACAGGCTCCCCCTCCTGCGGCAACGCCATCCCGCGTGCCCGTCCAGGAGGGCCTGCCGCAGTCTCAGGCTTGTCAGCCAGCCTCCCCGCAGGTGTTCTCACCAGGATCTTCTCACTCCCGACCTCCATCTCCAGTGGATCCTTACGCGAAAATGGTTGGTACCCCAAGGCCACCTCCTGGGGGCCATAGTTTTTCCAGAAGAAATCCTGCTGCACTGGGGGACAGCTGTCCCCCGCCGCCTTCAGTAGCGAGGCCGGCTCAGATGAGTGAAACAACAGCAAATAGGCCATCCCCAGTCAGAGATTTATGTTCCTCCTCCACAACAAATAGTGACCCCTATGCAAAGCCTCCAGACACACCTAGACCTGTGATGACAGATCAGTTTCCTAAACCCTTGGGCCTCCCCCGGTCTCCTGTAGTTTCCGAACAAACTGCAAAAGGTCCTCTAGCAGCTGGAACCAATGATCACTTTACTAAACCATCTCCTAGGACAGATGTGTTTCAAAGACAACGGATACCTGACCCATACACACGACCCTTGTTGACACCTGCCCCTCTCGATGGTGGTCCTGGACCTTTTAAGACTCCAATGCAGCCCCCTCCATCTTCCCAGGATCCCTATGGATCAGTGTCACAACCACCAAGGCGATTGTCTGTTGATCCTTATGAAAGGCCTGCTTTGACACCAAGACCTGTAGATAACTTTTCTCATAACCAGTCAAGTGACCCATATAGCCAGCCTCCCCAAACCCCACATCCGGCAATGAATGAATCTTTTGCCCATCCTTCAAGGGCTTTTTCCCAGCCTGGAACAATATCAAGGCCAACATCTCAGGACCCATATTCCCAACCCCCAGGAACTCCACGACCTATTGTAGATTCTTATTCCCAGCCCTCAGGAACATCTCGCTCCAATCCAGACCCTTACTCTCAACCTCCTGGAACTCCCCGGCCCACCACGATTGATCCTTATAGTCAGCAGCCACCAACCCCAAGGCCGTCTACACAGGCAGACTTGTTTGTTACCTCTGCCACTAATCAGAGGCATTCAGATCCATATGCCCATCCCCCTGGAACACCAAGACCTGGAATTTCTGTTCCTTACTCTCAGCCACCAGCAACACCAAGGCCAAGGATTTCGGAGGGTTTTACTAGGTCCTCAATGACAAGACCAGTCCTCATGCCAAATCAGGATCCTTTCCTGCAAGCAGCACAAAATCGAGGAGCAGCTTTATCTGGCCCATTGATAAGGACACCTGATGCATGTTCCCAGACGCCTAGGCCACCTGGACCTGGTATCTCAGACACGTTTAACCGAGTCTCTCCATCTGCTTCTCGTGATCCCTATGATCAGCCTCCAATGACTCCGAGATCTCAGTCTGACTCTTTTGGAACAAGTCAGGTTGCTCATGATATTGTTGATCAGTCAAGGCCTGGATCAGAAGGGAGCTTCAGTGCACCTTCAAACTCTCCAATGAGTTCTCAGAGCCAGCAGTTTTCCGGTGTCTCCCATCTTCCTGGACCTGTACCAACTTCAGGAGTCACTGATACACAGAATACTGTAAATATGTCACAAGCAGATACAGAGAAATTGAGACAGGTAAAAACACATCATATCTTCACGGATGTTTTAAATGTATTATTTGAGAATGCTGTTCATTTCATCAAACCTGAGTAATTTCTACACAGATGTTAAAGTTTATCTTACTCTGTAGAATTTGTCATACTACAAAGAAGAAAAAGGAAATTGGTAAAATTAATACAATTGAATCTGATCTATTCATTTTTGATCTTCATGAATTTGTATGGGAATTCTTCAGTATGAAAATATTTATCATTCTTGTGTGGCAAGGAAAAGGACCCAAATTATTACTTTGTTTTTATAACCTGCTGAATAGTTAAGTGTAACTGGTGTTATCAAACTTGTAAACATTGAGATATTTTAAGCGTTACCATAGTCACATGTTGGAAGTATTCAGACTTAAAAAGCCATCAGCTCATTATCAGAAGTCCCCATGATTTTCGTTTCTTTCCATCCAGCGGCAGAAGTTACGGGAAATCATTCTCCAGCAGCAGCAGCAGAAGAAGATGGCAGGTCGACAGGAGAAAGGGTCGCAGGATCCAGCGGCAGTGCCTCATGGGGCCCCCCTGCAACACTGGCAGCCCGAGGGCATCGGCCAGGCCTTTAGCAGGCCTCCACCCCCCTATCCCGGGAACATCAGATCGCCTGTTGTCCCTCCTCTAGGACCTAGATACACAGTTTTCCCGAAAGATCCACGTGGACCTTACCCTCCTGACGTTACTGGTATGGGGATGAGACCTCACGGATTTAGGTAATGCTTTTAATTTCACGCCAGATTTAAACTGGTGGAAGGGAATAGAAAAATGAAGTTACTCTTTATTTTTTTGTTTATTTTTTATTTTTTTATGATGTTAGTCACCGTACGGTACTTCATTAGTTTTTGATGTAGTGTTCCCTGATTCGTTGTTTGCATATAACACCCAGTGCTCATCTTAAGACACTGTTAGTGCTTTTTACTTTTTGATTCCTTTGAGATATAATCAGTGTTATTTTCCACTTATGAGAGGTCATGGATTTTTCTTTTTTTAACCTCTGAGAACTCTATAGACTCTTAAAACCTTCCTTCTGTCATTAAGTATTGACTGTATTAGGTTTACATTGCAGCCACAGGGAAGTAGTTTATCAACCAGTCAGATCTCTAGCATGTAACTGCCACATTCTGTGAAAGCTTTCTATGATGTGATGGGTGAATATTGTCCTTGCCCCAAATTTTCCATTTTAATTTACATTGTAAATAACTGGAGATTTCCAAATTGATGGGATGTTTTCCTCTAGGAGCTTTTTTCTTGATGAGAGAGGGTTGTAAAGTTAGTGGTATTATTTGTTTATTTTTTTGTGTGAAATGGCTGGTACAAGGGTCAAAGCCAAACATGTTATAATAAAGAGAGGTCTTTAGGATATGCTTTGGTTTTGTCATGTATGTTTTTTTAGTCTAATACCTATCTCCATGTTACAGTCTTAACTTGATTTTCCTTTTTTCTTCCTCAATTATAATTTATGCCTGTTGTTGTTTTATATTTATTTATAAATTACCTTTAATTCTTTCTAGAATGAGGTACAGTATAAATAATAAAAATAGTCCTATAATTTATTCATCTAAGTTTTTACAGGTGATGCCTGGCATTCTTTATTTCTTACTGCTTCCTTTCCTCATTCCTTTTAAGCAAATAGATTAGTCTATTCAGTCATCATACCTGTGCCTTTGTCTTCTCAAGGACAGAGACCTATAAGTCTCTCTAGTATAATTTGTTAGACCACCTGCCTTCTTCAAGCATCCCCCCCCATATCAGCCTTCCCTTACAGCCAGCCTCCCTAAATAAAGAAAAAAGAGACTTACTCAACTCCAGTAGTATTACGCTTATTTCTAAACATTTGATTCCATCTGCTTATTGGTAGTTAGTTAGTTTATATTGTCTTAGATTATATGTCTTTAGAGCTCAGATATGGTGAGCATTATAGGGTACTTAGTAAAAGTTACTTGCATATAGATACTTTGTAAGTGTTTTCTAATGGTAATAATTTTGTTTTGCTAAGTTGTTGTATTTGGCAACATTAATTTTGTATATGAGTTAAACCTCAAGCTCTTCCTTTTTCAACCTAACTCTAAAATCAACATGATTCTTAATGATCTGCTTTTTTTTTTAGATTTGGATTTCCAGGAGGTAGTCATGGTACCCTGTCAAGTCAGGAACGCTTCCTTGTACCTCCTCAACAAATACAAGGATCTGGGGTTCCTCCACAACTGAGAAGATCAATATCTGTAGATATGCCGAGGCCTTTAAATAACTCACAAATGAATAATCCAGTTGGCCTTCCTCAGCATTTTCCACCACAGAGTCTGACGGTTCAGCAGCATAACATACTGGGCCAAGCATTTATTGAATTGAGGCATCGGGCCCCTGATGGAAGGCCACGGCTGCCCTTCACTGCTTCTCCTGGCAGCGTTATAGAGGCACCTTCTCATCCAAGACATGGAAACTTCATTCCCCGGCCCGACTTTCCAGGCCCTAGACACACAGAGCCTTTGAGACGACCTTCTCAAGGTCTACCAACTCAGCTACCTTTGCATCCAAGTTTGGAACAAGTGCCACCATCTCAGCAAGACCAAGGTCATCCTGCTCATTCATCTGCTATGGTCATGAGGTCTCTAACCCATCCCTTAGGTGGTGAATTTTCAGAGGCCTCTTTGTCAACATCTACACCAGCTGAAACAACATCTGATAATTTACAGATAACCACCCAATCTTCTGATGGTCTCGAAGAAAAACTTGATTCTGATGACCCATCTGTAAAGGAACTAGACGTTAAAGATCTTGAGGGGGTTGAAGTCAAAGACTTGGATGATGAAGATCTTGAAAATTTAAATCTAGATACAGAGGATGGCAAGGGAGATGAATTGGATACTTTAGGTAATTTGGAAACTAATGATCCCAACCTGGATGACCTCTTAAAGTCGGGAGAATTTGATCTCATTGCATATACAGATCCAGAACTTGACCTAGGAGATAAGAAAAGCATGTTTAATGAGGAACTAGACCTTAGTGTTCCGATTGATGATAAGATAGATAATCAGTGTGTATCTATTGAACCAAAAAAAAAGGAGCAAGAGGACAAAACTGTGGTTCCTCCTGATAAACATTCTCCGTGGAAAAAATCCGCGGGTACCAGTGAGATAAAAATAGAAGTACCATCTCCAAATTCTAAAGGGGAAACCAAATGCGGAAGGGAGAAAAGTGATGAGAGTAAGGATAATGTTGACACTCCCTGCTCACAGGCTTCTGCTCACACAGACATAAATGATGGAGAGAAGGCTTCCTTGCAGTCCTGTGGTACAGATCTACTTGAGAAAAGAACTAATCGAGAAACTGCTGGCTCCAACACCAGTGGTGTTCGTGGCTCTGCTCCGCTGCCCACTGAGGATGTAATAAACTCTTGTGGCATAACTGGAGCAACTCCAGTTCTCTCGAGTTTACTTGCTCATGAAAAATCCGATAATGCAGACATTAGGCCATTGGGATCTCCACCACCAGCGTTGCCAGCCTCACCATCCAATCACGTGTCGAGTTTGCCACCTCCTTTGATGACATCGCCTGGTCACGTTTTGGATAATACCGTGAATTCTAATGTGGCAGTAGTCTCTAGAGTAAACCATACTTTTCCTCAGGGTGTGCAGGTAAATCCAGGATTCATTCAGGGGCAGTCAGCAGTTAATCACGGTTTTGGGACAGGAAAACCTACAAATCAAACTGTGCCTCTAACAAACCAGGCTGGTACCAGTGGCATGTCTGGACCCCAGCAGCTAATGATCCCTCAAACATTAGCCCAGCAGAATAGAGAGAGGCCCCTCCTTCTAGAGGAACAGCCTCTACTTCTACAGGATCTTCTGGATCAAGAGAGACAAGAACAGCAACAGCAGAGACAGATGCAAGCCATGATTCGTCAGCGATCAGAGCCATTCTTCCCTAATATCGGTAGGAATTCCCTTGGATTTCAGTAATTGCTGTGGGCATTAGGGTGGCATGCAGTAAGCTTCCAAGATTTCGGTATTAAAATTACATGTGGACCAGAGCAGTGAGGGTCATATTTTTGTTCCTCATTCAGCTTTAAAATGAAAGCAATAAAGTCCTCCCAGGGATCAAGAGATTCAAAGCTCTGAGTTTCAGACCTTCTCACTTCTATTACTTATGATATTGTTTAACAGAAATCAGACTCATCTCCTTTAGTTCCCTCTAACCATTATTACCATATATTTTCAGAGTCATTGAAAAATGAATTTAAAGAAGTCATGATAGAAATAAACGTCTTGCTGTCTTTGGTGTACGATAAATGCTTGGCAAAATTTTTCATATAAAACTCTTTAACTTATATCCAGTACCTTATTAATTTGGAAAAAAAAAACAAAAAACAAAAACCATAAAATAGCAATGGAATTAAAATACTGGAGTGCCTCCAATAGTAAGAATTTGCAGTCAAAGCGCATGTGTCAAAGGAATGGTTTCTTCTAAACAGTAAAACTGACGTTCTGTCCTATAGGCATTACCAATTTTATCATGGGGGGGGCATTTCTTTTTCATCTATATGCAAAGAGGTCTTTTTTTCAGTAGTCTGTCCTTATTGCAAAGGTATGCCCTCAAGAAATAGATACATTTTTCTTTTAAAAAGCGATAACTAGGCTTAGTGGAATTCCTTAGTATTGGAAATAATGGTAATTGCTTGTTTATGATGTTGCATTACTAAAGAAACCATTCTGATCAGCATTGCAAAATTTTGGATGGAAAGGAATCGCATTGCTTTATATCATTGCTACCGTCTCCCTTAAATGTGGCAAGCTTCTTGCTCTGATTTTTGCATGACTGAGGTATGCAAGCATTATGCAAGTATGGATTAGTGAGATGAGCTTAGATTCAGGATGAGGTTTTTATTATCTCATAATTCCTTAGTACAGAAACCTATAACAGCGATTATTATAATAAGGAATAAGAGTCTATAAATTACATGATGTTTGTGATAGTTAAATTACCTCTTAGTGTTAACTTGAACCAAGTACTATGAAATAAGTAACTTTAAAATATTTCTTCTTTAGATTTTGATGCAATTACAGATCCTATAATGAAAGCCAAAATGGTGGCCCTTAAAGGCATAAATAAAGTAATGGCACAAAACAATATGGGCATGCCACCCATGGTTATGAACAGGTAGGTGAAGATATTTCTCATTTTTACTGTGCATCAAGAAGTACATGAATTATTACTAGTTTCTGGAAAAAACATACAGTAACTCAAAAACCTGTATTCTAGGAATGAACAATAAATACTTAAATTGATTGTGATGTCAGCTGGATATGATCAAATGTAAAATGTTTTACAAGTGTAAGGATTTAATTTCTTAGTTTCAAGGTAAACAAAAGATCAGGGAATGATTGGAAGGTTGACTTCATTAATCAGGAAATCAGAGTATTTAAGTGTGTTTTTTTTAAGTAGTTTTAGAATAGTTAATCTAACTAAAGGCTTCTTGGGACAGAGATCTTTCATCCAAAACAGAGGAAGATGAGAAAATGAAACAGGAAAATAGAAATTTAACTGCTCTTTTGAGAAAAGAAGATAGCTTATTTAAGCCTGTGAGTATTTTTTATTCCATCAAAGGAACAATGTAGAGAAAAAAGTGGGACATTTCAGTAAAGATCCCCAGTGGTTAAGGCAACTGTGAATTTATTTCTAAAATAAAATGTCCCCAGACTGAATTTGAATCAGGAAAGGAAAAGTCAAGAGGATGGTTGAAAGTTAGCAGTTGGAGAATTTGTAAGTCTTTTCACTGTTAGCAGAGAAGTGGAAATTATGCATTAAACAGGACTATAAGAATTATTAGATTCTGGATTCCTGAAATTAGAGTATGCCCCTGAAGGTATATTAGATAGCTGCTGGGCAGTCTTTCTTAAGTTTTGATTATGGACCGCCATCAGAATTACGTGGTAGTTGTTTAAAAGTTCAGGTTCATTGACTCACCTGCAGATCCCCTGAATCTCAGAGTATCTGGAAATGGTGCTGGTGTATATGTATTTTTGATGAGCACCATGAATTATTCTGATGTGTGTTGCGGTTGAGAATCTGTCAAGAGAGTAAGCATGGAGCGTCAGTTTAACCTAATTACCTTGTTGAAGAACTTTTTTTCACAAAAAGGATTATGGGTAATTATGGAATTGAATATAAAATCTACATGAATTTAAGATAAACATGTTTACTTCAGGTAAATTGGGAAGCCTTAAAGGTATATTTCTTCGCAGTTGTTGAGATACTTTGGAAATGGTCCAGAAGCATTGTTGAGATCAAAGTAGAGATAGTAGTTTCTAATGATTTTCATTATTACATGGCATCTATTACCACAATTTCTCTGTCACAGGGGTTTTTAACTTTTTTGTCATGAACATTATTGACAATCCTGTGAGACCTTTGAATTACCTCTCAAGATTTTGTATGCAAAACCAAAAAATGTAGCATTACAGGGAAATCAATTATATTTGAAATAGTTATTTAAATTTAAAATTACGATATATGTGCTTCTTAATGCATTAACAAATTTAGCAGTAAGTCTAATAACTACCATTATTTCATAGTATGTAATGATGAACCTAAGTGACCAAATCAGGTATGTGCAGCAACTTTTGTTACGAATGTGAATTCTACTGGTGATAAAGTCATGGTACTGCTAATAATAGTGTAGTTTGCTGCCATAGTCAAAATAGAAGGAAAAGCCAATTTCATTCGCACTTAAAGTAGGGACCTCAAGTTTAAAAAAAAAAAAAAAGCCTCAGAATCAGACCCCTGATCTTTCAGCATTGGCACCTCAACCAGTGAGAGACACATTGGTACATTAGTTATGTCTTAGGATGTTGTTTGCTCTTCTGCTGAGTGCTTTGAAGAAGTGGTGATGGTCCCTCCTTCAAGCAGTGTACTGTGTTGACTGAGGATGATAGACTGTGGTATTTGCATCCAGAGATCATTCCAGATGAGGGTTGTAGGGGGGACAGGGGGTTGATAAATAAATTAAAAAAAAAAAAAAACCTGAGTAAAAAAATTAAAAAGCATATGCTCTAAATTGTAATAGTATAATAGTATAATACTAATGTATAATATTTTATACATAATTTGGAAATTATGCTTGTTATATTAAAGCATTTGGTAACTCTGGAGGAAGTGTTTTCATTAAAGCAGTAATGTTTCTATGAAGTTTTTATAGCTGTAATTAGAATAAGTCACATTTTGCCGAACATTTTTATTTATTTATTTATTTAGAGAGAGAGAGGGCGTGCACTTATGGCGGGGGGTGGCGTGGGGCAGAGGGAGAGGAGAGAGAGCATCATAAGCAGACTCTAAGCCCAGCGCCGGGCTCCATTTCACAACCCTGAGATCATGACCTGAGCCAAAATCAAGAGTCGGACACTTAACCAACTCAGGCGCCCCTGCCGGACATTTTTAACCATATAGATTTGTTCTTGGTCAGTGACAAATTTTTGATTTGCCTTAACATTAGATATAGAAATGTACAAAAACGTATGAAACTTTTAAATTGAGATACATCTTTTGTTTTAGAATACAAAATAAGCTACCAATTACTTTTTTATTAAAGAATAATTGACTTTGAGTATTGTATTAGTTTTAGAAGCACAACCATACTGATTTGATATTTATCTACATTATGAAACGGTCACCACAATAAGTCTAGTTACCATCTGTCACCATACGAAGTTGTTAAAGTGTTATTGACTATATTCCCTCGGCTTACATTCTCACCTCCCTGTTCCTTATTTTTATTTTATAACTGGAAGACTGTACCTCTTAATTGCCTTCACCAATTTGTCCATTCCCCCACTCTCCGCCAGTAATAATTGAAACAAGAAATAATTTTCTAAGAATGTATGTAGTAAATGAAGACTTGAATTAATTTTATTTTAAGGCATAGCGAGACCTGTAATAGAGAGTGAAGCCCCGGGAGCAGCCTAGTTGGCTTCTTATCCCAGCCACTTGGTTCTTGTGGTAGAAGTTAAGTAATCTCTGAGTCTTCCTCTCATCATAAATGAAACGGGAGTAGAAAGAGTCCACACCTCAGAGCTGCAGGGTGAGGATTAAACATGGGCAGAAACCACAAAATGGGGCTTTTGTACATAGTTTTGATGCCACTGCTCTTTCTCCCCTGGAAGAGGAAATTATTAAACACTTAAAATAATTATCATTCCAAATGCTCCTCATTTTGATACTTGGAACTTTCTTTTCACAGGTTCCCCTTTATGGGCCAGTCGGTGACCGGAGCTCAGGCTGGTGAAGGGCAGAGTCTGCTCCCACAGGCCGTCGTGCAGGTACTGCTGCTTGTTGCTAGTCACCCGAGAGGGGGCGCTGTCCTGTGTGTCTCACCAAACCCTACTCTTTAGAGGGAGGCCATTTGTAGAGAGCGGTAGAAACCTTAAAATCCTGCCGAGTGCATTCTCGGCTCAGCAGAAATAAAGACGTTTTATTACTTTTTTTAAAGGAAAGCCAAACTGAGGTTAAAAAAATTGACAGTTTCTGAAAAGGACCTCTATATTTACGAGTTAGAAAGTCACTTGGAGGGAAACCAAATGCTTAGGGTTTTGGGTTTTGCTTTTATTTACTTTCAACTCCACAAGAACATTTTCATGTCCTGCATTTTGGAATTAATCCATAACATGTGAAACTGCAAAATAATGACTGTAATCATTCGACTTGGCTGTCGATAGTCATGTTCTGCTATTTATTCCTTGGAATAATTTAGCTTTTTAAGATATTTTCCATTCATAATAATCAGCTTTAAGTGTAATATTTAAATGTCTAGTGTCAAGCAGTGTCCAGGAAAGTAGAACTGTTCATTTCATAAGGTGTTTTTTTAATTTAATTTTATTATGTTAATCACCATACATTACATCATTAGTTTTTGATGTAGTGTTCCATGATTCATTGTTTGCATATAACACCCAGTGCTCCATGCAGAATGTGCCCTCCTTAATACCCATCACCAGGCTAACCCATCCCCCCACCCCCTCCCCTCTAGAACCCTCAGTTTGTTTCTCAGAGTCCATAGTCTCTCATGGTTCGTCTCCCCCTCCGATTTCCCCCCCTTCATTTTTCCCTTCCTACTATCATCTTCTTCTTTTTTTTTAAACATATATTATTTGTTTCAGAGGTACAGGTCTGTGATTCATCAGTCTTACACAATTCACAGTGCTCACGATAGCACATATAAGGTGCTTGTTTGTTTGTTTTTTAAGTTACCTGCCTAGGAAAAAAAAAGAGAAAGCTACTTACTATATGTCTTTGAAATTTTCTTTTTTGCCATGACAGTTGTGCCTTAGATTTACTATGCTGATAATTATATTCTTTTCATTATTAAAAGAAGAGAGCACCATCTGATACAGTGGAGAAAGCATAGACTTCATAGTGGAGTTAAAAAAAAAAAATCTCAGTTCCACTATGAATTTACTGTGCAACATTGGGCAAGGTCTTTAACCCCTGTTTTCTGATCTTGCAAATGTTACACCACTTGCTTTGCAGTATTATAAGGATTACATGAAGTATTCTGGCTGCTAGGAACGTTGATAATTGTTACCTTGTGTGCAGCTCATGTCTAACAGAACTTGAAACAGCTGAGTAACTTTTTTTTTCAAAGTTAATTTTATTTATCAGAGTATTGCCAGGGAATTTTTAGGTTAATAACTATTTAGTCAGTCTCCCTGGAAGAAACAAGATATTTAATTAGAAAATAATACTAATATTTTTAGTAAGTGTATATTTTATTATTTGTGCATGTTAGGGACAGTAGTTCTTGTTTGTAAATAACTTTGTGTTATAGAGTGGATTTTAGTAAATCTGGAACCCATATTTATGTCTTAATTGCAGAAAAAGCCAGGTAGACTTCATCAAAAAGTGGGATTTTATGTGGATCTCTAGCTAAGGACTAAAGATATTTGACTTGGCCTGATACTATATTTCTGATGAGTAATCCCTTACCTCAAACATAATTGTTTTTCAACTAAAATCTAGAAAATAAAACAGTTCAGAGATAGTTTTAAATTTTCAGAAATTAGTTTGTCACCACAAAATTCATCCTACTTTTTATAAAAATCAAAGCTTTAAAAATGTCTTAGGAAATTAAGGGGTTTTTTCCTTCCATTTCTTTTTCTTTCTTTTTTTCTGTTTCTTTTTTTAAGTTTTCCCCCCTTTAACTGAAATGTGGAATAAACCTATTTGTAAATTTTACTTATTTTAGGATGGCAGTATAACACATCAGATTTCTAGGCCTAATCCTCCAAATTTTGGTCCAGGCTTTGTCAGTAAGTATGAATCTAATAAGTTATGTGTTCTCTGGGGATTGCTTGTTTGCGCTATATTTGTGTTCTTCTAAACAAACAAACAAAAAAAATTGGAGTTAGTGTAGATGTGTTATTTTAAGTCTAAGTGCCCTCATCTTTTATGGAACATCCCTGCCCTGTTAGAAATCTGTTTCTGAAGGCATGTGTTTTCATTGCTCTTTTTCTCCGTGCATGAAGAATTCTAGTTAGAGATCAATATTTTAATACAGAAAAACCGTCTTCCCCATTCTCTTCAATACTGTTGTTGCTGTTTTTATATATAGATTGGGCACTTTACAATCTGTAGAATTAAACCACTTCTTGTTCTAATGACTGTCTGCCTAAGTGACAAAGACACTAAATGGGAACAACGAAGGGAATAGGCTTAGAAATAAGTTGGGTTAGCAGCATGGTGTGAAGGTCAAGGATGCAGGATGCCACGGAATCCTTTCTAGTTATCTTCAGGGGTCCCAAGGTGGTTCAGGATAGTATTTAAAGTTCTCCCCAAACTGAACCTTTCTGAAATCTTCAGACTGTTTAGCTAACTTTTTTTTCACCATTATTTTTCATTTTGCTCACCTCTGCTCTCCTGGTTCCAGAAACCAGAAAGGCTTTCCTTGCGGTAGGTCTCATTCTACCAGAAGCAGAACTTCTGAAATCTTGTGAAAAAGCCTGTTCTTGAAAAATGCCCTTCAAATTTAGTAGACTAGATTTCAAGTTCATACATGTACTGGAACTTCTGGGTTTAGGAACAAACCCAAAGTCTGACCTTTTGAAATTAACCCCTGCATTTAATCATAATTATAATTTGAGTACATATTTGCATTAAAAACAAGTATACTGCTATAACCAACTGGCTTTTTCTGGCTTTATTGTGCCCATTGGCTTTGGTTGGATTCTTACTGTATGACAATATTCTGTTATCATTGATGTAATTTTTCAGCTAATGTCCTTCTTGGAATTGTATTTATTCATTTCTTTGTCTTATAGTGAGTCAAAAGGTATATTTTGAATTTTACTACCATAAGATGACTTTTTTTTTTTGTTTTTGGGATTTGGCATCAGTGACGTAAAGTGCCCTTAAAGAATAAAGAAGGAATATTGGTACAAAATGAAGAGATATAACTATTTGGGGAGATATTTATGACAGTCATAAAAGTAGAAAAGATTTTACCTGGTTAATAATTATTCCATACCTTTGCTTATTTATAGAAATATAAATTACAAAATGCATAAAAGTTAGCAATGTTTTTAACTTACGGATTTCCTTTATAAAACATAGACTTCATGTTGGTCCCCTCTAAAAGAGTTTAGGTTCCCTTCCGCAAAGTTTAGGGTATTTTTTCGCTATTAAGAAATAAGAAAACCTTATAAACTTAGGAAAATTAGCATGGGAAATGATACCTAATCCATGCTCTGGTGATAGTGTATACCCAACTTTGTTTCTTCAAAACAAAACATTTCTAAAAAATGTCTTTAAAAAAACCAAAATTATTTACATTCTGTAAAGTTGAATTAATAACAATACATATATAACTTAATAAATAGTATGGCATGTGGGTTAGAGAAAAGCATTCCATTAGATAAAAGTCTTCTGTTTTTCAAAGATTGGATTTATAGTATTTCTGAGTATGAAGTTAACGCTGTACTAGGAACATGCATATTTCGCTTTCCTCAAATAAATGTTTTTCTAAAGTCTCCTATTTGATAAAGTTAAATTATGGTCTAATATTTAGTATTATGTTTTATTGACACCCATTACAAGACAAGGTCATGGTGAAACTGCATTTCCTTACAAAGTGGATTTGTATAACTTTTACATTGTTGGATCCTTTAGAAAATTAACACAGATGAATTTTTCATTTTTTCCTTAGATGATTCACAGCGTAAGCAGTATGAAGAATGGCTTCAGGAGACCCAACAGCTTCTTCAGATGCAGCAGAAGTATCTTGAAGAACAAATTGGTGCACACAGAAAATCTAAGAAAGCCCTTTCAGCAAAACAACGTACTGCCAAGAAAGCTGGGCGTGAATTTCCAGAAGAGGATGCAGAACAACTCAAGCATGTTACCGAACAGCAAAGCATGGTTCAGAAACAGCTAGAACAGGTAATTTGAAGTATTCTGGTTATTCTTTTTCATATGGGGTGTTTTTATTATTCTCAATATTTTGGTTTTATTTTATTTATTTATTTTAAAGATTTTATTTATTTATTTATTTGAGAGAGAGAGAGAGAAACAGCATGAGAGGGGATAGGGTCAGAGGGAGAAGCAGGCTCCCCGCCGAGCCGGGAGCCCGATGCGGGACTCGATCCCAGGACTCCAGGATCATGACCTGAGCCGAAGGCAGTCGCTTAACCAACTGAGCCCCAGGCGCCCCTCAATATTTTGTTTTAAAATACATTGGTATATCTTATGTAAAAGACACATTCCTGAAAAATGAAACCTTTTTTTTTTTTTAAGATTTTATTTATTTGAGAGAGAGAGAGAGAGTGCACGAGCACAAGCGGGGTGGGAGGGAAGGGTAAAGGGAAAGGGAGAAGCAGAATCCCCGCTGAGCAGGGAGCTTGGCGCTGGGCTTAATCCTAGGACCCCGAGATCATGACCTGAGCTGAAGGCAGATGCTTAACCCTCTGAACCACCCAGGTGTCCCAAATGAAACCATTTTGCTATTACCTTCCATTATAAACCAGATGTTTCTCAAAATGCTTATACTGAAATAACAATTATACTTAAAAAGAAGTAAAATTTAAACTTTTATTTAAAGTAAAACATTAGAAGTGTTCAAAATGGGTTAAGAGCCCACTCCTAGTAATTACCCAAGTGAATTAAAAACTTAGGTTCACAGGGTGCCTGGGTGGCTCAGTTGGTTAAGCGACTGCCTTCGGCTCAGGTCATGATCCTGGAGTCCCGGGATCAAGTCCCGCATCGGGCTCCCTGCTCAGCAGGGAGTCTGCTTCTCCCTCTGACCCTCCCCCCTCTCATGCTCTCTCTCTCTATCTCATTCTCTCTCAAATAAATAAATAAAATCTTTAAAAAAAAGAAAAAATAAAAAAAAATAAAAACTTAGGTTCACATACAAACCTGTGTACAAATATTTATAGCCACTCTACTCATATAGTCACCAAAAACTGGGAACACTCAGGTATCCTTCAGTGATGAATAGTTAGACAAATTCTGGTATGTCCATACACTGAAATAGTGCACAGCAATTAAAAAAAACAAACTATTGATATAGAACAACCTGGACGGATCTCAAGAGCCTTATGCTGAGTGAAAGAAGCTAATTCTGAAAGGTTATATACAGATTCCACTTATATAACATTCTTGAAATCACAAAATTATAAGGATGGACAATGTTTAGTGGTTGCCAGGGCTTAGGGATGGGGGAAGGAGGGTTTAGCTATAAGTGGGTGGCATGAGGACACTTCTTGGGGTGACAGAGCTCTTCTGAATCTTGACTGTGGTGATGGCTACTCTAATCTCTAAATGTCAGTTTTACTTTTTATCAATTTTAATTTTTTAAAGAAAATAGAGAAGTAATCCAAATGTTAATAGTAGAAAAGGAGGAGTCCAGAGTAGATTGACTTAATAAAACTTGGAGTACTGTCAGTGTAGTGAAGACTCTGGTAAACATATTCACGTATGTTGTCTTATTTAACCTTCTCTACAACTTTCTGAAGAAGCTAGTATTGTCACCGTCTTACACAACAAGAGTCTCTTGAGTCCTCACAGAGGTAGGTGACATGTTCGCTCCTAGCTGATTCTCAGTTGGGTTTTTTGTGGTTCAGATGTCTCATCTCCAAGCCATAGCAACCACAATAATGTTCCAACAGTAAGGTGATTGTAATGTAATCCCTATTGTTTAAAACTAGGACAGTTCTGGAATGAGGTGGTTCTTCTCTCTAAATTTACTCTATGGGTCCATGTTTGTTGTGAGTAAAATTCTTTTAATGATAGGTATTTCCTACTAAATAATTTTAGCACTTTTATTGCCTGCTGGTGTCTTTCTATAAATTCCTTATGATGAGGGCCTGGCTTTTGCATACCCATGGATCAAATCCTATTTAGAAGCTAATACTGTACTTGGAAAATGGAACACATCATCTGTTACTGTATAGTTGCCAACAATCCAGTGTAATCCCATTAAGATAAGCAGCTGATAACATGTTTTAAAGTATTTTAAAATGTCATGGGAAAGGCATGGATGACCCCCTTTCTGTATTCCTAATACTTGTACTCCAGCTTCACCAGTCCCATGGTAATCCCTCAGTTCCAGCCAGGCACCTGGTCAGGAAAGAAGAAAATTAGATAGTTCTACAGCCACTGGAGACCCACCAAAACCATATTATGTGCAGAGAACATGCTAGTTGTCTGGGAAACTGAAGAAAATAAGTTGAAAAACCATTAGAGCTGCTGGGCTCAGTGTACTAGTATAATATGCATCTCAAATTGGATGGTTACAGAGGACATGGGTAACACCGGGCATCACCTTCTCCCCTTCCTGAGCAAGGTGCATCCTGAGGACATGGGTTGCATCTTTATTGATATTTGTCCGTAGCATCTGGTACATTGTGGTGGCACAAGGGTTTTTGGAATGAATTAATGGACACGAGTCAGTCATTATATTAGGAACTATTTCAAATATTACCTCAGAGTTTTGTATATTTTTTAGAAATTATAATTTGAGTATGTGATCCCTTAAATTCGAAGAGTTTCACCAATCTAGTCTTTTTAACTGGGCGGCGGGGTGGTGTACCTGCTAGTATTTCATCTTGTTTTAATATCTTGTGTGATTTTTGTATACTTAAGAAATGAAAACTTGTTTTAAATGGTTCAAATTTGAGTTAAATCTTGGTTATTCTGACCTTGTGTATTAATGTAACTTCTAAGGCAGGTCAGTTTGCTGATTCCTGTGTAGCCTTTGTTTATTGTCCTATTTTACTTTTTGATGTGTAGCTTAAATAGTTTATGACTTTCGTGGTAAGGTTTTTAAAATATTTATTTCAGAAAAATATATTTCGAATTTGTTTTTGGTATATCATATGTAAAGAAGTTTTACAAATGATTTAGGAAAATTCTGTTGTTAAAAAGATGCGCAGTCTTTCGTTAGTGCTTATTGATCCAATTTTTTTTCTTTTTTTTGCCACTGCCTAAGCAAAATACTTTTGCGTCTGCAAGATCTGCCTCATATATAACCCCCACCGTAATCATCAGCCGGTGATTTAGTTTGATACCTGCAGTATAAATAAATGAGTAAGCCTGACTTTTTGATTCCAGATCCGTAAACAGCAGAAAGAGCATGCCGAGTTGATTGAAGATTATCGGATCAAGCAGCAGCAGTGCGCAATGGCCCCGCCTTCCGTGATGCCAGGTGTCCAGCCCCAGCCGCCCCTGGTTCCAGGTGCCACAGCACCTGCCATGAGCCAGCCCAGCTTCCCCATGGTGCCACAGCAGCTGCAGCACCAGCAACACACAGCGGTCATTCCGGGGCATTCCAGCCCTGCTAGAATGCCTAGTTTACCTGGGTGGCAGCCTTCCAGTGCTCCTGCCCACCTCCCCCTCAATCCTGCTAGGATTCAGCCTCCCGTTGCCCAGTTACCAATAAGAACTTGCACACCAGCACCAGGGACGGTGTCCAGTGCAAATCCACAGAGTGGACCACCACCACGGGTGGAATTTGATGACAATAACCCCTTCAGTGAAAGTTTCCAGGAACGGGAACGAAAGGAACGTTTACGAGAACAGCAGGAAAGACAACGAATCCAGCTCATGCAAGAGGTAGACAGACAGAGAGCTCTGCAGCAGGGGGTGGGGATGCAGCCGCATGGCTCGCTGCGCTCCCAGATTCCATTCTACAGTTCTGAGCTGCCTTGTGACTTCCCCCAGCCTCCCAGGCCCCTTCAGCAGTCTCCACAGCACCAACAGCAAATGGGGCAGGGCTCACAGCCGCAGAGTATGCAACAGGGGTCTATTAATTCCCCTCCCGCCCAGACTTTCATGCAAACCAGTGAGCGAAGGCAGATAGGACCTCCCTCCTTCATTCCTGATTCACCATCGATTCCGGGTGGAAGCCCAAATTTCCATTCTGTCAAGCAGGTACATGGAGGTCTTTCTGGGGCCAGCTTCCAGCAGTCCCCAGTGAGGCCTCCTTTTACACCTGCTTTACCTGCAGCACCTGCAGTCGCTAACAGCAGTCTCCCTTGTGGCCAAGACCCTGCAGCAACCCATGGACAAAGTTATCCAGGATCAGCCCAGTCTCTCATCCAGTTGTATTCCGACATAATCCCAGAAGAAAAAGGGAAAAAGAAAAGAACAAGAAAGAAGAAGAAAGATGAGGATGTGGAATCCACCAGGGCGCCATCCACCCCCCACTCAGATATAACTGCTCCACCGACCCCGAGTATCTCAGAAACTACCTCCACACCTACAGTGAACACGCCTGGCGAGCTTCCTCCGCAAGTCGAACCCGAGTCAGCGGAGCCTGTCTGCCCGTCAGCTCCCAACACGGCAGCCGGCCAGCTATGTACAGAATTGGAAAACAAGCTGCCCCACAGTGATTTATCACAGGGAACTCCAAATCCACAGACTTATGCAAACCCAGAGGCGGATAAGCTGTCCATGGAGACCCCCGCCCCAGCTGAGGAGGTCAAACTAGAGGCGGCTGAGCCGCAGCAGTGCCCGGGCCAAGATGGGCCTGAGCCGGAGGAACAGACAGGCAGTAAGGCTGAAGAAAGAGTGGTGGCTGGTCCTGTCTCCTCAGGGCAGAGTCCTCCCCAGTCTGCTGGGGCCCCGGCTCCCAAGGGAGATGCGGGCAATGAACTTCTGAAGCATCTGCTGAAAAATAAGAAATCATCTTCCCTTTTAAGTCAAAAACCTGAAGGCAGCTTTTCTTCAGAAGACGACTGTACAAAGGATAACAAACTAGTTGAGAGGCAGAACCCAGTCGAAGGATTGGTAAGTGTGCTCCCTGAAAACTACAACTTCCTTGTCTCCCCTTTGTTTTAAATTACAGTTAAGCCGATTAGTGCCAACCACGATACTAATTTCAACAAGATTTTGCAACTTTTTACTCTAAAGGACAAATTCTAATTTTGCTTTTTCTACCTCTGAGGAGCCCATGTTTTGACTCATACCCATAACCCATATTAAGTCATAATTTGTTTACTTTTTCTTCAAAAATCAAAGACATGTACTAATGCATTTAATATGTAACACGTGCCTGTCAGCTGATTATTACCACATTGAGCTGATCTAACTAAGGCAAAAAGTGAATGTCTGTGTATCTTTACTGCAAATCAGTATGCAGTTTCCATTAACCTCTTCGAAGTGCAGAAGACAGCTCCTGCACTCGCTAATACCTGGGGGGACTTGCCTCTCGGGTAACCGTGTTGGGAATCCATTGTGTTGCAGTGTTATTAATACTTGATTTTATACAAATGGAATCTTATACTATTTTATCTTTATGGTTTCCCTTGTGTCAATATTCTGCCCTTTTTAAGGTACAAAACATTGAGTTTGCTTTTTTGTTTTTTCACTTTTTTTTTTGTATGAAGAGGTTCTTTGAAAATATACCTTTACAAGATTCCATCCCCTGCATTTCAGTGAACTTCCCTGAGCTATTCCCAGACTGGGGTTTCCAGGTTGTAAGGTTGGTCTGCTTGAGTGCTCGTGCTTCCTTACTGGCGTATTCCTAAAGCTTTCCCCGTAGTGCTTCTCAGTTGGGATTGTACAGTTTTCATTTCTTAATTGAATGAGGTGAAGTGGTACATTTCGCTCAGATTTTCAATTTTAAGGTTGCTAATGAAGCCGTTCTTTTAGCAAAAGTGTTGTCTTACTCTTTGTTTTCTCTTATTTGTGTGTTTGACCATTTTGGAGAGATTGAGTGCTGGAGTGATAGAGTCCAGTAACTTGTAAACTCTAGTGGTAATATTTCTTCAGTCGTATTTGTCGCCACCAAATATGCCCAGTCTCTAACCACTTTCTCCACTGCATTCTGTCCCCCTAGGAATACTGAGCTACTTGCAATCCCCTTGAAGGTCTTTCTGATCTCACCACATGCTGCTGTTTCTGCCTGTTGCTGTCCTTTCTTTTTCACATCTGGCCAACGTCTTCTTTTCTTTTAAAACTCAGTTCTAGAATCATCTTCCCCACACCTTTCTCAGCTCAACCATTCTCAGATGTGTCGATGCCCATGTGCTCACATATCAGTTTTTATAATACCACTTAAATAGCTTCTTGAAGGGCATAGGCTGCATCTTGAGCACCTTTGTGTTCTCAGTACTTACTACAGTATTAGCACATAATAAGTACTCAGTGTATGGAATTGAAGTTAAGTCTTAATACTGATGATTATGCTATATAGAGAAGATGTTAGGATAGAAAAAGGAATGAGATCACTTGTATATGTATAAATGTTTGGACTGTGTCACGTATTCTCATATCCATTTAGGAGGGTGGCAAGGGGTCGGGTACCTTATTACTAGGGGTAGTGATGCCTTACCGTATTCCAGGTAGGTATCCTATGCTGAGCACTTGCCCGAGGTACTAGTTAGTCATTTGGCAGGAACGGTTATTATCCCCGGTTTACAAATGATGAAATCCCGTTTACTTTCTAGTCACACGACAGGCAAAATTATTGTGGCAATAGTTGGATACACCAAGTTTTCCTCCATACTGAGTCTGTTTCTTTACATGTAAGTTGGGGTTAGGAGAAGAGCACCTTCCTAGTTGCTGTGCAGTGAGTGGTAGAGCCTTTTTGGAAAGTTTATGAGGTTCCTACTCTGCCTGCATTAAGTTCATGTGTCATCACTTACCAGGAGGATGGTCTGGGCAGGTTCGGTCCTTTCTGTACCTTGATTTCCTCATCTGTACACAGGAGTAATCCTATTCCCTGTTATGTAGGGTTGCTGCAAGGATTAACAGAGTTAAAACACATTCTGCTGATAATGTCTGGAAAAGGTGCATATCTTTGACCTGCTAATTACGTATTGAGGAATCTGACATAAGGAATATAAAATTCTAAAATATGCAAAGATTTAACCACATGAATAGCTAATGTCCTGTCTACTAGTAGAGGGAAAAAAATGAGAGAATTTAAAGAAAGAAAGAAAGTCTAGTACAGTAGTTATTGATTAAATTATTATTTCTATAAAGCTATATCTGAATGAGTTGTTTTTTCATTTTTTTTGCAGCCACTAAAATTTATGCTATATAAGGATGTTTAATGTCATGGGAAATAATGTCAAGCCACTAAAATAAAAGAATACAAAGTGTGTCCATTGTGTTTTAACACAGTATTTGTAGGCATAGGTAAAAGACTGAACCACAGATATATTAAAATGTTAACTTTTTATCTCAGGCAGACATTTGGATGATTTTTAACCTTTGTGCTCTCCTATAATTAGAAGTATTCTTTGAAATGTAGTAATACATGCTTTTTAGGGTAATTGTGAGGATTAGAGATAACGTCTGCAATGCACTTAAAGTGCTTGACCCAAACGTACTTAATAAGCAACTACATTATTAATCTCTTATAAGCCAATAAGAAATTCTTAGGTCTTTGCTACTCAGAAGTGCAGCCCTTGGGGATCAGTAGCATTGAGCTTACCTGGGAACTTTTTAAGAAATGCAGAATCTTATTCTCCAGCACAGACTTGCCAATCAGAATGTGTTTTTTAATAAGAGCCAATGGAGAGGCGCACAGTTCTAGGCTTGTGGTTCTCAAAACTTTAATATATCAGTATCACCTAAAGGGCTTATTGAAACACAGGGCACTGAGCCTCACTCCTACTAGAGTTTCTGATTCAGTAAGTCTGGAGTGGGACCAGGGAATGTGCATCTCTAACCATCCCCAGGTGGTACTCCTTTTGCTGCTCTGGGGACTGCTTTTTGAGAACCATTGATCTCATCCTGGGATGGGTAGTCTGAGCCTGCTTAGACCTTTTACCCTTTCTTTTTTGAGCTTAGAATGGTTTTTACATTTTCAAATGGTTGAAAAAAAAATCTAAGAGTAATATTTCACAACATGTGAGCATTATATGAAATTCAAGTTCAGTGTCCATGAATTTAAAAAGTTTTATTGGACCACGGCCACACTTGTTCATTAATGAATGCTCTATAGTTACTTTGGTGGTAGCAGGGCAGAGTGTTGAGTAGTTATGATAGGTACTGTGTGGACTGCAGAGCCTGAAATATTACTGTTTGGCTTTTTACAGAAAAATGTTGCCATGCATGCTCCAAGCCAGTTAAAATAAAACTGGAAACTATAATCTTCAAACCTTCAAAGATTCAGTGCAGAACACATCAAAATAAGTCTAGCAATTGTAGTTACCTATCTAACAAGTTTAGAAATACTGGCCCCTAAAAAAATTCCCATATTTTTAGGTATTGATAGCAGTACCTTTAAGAACCTCTTCAGGGTTCTTAGCCATTAAGTAAAGAGAAAGGTTTAAAAGGAAAGGGGGGGGTATTTGCTAGCATATATGTAGGCCCTTTCATTGACTTTAAGTATAGAGCAGTTATTACTCAATCACATTTGTGATCATGAGCTAATTTTGATGACCAGTGTTGTTTGTTTTTAGTGATCTAGCTGTTCCTCTCAGCGAAGGTGCATAGGCTATGGAACTTATCTGTTGTTCTACAGACCTTGTATTTCAACTGTTCCTAAGGGGAACCCAAAATAACTCCCCAAGACCGCAGTGCAGAGGCTGTCACGGCCACCTGGCTAAGAGCACTCCTTCCTCCACAGCTTCCAGAGAGCAGGACCGAGGAGCTCTGGTCTACACTGGCACCCCTGTGGTCCCGCCTGAGGAATAATGCTTGCTCTGAGAGGGAAAGTAGCCACACTTAAGAATTCTGCTCTTTCCTCGAGCTTTGCAGCTTACCAATTTCTGTACTTGAGAATAATGTTTGGAAAGGGGATGATATTTCAGAAAACAGACCATTTGAGGCCACTGCCTTTCCTCAACTTTTAGTACCCCTGTTAGGAATATGTGTCATAGAGTGGAACTGGATTAGCATGAACTGCAAAATCCAGCATGTGAATAGTTCACTTATCTCTTAACCTTTCCAATTACATTAGCAAACTTTGGGGGCTCAAATGCAAGGTGGTTTTGGATGTGGCAACAACCAATTGCCAAAAACAGATGGAGGAAGTGAAACCAAGAAACCTCGAAGCAAACGGACTCAGAGGACAGGGGAGAAGGCTGCACCTCGCTCCAAGAAAAGGAAGAAGGATGAAGAGGAGAAACAGGCTATGTACTCCACCACCGACACCTTTACCCACCTAAAGCAGGTGAGTCGCTTAGAGCAGCTCCTTTAAAAAGTCAAGTGAGGCATCAAATGCTTTTTCAACCCTATTAAAACTGAAATTTTCTCTTTATTACCATATTTCCTAATTAAAGTAGTTACAAGGATAAATGATGTCTCAACAGGGAGTCTAGTAGACTTCCTAATTGCAAGCAAAACTGCACCATATCCTATTGGCACCCGAAAATGGCAGTAAGATAGATGGATTGGTAGGTGATGGTCAAGATTTACTTGTGTTCAGAAGGAGCAGCCTCAGCACCAAGAAAAACCTGTCTGTGTTACTTGTGACTCTGGATGCAAGGAAATGCAGCTGCCGGTCTCCCTGCAGTAAACTCTATTCTTACACCTTTGTGGTTGTTACAGAAGGTGGGAGACAGCCACTAAGAGTGCCACTGGGGGTACCTGGCCTCCCTTCACGCTCCGATTCTTGCTGAGCAAAGATAAGGAACATGTTTTTCTTGTTAGATGCCTGGCAGCATCCCTTTAAGACAGATAAGAATAAAGCTCATTTTTAAATATATCCTAGAGATTCTGTGGTCTCTCTCACTTACTTACTCCAGCATTTTGATACTCGAAATTTTTAAGTCTTGTTTTTCTCAAGCCTTATTGGACTAAGTTGCCTTGGGTCTTAGAAAAGTTGCGAAACGCTCTGTTTTGTTGACCGTGTACATTACTCTTCAATGTGTTTTTTAATAGCAGCTCTCTCTGCTCCCTCTAATGGAACCAATCATTGGAGTGAACTTTGCGCACTTTCTTCCTTATGGCAGTGGCCAATTTAATAGTGGGAGCCGACTTCTAGGAACTTTTGGCAGTGCTACCCTTGAAGGGGTTTCGGATTACTATTCTCAGTTGATCTACAAGGTATGTTTCTTCACCAAGGTCTTACCTTGCTTCCTCTTTGGATACCATATCAGAATTGGTAGAGCTTGTCTTGTTTTTCATCTAATCTTCCAAGTTTCATTTAAACTTTATTAGTTCAGCTAAAAGGTGACAATTTCACTGGATGAAAAGTTTCTAACATAAATATTTGTAATGTTTTATAGGTAAGACTACAAATAGTGAAGAACATCCATTATGTATTTCCATGGTAGAGAAAATACCTGTTTTCCTATAACTTATTAACTCTTAAAATGAATCCAAATACATAGTAAATAGAATAAAAAAAGTAGTTAGCAATTTTCCCTGAAAAATGAAATGAAAAAAATTGAAAAGTGTATTTTGTCTGATGATTTAACTAGACATTAATTATAACTAGACATTAATTCTTAAACTAAAATATCAAACTAACTCAAATTTATCTTTTGGTATTATTATTTTAGCAACGTTTTATAATAGCCTTATTAGACATTCTTTACTTCACATCTGACTTACGTAAAATGCTCTTTTTGCAAAAATATTTGAGAGTATCATCGGTTTTCTGGAGGGCTTCTCTTCTTACTTTAGTATTAAAGTCATTCTCTTGTGATGCTCCATTTATTATCACTATCGGCTTTTCTCTTCAGTTAGAAACTGTCCTAACTCTTGTTAAATGCCTTCTCTTCTGATGCAACCTGTTCTCCAACACAACTTCATTACTTTCATGAAATCCCAGATCTTTGCAAGATTTGTAATTTCACCTTGCACTTGATTCTCATGGTATTATTGGTAGATTCCAACAATCCCTGAGAGACTGATCACTTAATCAACAAAGGACAAACTGATGACATGCTAAGCAGAGAGAAATGTTTGGAGGGGACTCCCATTTGTTAATGATTTAGCCATTTCCGTGTTATTGCTAAGACTTTTGCTTCTTATAGAGGTTTTGGACAATCCAGATTCTAATATTGAGGATATGAGTTGTAATTGTAGGATTAGGACCACAAATTCTTAAGTTGTTTGTTTGTTTGTTTTTTAATAGAACTGGGGCATATTTTAATGAGAATTGAATAATGGAATTTTTGAGAACTTTTACAATTTATTAAAGCTGTCTTTCACTGGCTATAACAATGAAATTTGAAAAGAGATGTACAGAATAGAATAATGTAACTTTGCTTCTTAATTTCAAGTACTCAAGCTGGGCAGAGTAAGCAAATGGCTAATTTGTCCATATGAGCATGAGTATTTCTCCCACCAAAAAACCTCCTGGCCTTGTACATTTATTTATCTTCTTGGTGTGCATTTAGGAATGAAGATGCATCTTGATGACATGTCTATAGCCTTGCTTCCATGTGCTAAAAAGTCACAGAACTAAGTTTTAGCAAGGTCATGGCATATTTGCTCTGTAGCATATAATTTAAAATTTTTTGGTCTCCTGCAGCAGAATAATTTAAGTAATCCTCCAACACCCCCTGCCTCTCTTCCTCCTACACCACCTCCTATGGCTTGTCAGAAGATGGCAAATGGTTTTGCGACAACTGAAGAACTTGCTGGAAGAGCTGGCGTATTAATGAGCCATGAAGGTATGATGCTACACCTCCGAGTTGTACACCTTTGCAGAGTGTGCCTTTGTCAGCTGTGGCTGGTGAAAAGGCAATCGTGTGAGGTTCTCCCCATGTATCCGTTTTGACTAAATCTATTTTTGGTTCTGTGTTTTCGCTTTTCCAGTTACCAAAAGTCTAGGACCCAAACCGTTTCAGCTGCCATTTCGACCCCAGGATGACTTGTTAGCCAGAGCTATTGCTCAAGGCCCAAAGACCGTTGATGTTCCAGCTTCCCTGCCAACACCACCTCATAATAATCAGGAAGAATTAAGGTAGAGGTCCTTTTTTCCTTTTTTCTCACATATTTTTTAGTTATTTCATTTTTTAAAAAATACATATATTTAGCAGAATGTAGGGATAGCATGTAAAAACATTGAAGGGGTAAAAATTTGGTGAATAGTTTTCTTTAGGACTTAGTTTATAAAACATTCTTACTATTAAATGTAATTAGTTTGTACATTTTTAAATTCTTAGATGGTATAGGAAGTTCAGCAAATAACCAAATAGACATTAAGGCAACGGGAGTCTCTATGCAAAATACTTCACAGATCACTGTCACTTACTGATGTTCCCAGATGTCTAAAATAAAAGAGCAGCAGTCACCGATACCAGAGAATGCTTTTGGGGAAGAGAGTTTAAGGACTATCCCGCCCAGAGTTTTGTACTTCTTTGTATCAGCTTTTTAGACCCAAGATTCTGACTGGGGAGAAACCACCGTCCTTAGTAGATAACCACAACCCACCTAGTTAGGTCTGGGAAAGGCTCTTATGTACTTCATCAGGTGATTCCTTTTTTGGATAATCTGGTAACTACCCTCTATTTGATGAGACATCATTTAGATTAAGTCCCTTACTTTACTAATGAGAAAACTGTGGACCAAAAAGGAGAAGTTTCTCATCCAGATTTAGAATCCAGGTCTCCTTGCTCTCTCCTGCATCTTATTGCTAGAAGTTGCTAGATTTGTGAATCGGGAGCAGTTGTGGGAGGCAGCCTCCTAGGTGTGCATGTGTGGTGCCCTGGGGCAGGACACGACTGGATGTCACAGGGACTGCGTCTGGAAGCCACTCTCGGGTCTCATCGTAATGCTGCTGCTCAGCTTCTCTCCACGTAACAGGGTCTCCTTTGTGGGGGGAGAGTGGGAGGCCCCAGGTTTGGGGGCATCCCATAGCATTAGCTTGAGCCCACACTTGCCCTCTGACCTCAGTCACCCTAGTTAACCTCTAACTTCTTGGGCTAGACCATTCTCTTCTTCTTTTCACCGTACTTGATCAGTTAGGAAAAATAAAGGCCCATGAAGCTCTAGTGACTGAGTTTTCCCTGCGTTTCCACTATGAGCAGCAGCACGGCGGGCTCTGCGGCTGTGCCCGTGGGGTGTGCGAGAAGGCTCTTTCCTTTTCCGGCTGCAGACTATTCCTAGTCTCAGGGATCTGGAACTTGGCAGAGGTGTAAGTCTTCATCCTTTCTCCACTGTGTTGTAATCTGAACGTCTTCTTTCTTTGGCAGGTGTTTAAACTTTGATGTTGAAGTTCCGTCAGGAGGAAACCTACTGTTTAAATTGCTTAACAGTTGAATGTGTTTCTTAGGTCTTTTTCTGAGAGATTTCTTGTTTGGCCCTGAACCTATTCTTTGTCTTCTTACATCATTGCCATTGTCCAAGGGAACCTCGTAGTCACACTCGTAGACAGGGCTGGGTTGTGCAGGAAGCCCCAGTGATGGGTTTGCCCGTGTTGACATGTTATCTTTGTTCTTCTCTCAGGATACAGGATCACGGTGGTGATCGGGACAGTCCTGACAGTTTTGTCCCCTCATCTTCTCCGGAGAGTGTGGTTGGGATGGAAGTGAGCAGATACCCAGATTTGTCCTTGGTCAAAGAGGAGCCTCCAGAGCCTGTGCCATCCCCCATCATTCCAATTCTTCCTAGCAGTGCTGGGAAAGGTAGGGAAAGTACTCAGCCGAATTATTTTTCTTTACAGTATGCCAGTTTACTAACGTTCATAATTTGATTTTGAAAAGCCATTAGTACTCAATCCACCTTTCCTTCCTCCCTCTCTCCCTCCTTCTTCCCTTTTTTCTCCCCCCCACTTAAGGTTTGGAATCTAGAAGGAATGACATCAAAACTGAGCCAGGCACTTTATTTTTCACACCGCCTTTTGGTTCGTCCCCAAATGGTCCCAGATCGGGTCTTATATCTGTGGCAATTACTCTGCATCCTACAGCTGCTGAGGTAAAGATGAAATAGCTTTTTTAACATTATAAACTGTGTCCCCATTCTTAAGGGGTGTCAGGTGGCTTAGAGCAGGGTCATGGCGGACAGAAGCTCACAGAGCTGGGATAAGCAGTCATTCGGATGTCTGGGTTGCTTCTGAGCACTCTGAATAAGCATCACATGGATCTCAGCTGAAGCCGGGGCAAAATGAAGTTAGTGTTCTCGTGTTTTTATTAAAGGGTGTGTCCTTTAGAGAGAAACCTCTCGATAATTACACATAGAAAATGAAGCCATGGAAAAGAACTTTTTACAGAAATAGTGTCAATGTTCATGTAGCAGTTGCCCATATCAAACACTAATAAATTGCTGAGAATTATTTTCTGTCTGATTCTGTGAGGATATTGGCAACCATACTGATGGTCCAATGATAGGACATTTTGGCTGTCAGTATAACTCAGCCCTGGTGTGACAGCATTCTCGTGGGCTGTTGCAGACCTCTGCCCAGAGCCGGACAGAGTCCACTTGAAGGAAGTTTCTGCCTAGCTGTGAAACCTGATGCGGTGTAGCTCCCTCCTTACGGCGGTGTCCTGTAGCTAGAATACTGTAACGCTCGCGCACATACTCAGTGTTAATAGGGGTCCCTGCGTGAGGATTTCTGTTTAGGAAAGCTTGATGGGGATACTGGTCCATTAAAATGATTTTTTTTTCCTGAGACTCTTAAGTCTGAATGAAAGTGGTTGGATTTGCTTGCACAGGCTGTGTCCTGCAGAGAGCAGGTACCTGAAGTTTGCCTCTGTGGCTCACTCCTGCCTTCGGGGGTGACACAGTGTTCACACTCTCATTTTAGAACATTAGCAGTGTGGTGGCTGCATTTTCCGACCTTCTTCACGTCCGAATTCCTAACAGCTATGAGGTTAGTAATGCTCCGGATGTTCCGTCCGTGGGTTTGGTCAGTAGCCGCAGAGTGAACCCAGGCTTGGAGTGTCGACAGCATGTATTTCTCCGCGGGCCGCCGCCAGGACCTGCAAACCCTCCCCGACTAGCCTGCTCGTACCGGCTGAAGCAACCCGATGTGCCGTTCCCTCCAGCAAGCAATGGTGAGCTAGTTTACGTTTGCCACGCTCAGGTTCACTTTCCGTTCACAGGTTAAGCTGATGCTCTGTAAAATCCCACTTCAGTTTTGAACGAGTAACAGCGTGTGGTATGTAGTCGTGGGTAACTGAACCTTCTGTGGTGGGATCTGATGTCCCCAGGAAGTCGTGGAATGCCGGCTCTCTGTGCGGACTGCTGACCCCCCGCAGCGTTGGCTTCCGCGTCCCCCCGAGGGCCTGCCGCCCCCACTGCCTCTCTGGCCGGTGCACACGAGGCTGGCCAGTGGCTGCACTTGTGTTCTCTCTTCCTTCTGTGCCTTGCGCCCCCTCTTCCCTCTCGTTGGGCCTGTGCACTGTCTCCATGGGCCCTGCTCTTCCCAGGGACGAGGCCTCCTCACCCCACTCTCTCGGAGTCTTGTTTTGGTCCTTGCCCTGCTCTCAGGACCTGGCAGCTCCTCACTTCTCATCCGTGAACTCAGGGAGAGCTGCCTGTGCTGGGTTTTTGAGCTTGGCCTCCAGCTGCTTCTGCCTTACTCATTTTTCCCTGTTCTCCTTTCTGCCTCCATGCCCCACATGGATGATGTGCTCCAAATGTGACCACATTTCCATCTTGGGCCCGGGACTCTCTTAGCCCTTTACCACTTTCCAAATCACACTCATTTAAGACTCTTGTACATGTAGCTCTTCATCTTTCATAAAACATTTTTTATCGTCTTAACCCTCAAACAAAAGTAGTATCCCCCACCCCACTCGCTTTGCACTTATGGGGGACTATTAATATCATGGTGAATTGGTTTTCTCTTGTGCTCCTCATGTACAAGCATTGTTTCCCCAGCTGCTTGAGAATAGTTGTGTCCCTCCATTTATACTCCAGGGCCATGCATGTAATAGATGCCCTGTAACCACTTTTATGCTGAGAAGATAAGATTTTTATGAATAACGAATAGTATCAGGAAAGTTAAATGACCCATGTTCTAAGTTGATTTAGGGCAGTTTTACACCTCGTACTACACTGTGTTATTGGTTAATTTGAATCACTAACAAAGTCTTCTGCACTTAGGTCTCTCTGGATGTCGGGACTCTGGGCGTGGTGGCGCAGAAGGCGTGGCACTCAGACCACAGTGGTGCTGTCACTGCAGGGTGGTTATTCTCGGGAGCGGCGTCAGGAAGTCTCTCCGAGACCTGGCCTCTATGAACAAGGTGCCTGCTGTTCCTCCGCTGGGGTGTCCGGCACAGGGCTTGCTCCTTGTCGGGAAGAGCCCCTCTGTGGTGGCCCCGTGGCCCCCAGGTTCCACCAAGTAGCCTCAGCATGTATTTCACGTGTTTAGCTGCAAACCAGTGACAGCAGACTGGTAAACTGGATAATATGAGACCCACATATGTCTAAATAGAGTGAAATATGGATAATAAAGTTTATTTTTGTACATTTATTTTTTCTTTGGCTAAATTACATGCTAAATATTGGCAGGGAGTTACTTTTTTACTTTTACAATAGAGAGCTACTTTCACTTTTAACATAGCATAAAAACCAACAATGGATGGATCTTGTTTTTATGAAATTTTGACTTGAGATCCCCACACGTTTCTCTTTGCTTTTCAGGATTCCCGAGAAAGCTCCAATAGAGTGGAGAAGGACATTGTCTTTTGTAGTAATAATTGCTTCGTTCTTTATGCATCAACTACACAAGCAAAAAATGCAGAAAGCAAGGTAAGATTAGGATAGTCTCAGTGAACAGTGTATAATGAGTGGTTTCCGTGATTTTGGGTTACGTTGATGGATAGAACAGGTTCCTAGCATTCTGTGTGCAGGAAATCCCGGCACATGTTACGCGGGCTGAGGAAGGGCAGCCCGTCTTGCTATTCCAGATAAATTCAGCTTATCTGATGAGAAGGGGGGTAGACTTGAATTATATCTTCGAAGTTCAGAATTGAATAAAACACTAATACTAATAACATCTTTAGTTTTACTTAATTATAAATATCTTATTTTAATTACAACGGTGAGACTTACAACTTTTATTGATCTTACCTGATGGGAAAACCTATTCACAAACACATTGTAAGCCTACTCCTGTATTTTGGGGGAGAAAGCATTTTGCTTGTCATGGTGGAAATGGTCTACTGTACCTGATTCTGTGTGATTTAAGTGTATCTAAATGTGTGGTTGATATGGGTAGACATTTTTGACTGTGTTGAAGGAAGCCTTCCCATGCTGTGATGCCACTAGTCATTCCTCCCTGCATATCATTGCTCTGCTGTCTGTTCTGGGAGAATGTTCTGGAGACTTATTTTTGTAATAGGCAGTAGTCTCCAGTATAATGAAATCAAGCTATATGCCAAATAGGTTTAGACTTTAAATTAAAATATGTTGGGGCGCCTGGCTGACTCCGTCAGTTAAGCATCTGCCTTCTCCTCAGGTCATGATCTCAGGGTCCCGGGATCGAGCCCCACGTCAGGCTGCCTGCTCAGCAGCGGGTCTGCTGCTCCCTCTGCCCCTCCCCCCTGCTCATGCTCTCTCAAAATAAATAAATCTTTTAAAAAATTAATATGTCAGCTTCTATAAGAGGAGGAATTGCTTTTTTACCAGATAATTTTTAAATTTGGTGTGCAGTTCCTGCATGCTCCTGGATTTATGTGAGGTGTATCTTCTCAGATACCCCGTGGAGGGGGCTGTGTGAAAACGGGAACCTGTGGGTACCCAGAGAGAAAGTCCCGGGGCTTGTCTCTGAGCTCACCTCTTCCAGCAGCTGGGTCAGAGCTGGGCAGCGCCAGGGAAGAGTCACGTGTGATGTATGTTGATAGGGGACCACTGCCCCTTCTTTCTTCACATTTATGCCAATTAATTCAGCCTAAGATGAACAGACATGAATTTCGGAGAGTGGGGATAAGCTCAGAGAAGATTATGTTCTGAAGTTTTATTTGGTCCAACAAAAAGCACTGTTCCATTGTACAAATTAAACTAGCTCCTCTCTTCAGCATTGATTTTTCTGGCTTTATTATGGTTAGAGAGGAGTGTCCAAGAAGGTTTAGGAGCAGAGCATTCTCCAGAGATGCAGCCTTGTCGAGAAGGCCTAGGGCGGGACTCCCCGACCCAGCTCTGCTCTCGTCAGCCCGTGGGTGTTTGTCAGCACCTTCAGTGTTTGGCGTCCGCCTCTGCTCAGCCCGGAGACCCTGTCCCTGTCCCCCACCCCCACCCTGGGGGCACAGGCCCCGTGACACCTGCTGCTTGGCTTCCTGCTCTGGGATGAACTGCTCTCCTTACTCCTGTTCCCTTTCATTGTGCAGGAATCTGCCCTGCCATTGCCACAGTCGCCTGTGAAAGAGACGCCTTCCAAAGCGTTTCATCAGTACAGTAACAACATCTCCACTCTGGACGTGCACTGTCTCCCGCAGCTCCAGGAAGAAGCTTCTTCCCCGGCATCACCCCCCATCACTTTCCCTCCGGCGTTTGAAGCAGCCAAAGTAGAGGCAAAGCCAGACGAGCTCAAGGTAACGGTCAAGTTAAAGCCTCGGCTCAGGACTGTCCACGGCGGGTTTGAAGACTGTAGGCCAATCAATAAAAAGTGGAGAGGGATGAAGTGGAAGAAGTGGAGCATTCACATTGTAATCCCCAAGGGGAGCTTCAAACCCCCTTGTGAGGACGAAATAGATGAGTTTCTGAAGAAATTGGGCACGTCCCTTAAACCTGACCCTGTGCCCAAAGACTACCGGAAGTGTTGCTTTTGTCACGAGGAGGGAGATGGGTTGACAGACGGGCCAGCAAGACTGCTCAACCTTGACTTAGACCTGTGGGTCCACTTGAATTGTGCACTGTGGTCCACGGAGGTCTATGAGACCCAGGCTGGGGCCCTCATAAACGTGGAGCTGGCGCTGAGGCGGGGCCTGCAGATGAAATGTGTCTTCTGCCATAAGATGGGCGCCACCAGCGGATGTCACCGATTTCGGTGCACCAACATTTATCACTTTACTTGCGCCATTAAAGCACAATGCATGTTTTTTAAGGATAAAACTATGCTTTGTCCCATGCACAAACCAAAGGGAATTCATGAGCAGGAGTTAAGTTACTTCGCAGTCTTCAGACGGGTCTACGTTCAACGTGATGAGGTGCGACAGATCGCTAGCATCGTGCAGCGCGGGGAACGTGACCACACCTTCCGTGTCGGAAGCCTCATCTTCCACACGATCGGTCAGCTGCTGCCGCAGCAGATGCAGGCATTCCACTCGGCTCAAGCCCTCTTCCCTGTGGGCTACGAGGCCAGCCGCTTGTATTGGAGCACCCGCTACGCCAACAGGCGCTGCCGCTATCTCTGCTCCATCGAGGAGAAGGACGGGCGCCCGGTGTTTGTCGTCCGAATTGTGGAGCAGGGCCACGAAGATCTTGTCCTGAGTGATTCCTCTCCCAAAGGTGAGAGCCACATTTGTATGCCCTGCAGAGCCGGCTACTGAATGTTTTATGTCCGTATTTCCTTGTTTTCTCTCTTTAGGTCATATTTTATGAAAACAGACATGGATTTTTCATTTACAAACACGACGTTTAGCTTCTTTGTGTGACTGTCCCTGCTGTCTCTGCTGTGCCACCTTCTCAGCACTTGCTACACTTACTCGAAATCAGAATATGTATTTGAGCACACAGTTGAGAAAGCAGTGATTTGTAGATAAAGGTTGCCTGTTGTTTGCGTTGGGGACTCTCCTAATGGCGGAAGGCAGGAAACCATATTTACAGCATATTGTGTACGTTGTCTTTTATGAGTATTACCAGGTATTAAACAAATTTGGAGCTAGAAATAGGACACTTAATTCCAACTGTAGGCTGTCATTTTATTGATGCACAAAGTACCGGGGAATTGCTTTTTTTTTTTTAAAAGTCTAGCTGTGGGCGCCTGGGTGGCTCAGATGGTTAAGCGTCTGCCTTCGGCTCAGGTCATGATCCCAGCGTCCTGGGATCGAGTCCCGCATCGGGCTCCCTGCTCCTTGGGAGCCTGCTTCTCCCTCTGCCTCTCTCTCTGTCTCTCATGAATAAATAAATAAAATCTTTAAAAATAAATAAATAAATAAAAATAAAAGTCTAGCTGTTTTTTTTAAAAAAAAGTATGAAAATGCCCTGAAGATAATTCCAATGGAAATATCAATTTCATATTTTAATTTAAATCTGAGGGGAAAGAAACATACTTCTAAGTACTGCTAATTAGATTAATTAGTTAATTAGTGCCTAAAGTTAGGCACCTTGTGTGAAAATGAATTAAGTTCTTGCATGAATTTGTTACATTAAACTTTCTTTTCCACTTTCATTGTTTCATTTCCTTAATGTAACACATTCTTTTCCCCAACATTTCATAAAGTCTTCAAAATAAACTGCCATTTGATAAGCAGGTAATAACAGGGTGGTTAGATTACCACCTCCAAGGCTTTACCTGGAAACTGGTTAAGTCTTTGAGTGGTTGGTCCGTCTCTAGTTTGCTGTTTTATACTGCATCCTGTTTTCCAGAGAGCAAGTTTGTTCTAAATTGTCTTGTTTTTGTTTTGGCCATATGTAGGTGTTTGGGATAAAATATTGGAGCCCGTGGCATGTGTGAGAAAACAGTCTGAAATGCTCCAGCTTTTTCCAGCGTATCTAAAGGGAGAAGATCTGTTTGGGCTCACGGTATCTGCAGTGGCACGGATCGCGGAGTCAGTGAGTGCCTCGGGCCCGATGTGCCATCGGGAGAGCCTTTGTGGTTGCACGTAGTGGTCCCCCCCCCAGTGTGACCGTTTGACACGGGCTCTAATAGGGATACTCTGAGGGAGCACTTTGCTCTCTTTGTGTGTCTCAAGGCATCTGATTCATCTGGACACCTCAGTAAATGTTAACGTTCCCGCAGGGAGGTGGCTCACAAATTTCAGGTTCTCTTCGAGGGTGCGGATGAGGCAGAGGGAAGGGCAGGGACGCTGTTTTGTCCTCAGGCAGTGCTGGTAAGGGGACTACTGTCCCCTTTGCTTCCTCACGTTTTCCTGCACTGACCCTGCCCCCCGGGTGTTTGTAGCCACTCTCCTGCCCCCGCGCCCGGCCATCACCAGAGGGCAATGACCGCAGGAGCACTGGGTCTTCTCTGACCTTTCTTTGCAGTCTTTTAAGATTATGAGCGTGTTTGCCAGTGAGTCTGCACACAATGCTTTTGAGAAGTTGCATGATTATAAGGCATTATTTTGAACAAGAAAAAAATCATCGATGGTTGGTGGGGTTTGTTTTTTTTCTCTTTTTATGGAGAAGCAGAGGACACCCAAAAAGCCACCGAGTTCTAGGTCTACTTGCTTTCTTTGGTAGAGCTCTGCCTAAATGATATGAATCTTTTATGTCTATAGAGAAATATGTTCACAAGAAGTGTATTCTAGAAAAGGCCTTTAACATAAAATTATTTTACAGGTAAACCTTAACTTACCACCTGCACTCTCGGGGCATTGAGTGTGATAACCTCATTGTAGTCAAATTGGAAGAAGTGAGAAATCAAGACAGTAAACCATATAAATGATTTTTAACTATATTTAATTTTTAAATTCCAAATATATGAAAGTTGAAAGAACAAAGTTGCAAGTCAGTACACACTGGGTTGGGATAATCAGATCTAAAGTCACACAGGCATGTATGTTGGTTGGCCTGTGGTGGTTCTGTGGGTTAATACTTTTCTTCAAGGAGCATTTGCCAGAGTTTATGGAAGTGCCACTTTGAAACTGAAATCGGTGTATTAATATTGAAATAGATCTGAGTGCAGGCTGGTTATGTTAACATAAGTTAAAAGACCATTTTGTCCCCAGGGAATATGTTGACAAGTTATTTCCACAAAAGTTCAAGTTGGGCCATCCTTTGGGCCAGCTCAGGATTGTCTGCAGTCATGGTCAAATAAATTAACCTGTGTCTGTTTCGCTCCTTTTCAGCTCCCTGGGGTTGAGGCGTGTGAGAACTACACCTTTCGGTATGGCCGCAATCCTCTCATGGAACTCCCTCTTGCCGTTAACCCCACAGGCTGTGCCCGTTCCGAACCTAAAATGAGTGCCCATGTCAAGAGGTTTGTGTTAAGGTATTTTGTTTTAACTTCACATAGTACAGCCCAGGGTTTCTAGGCGTATTAGTGGTTTTTGTGCTTGATTTGTCTGCTGCTTACAAACCCTGCTGTCTCTGGCTGTGTCTGTGCCGACCGCATCAGAGAACTCGCCGTGTGGCTAGGTGGCTTTCCGTGTATGTTCCTGTCAGTAAGAGTTCGAATCAGCGTGGCCTGGGGCGTTATTCGGAGATATCTTCAGTTTTCCTTTTACTCTTTCCTGTTGACGCGCCATCGTGTGCAGGCCTCACACCTTGAACAGCACCAGCACTTCCAAGTCCTTCCAGAGCACGGTCACGGGGGAGCTGAACGCGCCGTACAGTAAGCAGTTCGTCCACTCCAAGTCCTCGCAGTACCGGAAGATGAAGACCGAGTGGAAATCCAACGTCTATCTGGCCCGGTCTCGTATCCAGGTAAGGAAATAGTCTGTTCTTGGGAAGATGAGAGACAGGACGGGGTCTGGCGGTCAGAAGATACTGGCATCCATACGTGAAGAAGGGTTTCACATGGCTGCAGGATTAGAATCATGTTTTTAAAATCCTATCACATCTTGTTAGTTTGTAAGAGTAGTGACTGAATACGTCTCTTTGAGCCTGGATGCTTTTCTTCCCTCAGTGGGAAGACCTCTGGAATCCACATCTTTGCATCTCAATGAGCACTCATGGGAAGCAGGTAGCACTGTATTTTGTACTCACTGGATTTGTGGAGCGTTCACTAGAGCTGTTTCAAATTCTTGTGAGAAATACAAATGAGGGGTGCCTGGGTGGCTCAGTTGGTTAAGCGACTGCCTTCGGCTCGGGTCATGATCCTGGAGTCCCAGGATCGAGTCCCACGTCGGGCTCCCTGCTCAGCAGGTAGTCTGCCTCTCTCTCTGACCCTCCCCCCTCTCATGCTGTCTCTCTCTCATTCTCTCTCTCAAATAAATAAATAAAATCTTTTAAAAAAAAAAAAAGAAATACAAATGAAAATATTTTTCAAAAGGTGCTCCAGTATGGGGAGTTCTCTTTTGGAAGCCATCTCTTCATGAGAGCACTGTATTTTCTGGTGCATAGATTGTGAAATACCTTATAGATCATCTGCAGGCTAAGCATGTAAATTTATATCCATAGTCCATACTTGCTTAACTGCTGACCTAAAGAACCCAGTGCCTATTCAGCATCTCCCCTTGGATGTCCCAGGATGGAAGTACAAAGTTCACTTTGCCAAACATCTCAGTCCCTAAGCCTAATTATCCTAAGTGTTGTCCCCGTCCACGAGTTGTGTACCTTGGCCCCATATGCCCAGATCCAGAGCATCCTCAAGTGCTCGGTTGCCTTTCCCCCTCAGAAGAGCTCTCTCAATCCACGCTCTGGCTCCGCCACAGTGTTTACCTGCCATAGTGTCTTGTGTGCATGGCCGGTGGGTCTGCCCACCTCCTCTCGCCCAGTCCCACTCACACCCACTGTGATTCCTTCAGAATATAAATCTGATCTATATTCCATTGTCTGTACTCAATTTGGATTCTTGTTCCTTTGTTGGAACCTTTTTTCTCCTCTTGAGAAAATTGTAGGATCTTTTTGTTAGTCTTGATGTTTGGACATTTTACAAAAAATGTGCCTAGGTTCGGGTCGTTTTCTTTTTTATTGCTTTCCTTATCTGATGACCCTTTTCGACCTGGAGCATTGTGGCCTTCAGTCTGAGAAGTGTTTCTGTATTAATTCTTGCAAGTTCCTACCTCTATTTCTTTCTCTTTGAACCTATAGACACATTCGGACCCATGAGATCTGGGCTCTCATAGGGTGGACCCCAGACTAGCAGCAGCGTCAGCCGGGACCTGCTAAGTGTGCCTTTCAGTCTGGCCCCTGCGGTGGGGCCCCCAGACGACCAGTGCGAACACAGATGGGAACTTCTGTCTCCATAGCCCTCCTTCTCTCCTCCTTCTGGTTTTGGTTCCCTTGTCCTTGTTCTGTGGCTTCTACTTTATCTGCTGATCTTTCTTTTGTGTTTAAAAAAAAAACAAAAAACTGAGAGGTCTTTCTGCTCTTGATCTTTTTATCTGATACTGTGTGTTTAAATTACACATATGATATCTTTCTTTTCTTTCTGCTGTTGCGTCAAAAATGGAGCCGCTCCAGCTCCTGGGTCCGCTCCTGGTGGTGTGTCTTTCTCATCTGCTCCATCAGTTATTTTTCCATTTTAAATGTTCCCAAGTAGCTCGTTTACTTGTTACCATTCCTATTTCTCTGTCACTTTTATTCCCTTACTGTCATTTCAATGATTTCTTAACCCCCGTGTTCGGTGTGTTCCTTGCCACTGTCCTGACCATGCAGGCATGTCTGTGATGGATGTTCCGGTGGACTCATTCCCATACACTGTTCTGCAGTCTTCTTTTCTCACTTATCCTCTAGAGCAACTGAGGTGGCTCTGTTTCATTCTTTCATTCTCCTTAATGGCTTTGTGACGTTTCCTGATGTTGATGAACTGTAATTAAGTAAACCGTTCCACAACTGGTGAACATTTATTTTGTTTACAGTTTTTCCCAAAATAGCATTGCCATCAATATGTTGTACAAATATCCCCACGTATTGATATATTCACTCCTTTGGAGAATATTCCCACCAGGAGATTACTGTGTAAAAGTACGTATGTACTTTTCATCTTAGCAGACCTTGTTGGTTTTCCGGAAGGGCTGTCATTGCACATTTCTTGCTGCGTTTGGGAGACACTCTCTCTTCTTTCCCCATTTGTCATGCTGCTGCCCTTTTATATTTCCCCCAGCCTGATAGTGCTTCCTTCACTGCAGTTTCTAACGGCTCACCAGTGAGCAGCGTTTCATGCTTACCGTTTGAATTTGCTCTTCTGTGAATTACATATTCATCCTTTGCCCATTTTCTAATTTGTAAGAACTTGTGCTAATAGATGTTCTCCCCTAACCAAACACCCTGTGCCTACTAGGAAGTATGGTATCTTTTTTCTTATAAAAGTTTCAGTTTTTGCATAGTTAAATGTACATAATTTTCTGTAGTTTCTAGTCTTGTTTAAGACAGTAGATTTTATTGGATATGTAGTCTCTTGGATTTCTTGATTTCAGAAATTTTAAGTGTTAATTTAAGACTGTTTTCTTCCATTGAGTAACTAGTTGAAAAGCACCATTTAGTAAATAACCCTTCCATGTTGCACTGAATTGTGACTCCACCGTACTACTAAATAACTATTACACATTAAATTTTCACATATGCATGGATCTGCTTGGATTCTCTGTTCTTTTTCACTGATCTTGTCTGTTCTTACACCAAACTATATTGATCTCTGTACATACTACTTTTTCGTGTATTCTGGTTCGTTCACCTCAGTTATGTCTGGAATTGAACAGATAAATTGCATAAAATTTCTTTTCCCAGAAGATAATTCAGTTGACACACCAAAGTCTCTGAGATGGGCCTCTGGTACCGTGTGCCCCGCGGGGCTTGATGCAGCTGTACCTGGCAGACTCCCCATTTAGCACACGCTCTTCCCTGCTTGGCTACTGCGGTCTTCCGGCAGCCAGCTGGAGTTGAGAAGGCAGAAACTCACATTGGGACAAGAAAATATCACATATTCTTGGAAATTATCTATTTTTTTCAGTATGTTGTTTTTCCAGAATTCGTAATGCTAAAAACTTAAAAAGTACATAAACAAATCATAGTATGTGATTTATTAGGCCTCTAGCATAGATAGTACGAGCTGCCAAATGAGAGACCCGCGGCAGTGTTTCTCGCCAGGTCACATTCCCGTACATTTCTCTCTGGCCTCCGAACTTCAAATTACGGGAGAAAGTCACCTTTCCGAAGAACTTTATTTCTTTCCAGCTTTCCTGGTAATTAGAGCAGAGTAACTTGTGCTTCTCCTTTTGCTCTGGCTTCCAGGAACTCCTAGCCAAATCCGAAACCTGACTATAGTATTCACAGTCCCTTGTGGTTAGCCCTATTTCTTATCGATTAAGTTTATTGTCCTGTCATATTCTTTTAGAAACAGTAATGGGATAAACACCAGAAGCTATTAGCCTGTTTAGTTGGTGGGATCTTGGCATGAATGGAAGAGAAGATGGCCTGGCAGAATGTGGTGGCCAGTCAGTGGTACAGCTTTGTAAATATGCCTTCAGAATTTAGTAAAAGAAGGACACAAAGCAGGATAGTAATGGCATGACTTTAAGTGGTAAGATTGTTTCAGGTGATAGTATATTCAATAAAAAAGACCATTCGAGTTCAGGTGAAATCTTCAGTGTGGCTTTTGATGTGGCCTTTGTATGAAAGGGAATCGGGTTTGTTGTCCAAGAAATGAAAGTGATTTTTGAAGTACATACACACACATTTTCCCCCCCCATTTTTTATTTCTTTTTTTTGCAGGGGCTGGGCCTATATGCTGCTAGGGACATCGAGAAGCACACCATGGTCATCGAGTACATCGGCACGATCATTCGAAATGAAGTTGCAAACAGAAAAGAGAAACTGTATGAGTCTCAGGTAAGGGCCAGTCCTCCTCTGTCCCTGTGCCATCGAAAAGCTGGAAACAGGGCCAAGTCGCACTGTCCTGTGAGGTTGTTTTGAACAGAAGCCATATCTGGATACTTTTAAAAATTTATTTGAGAGAGAACGCACGCACGCGCGAGAGAGAGCATGAGCAGGGTGTGGGGCAGAGGGAGAAGCAGGCTTCCTACTAAGCAGGGAGCCTGGCGCGGGACTCAATCCCAGGACCCTGGGATCATGACCTGAGCCAAACACAGACACTTAACCGACTGAGCCACCCAGGCACCCCCCTCCTTTTTTAAAAGATTTTTATTTAACATCTGGATATTCTTGTGTTTTCCTTGTTTTTTCCGTCAGTCTCACCTTATCTAGTTGGTGTTATTGTTCACATAGATACAGCTGTAGATTAATGAGCCTGGCGTTGCGAGCAACCTCCCGATCCATTGATTTCCATCCCATTCCCACCACGGACATACATGTCCCCTGACGTGGTTGTGTAACACCCACAGTGAGTGCGATCGGGCTGTGTTTCCATTCACTCGCAGCTGAGTCTTCCTGCTCTGAACGTGCACGTGGAGGAGTTTCTGACTTTTCTCTTTCAGAACCGTGGTGTGTACATGTTCCGCATGGATAATGACCACGTGATCGATGCGACACTCACAGGAGGGCCTGCCAGGTGAGGCAACGGGAATCTGGTCAAGGAAGTTCTGCCCAGTGGGTCCATGTGCCCACGACAGCCTCCATGATTAAAAATTCAGGGCAGATAAGTTTTGAAAAGAATTTTCATTTAAAATTGTGTGTGTTCTTGTTCTACGAATGGGCACGTAGAAATGTAATCAGGAAAAAGTTTTCCCCACGAACTGAATGTTTGTAAAGCTTCCAGCTGTTCCATAATCAGTAGTTTCTGACACGGTGGCTTGCAGATATATCAACCATTCGTGTGCGCCTAATTGTGTGGCTGAAGTGGTGACTTTTGAGAGAGGACACAAAATCATCATCAGCTCCAACCGGAGAATCCAGAAAGGAGAAGAGGTAAGAGTGTGGGATCCCGTCTGCTCTGCTCATACCCCCGCGTGCAGCTCGCTGCTTGATGCGGTCGGCCGGCCTGGGGGTTATCCATTGCTTTAGTGCTAGAAGAACTCTTCCTTGTGGTGGGTCAGAGGGTGCCACCCCGTCACTTCCCCGGGACATCCACGTGCCGCCTTCCTCCTCGTGGCAGCATTGCAAGTGTGGACTACCAGCTCCCCCCGATTCCCTTACTCTGTGCTTCCCAAACTCCACACATCCCCGCAGCACCCATGTGGCATCACTTCCCTGTGTCTTCGGGCTCCTGCCTGACCCCCTTGGTCACAGATTGACAGGATTCCTCTCTTTAAAGATTCTACCTGTCATCCCACTGATGGGATTGTGGCCTCTGTGGTCTCCAGGAACATGATGCTCACGCGAGGCCACTGGAAGGCTGCAGGCGGCCGATTTGGGGGCAGCATGTGGGTCCAGATCTCCTGTATTCGCACTTAGCATCAGTACAAGCTTACAGATTTTTCTCAACATATTTTCAATTTGGCTCTTTTGTTACAATCTTTTCTCTTCAAAATGCTGGATGCTGAACTTGACATTTGTTTCTCTGGTCTCTTTCACCTGTTAAAATTATTACTAGTCCAGACCACTTATGTTTCCCTAATTTGTCTTCCACAAAGGCGATTAGCACACATTTCGAGGTGCTCTAGGTGGTGCCGCTGAGCAATGTGGGTTTCTGTAAGAGCCTCTCCTGGGCCAGGGGATGAGGGGCCTGAGTGTCTATGTTGGAACCCCCCAGCCCTTTGGATCAGAGCTAGGCGATGATTTCTTGTATTTTTTGGTCATCTTTTTGGCCAAGATTCCCTTTTTAAATCAAGAATTTACCCAATGCCCATGGCGCATCTCAGAGTATCTCGAGGAGTAAATCAAAGTATGTGAGAACCCAGCGTGGTGCCAGCGACCACCAGGGGCGTTGGGACAGATGGAGACCCCCCGAGCTCCGGGTCCTTCTTCCCCTTCCTGAGTATTCTTGAGTAGGTCACTTAACTTCTCCGAGTCTCTGCTTCATTTATATGAAATGGCGCAAGTCTCCCTGAAGAACTCTGCAAGTACCTAGCAAAAGGTACTAAGTGGTTTTGTTACTGAGAGAAGCTACCCAGTAAATGTTGGTGTCTTCCGTTTCAGTGTAGAAAGGAAGTCTTTCCAAACAGCCCCTCACTTAGGACGTTTGTGACAGAAGGCCCTCGGATTGGGCCTCCCCTTCTTCTGGCAGAGTCGGGGGGGTCGGGGGCTTGGGCTCCAGGGCAGCAGGGCTGGTCTGAGATGTGCACAGTAACTTGATGACCCTAAGTAGACCTTTTTTAAACATTCTTTTAAGTGAGGAAAGAAGAGAAGCTGTCAGCCAGCAGGGGTGGTTGGTCCCTCCCCCAGGTGGGGAGGAGGAAGGCCTGGGGGTGGGGGTGGGGGGGAGCCGCGAGGAGGTGTGGGAACGCAGCTCTCCCCAGCCGACCTCCCCTTCCTCAGATGTGGTGCGGCCTGCAAGCGTTGCCTGCCGATGTCTCTGTCCCGTGGGGACCCCAGGTGGGCTTCTGTCCGAGGCCCACGGGGCGGCCGCGGCTCAGGTGCTTTGCTAGGTTGGCTGTGCTGCAGGGTTTGCGGATCGGGCAGGTAGAGGCAGGACCCCCCTGCCCCCGGCCTCTCTCACACTGTGTCTTTGCCGTGGGCAGCTTTGCTATGACTATAAGTTTGACTTTGAAGATGACCAGCACAAGATTCCGTGTCACTGCGGGGCCGTGAACTGCCGGAAGTGGATGAACTGAATGCATTCCTTGCGGTCTCGGCGGGCGGCTTGTCCCTAGGAAGAAGCGATTCAACACACCATTTGAATTTTGCAGACAGAAAGAGATTTTTGTTTTCTGTTTTATGACTTTCTGAAAACTCGCCTCTGGGAGTTCTGATTCCCTCCTCAGTCCTTTGGGCCGGAGTGGCGCCAGGACCACAGAGCAGTCCAGCACTTTTGTTTTCTTCTTCTTTCTTTCCTCCTTCTTTCTGTGGGTGGGTTTTGTTTTGTTTTGTGTTTTTGCCTCTCGCTGAGGAGACCCTTGGGGGCGAAGAGCCGCTCGCCGCCCTGCCCCGGGGTGGGGGCCTTCCTATGAATGTACAGACTGAGATCACCAGCGAAAGGGGGACGGATGTCCAAAGTGCTGGCCACGGCCTTATCTGAAACAGGGGCAGGCCCTCTAACTTAAAGATTTTTTAAAATAAAGTAGACACCACTGAACAAGGAATGTACTGAAATGACTTCCTTAGGGATAGAGCTAAGGGGTAATAACTTGCACTAAAATACATTTAAATACTTGATTCCATGAGTCAGTTTATTGTAGTTTTTGATTTCTGTAAAATAAGAGAAACTTTTTGTATTTATTATTGAATAAGTGAATGAAGCTATTTTTAAATAAAAGTTAGAAGAAAGCCAAGCTGCTGCTGTTACCTGCAGAACTAACAGACCCTGTTACTTTGTACAAATATGTAAATATTTTGAGAAAAAAATACAGTATAAAAATAGTATTGACCAAATGCTACCAGGCTCTGCAGCAGCTCGGGTGCTTATAAAATGTTCATAGGGATGTCACAATATAATTTTGTGTTATTAAATATGCCATTATAATTATGTAATAACCAAAATTTCAACCTAGAGCATTTGGGGTTTTTTGGAAACTACGGTCTATTAGTACTTAATTGTTTTATACACCTTCTGATAGAACGGAGTGTAGGCTAAGACTACGACTTTTATAGCTGTTTTGGTAATTTAAACTAACTTTTTCATATTATATTGTTGCATCCCTACTTCTTCAGTCAGGTTTTTTTGTGCTTACAATTTGTGATAACTGTGAATAATGCTTAAAAATACACCCAAATGGAGGCTGAACTTTTCTTCAGCGGATGTAGTTTTGATTAGAACTTTGTTTCAAGCCACAGAGAATCATGTATACATACTAGATCGTGTAGCAGGACTCCAGCCTAACTCTAGCCTTCTATTTAACACAAAAATTTGAAAAGGAAAAAAAAAAAAAAAAGAGTTGTGGTCACACTTGCAGCTGCAGGACCCCGACAATAGGGTTTCGGAAGATGTAATTTTAAAATGTGTTTGTATGAACTGTTTGTTTACATTTCTTTAATAAAAAAAAAAAAAGCACTGTTTTGTGTTTGCTTGTAGAAACTTAATCAGCATTTTGAACCAGGTTAGCTTTTTATTTTGTACTTAAAATTCTGGTACTGACACTTCACAGGCTAAGTATAAATGAAGTTTTTGTGTGCACAATTCAAGTGGGCTGTAAACTGTCGGTATATCAGTGACGCAGTTCTGAACTTGTAATGTATATGGCATGATGTATTTTTATCTTACAGAATAAATCAATTGTATATATTTTTCTCTTGATAAATAGCTGTATGAAATTTGTTTCTTGAATATTTTTCTTCTCTTGTACAATATTCTGACATCCTACCAGTATTTGTCCTACCGGGTTTTTGTTCTCTGTTCTGTATAATAGTACCTAATGTTGGCAAAAATTGAATTTTTTGAAGTATACAGAGTGTTATGGGTTTTGGAATTTGTGGACACAGATTTAGAAGATCACCATTTACAAATAAAATATTTTACATCTATACAAGCGCCTGAGTCTGTGTTCGCCTGCCCGCCTTCGGCTGGAGCTGTGGAGGGGCTGGGTGCTGGCCGTGGGCCTGCCCGCGGGCTCAGCCCTCAGCTCCCGGAGCGCGACGTGATCGGTCGCGGTTCTCTTTCTTTCCAGATAACGAGTTTACATTAAGTTCGTAGGTCCTTCCAAATGGAGAGACTGTGTTCCCTGCAGCTGAGCAGAGACGGGAACTTCAGTTTCCCCTGGGGGTGTTTACCAAGGTGTCCTGTTCCCTTGTTTAAAGTCTCTTTTTGTTTCATTGTTAAATTTAGTCTTCTGGGGTTTTTTGAGGCAGCCTTTTTCAGATTTATTCTGTGATAGAGACTCGATTTCCATCGTACTGAATTGTATGTGACATTGAAGGGGATTGCTAAGAATTAAAATAGCTCAGAATCCCCCTCACGATTTCTAAAACCAGTTTTCAGCTTGTGCTTCATGAACACCCAAAAATAAGCTTTTCTACTGCGTGGTTCTATAGAAATTCTCAAAGCACTTCTCTGACAAAAAGGTTTAAAAAATATTCTCAAGCGTCTCCCATTTGCAAAACCGCCAGCTTGGTCGGGGCTGGAGTGGTGCGGGTCTGCGCCGGGTTGCGAAGCCCTTACCTGGTGCAGCCTTTCCCCCGACCTAGTGGATCTCTCACGATCAGACCCATGAGGAAGGAAACCACTCGAGTCCTCGCAGAACCCGAGCTCCGCTCTCGGCTTGAGTGGGGTCCCACCCCTCATTCCGGGTCAGGGCCAGGAAAAGCACGGAGGGGCACTGTGGCCGTCGGATCTCCGGATGTGAACGCAGGTCCCCAGGGCAGGGGGCGCAGGAGAGGCAGTGCGAGGGTGACGGATCTCTAGGAGGAAACCGCAAAGGCCCATGGGGGCCGCCTGGTGCCTCCCCCCTCGGAAGAGTGCCCTTGCAGTGCGTCCCAGGGAGCCAGAGCAAGGCCCCGTCCCTCCCGCGGTGGACGGGACTGGTCAGCTGCTACGGTGGCCGTATTCGTGGACCCTGCACTCGCCACATTTATGAAAAGCCTGAAAAGTCCTGGGACATCACAGCGGAGACGGCATCACTGAGCTTGCACTGGGGAGACCGAGAGAGGCCATTTTTAAGATGGAAATCTGGTGCGTTGGGCCGGGCGTGGGGAGGGGCCTCCCCAAGGAGTGAAGGGGACCTCCCGGGAGGTACAAGGCAGGAGCTTGTGCAGGAGCCGGGGTGGGGGCGGGGGGCTTGAGAGGCTGAGTGTGGGAAGCCGAGAACACAGGGTGGCAGGAGACGAGGTCAGAAGCAGGGCTGAGTAGTGAGGTCCAGATGGGCAGGTGCAGTGGGGGCTGCTGGAGGCAGTGCCGTGACCCTGACCGCACCGAGGGCGAACTCGTGTTCTGTGCTACGCGTGGGCTCGGGGGGGGCCGTGGGGGGGGGGGGGGCTGACGCATGGAGGCCAAGGCCCTGCGCTAGTGCAGGGAGAGCCGGCGGCGCCCCAGGCGGGCCGGAGAATCGCATGCAGTCCGACTGTTGCAGAAAGACCTCGGCTCTTCCTCTGCGTCCCTATCCCGGCCCCTCCTGTCCTCCCTCGTTAACACCGTCACCTGGCGTCGCACCGTCCTCCCTCCGGTCACCAGGCAGACACCCTTCGTCTGGTCACGTGCTACCCAAGGCAGCAGGTGTGTTTCGGGCCAGTAGAGTTTCTTGTCCTGGGGGACACTGTTGACCATGGTCTCTCTGAAACCCTAACCCTTGTGTTTGTGGCCCTCCACCCTCTCCTGGTTTTCCTCCCATCTCTCTGCTCTAATCTTCCCCCCAAAAGCACTCCGCCCCGTTTGTTAAACTTTAAAAAGGGGTATGTTCTCCATCTGAAATATAGCTCCTGAAAGGTCTTCTCTTCCCGGAAACCCCAGCTCCACGGTGACCCTCGGGCTCTGCTGAGAGTGCCCCAACACCGGCCTGAGCTCAACTTCTCAGACATCCGAAAGCCAGGCCGGCGGCTGCCAGCGAACACCAGGAAAAGAGAAGCGCAAGGTCATGGACATGGAGTGGACCCACCTGCACGGGCACGGGCGTCCCGTGGCACTGAGAGTCCCCGCGTCCCGGCAGCTCGGCAGAGCAGGCAGCCAGACTCCCCGTGGCCCGGTGTCATCACACGCGCTGGTGGCAGCTCCGACCCAAGAGCTGCTCCCTCCCTCTCCTGGCATAGGAGGAAAAGAGACCACGTTTCCTTCCAGCGACACGCTACCACTTCAGGAGACCAGGGCTCCCGAGAGACGCCTTTGCCGGCGTCCCGCGCAGCTGCCAGTGCCTGCACCCAGGTATCCAGGAGCCACGCCGTGGCCTCCTGGCCGAGCGTGAGGGCCGTGTGCCGCGTGCCTGAGGAAGCTGGGTCGCTCCTCTTTCTGTTCCACGGTCCAGTCGGGGTCGCCACATGGCCTTTGGTCATCACGTTTCCTTAGTCTGTGGTGTGTGACAGTAACTCAGGTTCGCCTTGTGTGACCTTGACAGTCGGGATTTCACAGCTGCGTTCCTCCTCCTCTCCTAAGATTGTCCTTTCAAAGTTTTAGCACACCGAGCCCACGGGTGATAGGTGCTTTTAGTATCACTGTCTGCTAATTCTATCATCTCTTTTATTTCTGGGACCATCTTACTGATGGATCTTTACTCCAGGCGACAGGTCACATTTTCCTGCCTTTTCCGTGTCTGGTTACTTTTTCTTGGATTCCAGAATTTGTGCTTTTATGTTGTTGAGTGCTGGATTGTGTTGCGTTCCTTTAAAGGGTGTTAGACTTTATTCTGCCGGCAGCTGAGAATCGGTTTCCTCCTTTCAAAGCTTGTTCTTTACACATTTTTAGGATAAGCCTAATTATTAAAAGATTTTATTTTAGAGAGAGGGCGTGGGAGCACACGTGAGGGGAGGGGCAGAGGGAGAGTGAGAGAATCTCCAGCACACTCCCTGCTGAGCGCAGAGCCTGATGTGGGGATCGATCTCAAGACCCTGAGATCATGACCTGAGCCGAAACCAAGTCGGATGCTTACCCGACTGAGCCACCCAGGAGCCCCAGATGAGTCTAATTCAGCCCCAGCACTGGGGCATGGCCCTTTGAGGAACATACTGGATGTCTTGGATGTTCCCCGAGGTGTACCCACTGGGCTGTTGCTAAAGCATTCCCAGCCCCGCGTGATCTCCTTCCCGGGGACTTGCTCTTCCCTTGAACCTGTTCTCGGCAGGGTCTGGTGGAGTCACGCTGCACCTGTGGACAGACAGGCGTGCAGCCGGACTCCGCAGAGACCCTGTGCAGATTTCTGGGTGCTTTTCCTGTGTAGCTTTCTCCTCTCCTACATTCTGTGCTGCACATTCGGCCGCTCTGGCCTCCCTGCACTCCGTCTCCGGTCGCCACGACCACCAGCCTCTTGGAGGCTGGCCTCCTCCCCTGCTCCTCCACAGCATTCTGGTCTGGGGGGAAAGCTGCGATGAGTCGACTCACCGTGTTTCTCAGGAGGCCGACCTGCAGTCCCTACCAGCCTGGAGCTAAAGAGTCGTGTGTGTGTTTTGTTGTGCTTTTCTAGATGCTTAGCCCAGGAGGACAGGCCCAGATCCTGTTCCTCCCTCTTGGACAGAAGAACTTTCCTCATTTATTTTTTATTTAAAATTTTCCTTCCTGTCAAATTCTATTTCCTTTCAAGGCATTAGGTATCATGTTTCTTCACCCCGTGTTTACTCATTCCTCAACTTATTTTTTAAATTTCTAATGCCTGCTTGAGTCCTGCCACACTTCTGAGTTGTCAAATTCTGCTTTAAATTGTCATTTCCTGTTAGTGTCCTTTGGCTTGTTTCGAGCGGCATGGGACAGTTTTGCTCAGCTTTGTGAGCGTCTCTCTGGCGTACTTTGTCATCCACTTGTCACCTCAGCTCCTTTTTCTTTGCCCTACGTGGTCCAGTGGTCCCAGGACCAGGGCTGCAAGCACCGGGGCTGGAGGCCGTTCACCCCGTCTGGCCGAATCGGGGTCCACAGTGCCTGCTCTGCACTGGCTGCGGGGGACAGCCCCCCAGGTCTGCACTGCAGCAGCCTCACCGACCGAGCCCACTGGCCCTCCTGAACGTCAGAAGTCTGCGTGTAAATGGAGGAGGAGAAATAGCTGAGAGGACAGGAATGAATAAATGGGCCGTCATGAGGGAAACCCAGTGTTACATTAACACCTTGAGAGGGGATCGGCAGCGACGGTACCGTCTCTTAGCTCGAGTCTTCCAGCGCCTGCAAGAGTGACGTCCTGTGTTGCTGAGACCACTCCCGCTGTTGAAACCTGAGCAGATCGTACAGAAGCCTGCGAACCGGAGTGGCCGCATCCTGTGAGACATTTGCATAGAATGTGAAGGACTAGATGGTTATCATGACGGATGGGATTCTAGTCACATGCCAGCGTCTCTTTGTCTTACTATTAGGGATCTATGTTTGAAGACAGGGATAAACTAGGATATTGCAATTTGTCATAAGCAATATAGATTTGGTCTTTATCCCCATTTCTGGCCTAGAGTTCCTAAAACCCTTGGAACTTCAGTGAGGGGAGGGAAAGAGGCGACTGTTACGTTAATGAGGGGACTTCGAGAAAGCACCAGGGGAGTCAGCCACGTGATTAGAGTTGGAGCTTTCAATCCTACCCCCAGGACCGCCAGGGAGGGGAGGAAGCTGGAGGTTGGACTGACTCATTCTCCAACGGCCAGTGCTTTAATCAGTCAGGCCTATGTAAGGAAGCCTCCATAAAACCTACAAGGACGGGAGGTGCGGAGCTCCGAGGCTGAGCGCGTGGAGGAGGTGCTGGCAGTGTGGCGCCCGGGCAGGACACAGAAGCTCGGGAACTTTCCCCACGCCTTGCCCAACGCATCTCTTCCATTGGGATGTTCGTCTACATCCTTTATCATATCCTTTCAGAATAAACCAAAACGTAAATAGTGTATTCCTGAGTTCTGGGAGTCACTCTAGCAAGTTCACGTGGAGGGTGGGGGGTGTCATGGGAACCTCCAATCTACAGCTGGTGGGTCAGAAGCACAGGTGACCTGGACTGGCGACCAAGCAGGCAAAGGGGGTGGGACAGTCTTGTGGGACCGAGCCCTTACCGGTGGGTCTGACACTATCTCTGGGTAGTGTCAGAATTGACTTTAATTGTAGGACACCCAGCAGGTGTCACAGAGAATTGCTCGCTGCCGCCAACCTCCACGTTTGGTGACCAAAGTGTGCAAAGTGTAGCAGGAAATGGGGCTCACAGGACAGCGTCAGGGAAGAGCTGGTTTTCCCTACACAGGAGGTGGGCCACGAACAGGGTTTTCCCTCTACAGCGTTTTCCCCCCTTTCAGTAACTCTGTATGGGATTTGACAGTGATCCCCTTCTGGTGCTCCTTTGACGAGGACTTCAGTTTTCCCGGACCTTGTAGGTGTGGCTCAGAAGCTTCTCCATGGAGCGCCGGCTCCTGCAGCTGTGCTCCCACCGCGCAGACTGCTCGGACCGGCTTCCCTCCTCCACGTACCCAAGCTTCATCCCTCCCCTCTATCACCCCTACCCTGCTCAGTCTTTATTCCCTCCCAGCGGTTCCTCCAGAGTCGGGGGCCCTGACCTCAAAGTCCTGGCAGAAGCGTCAGGCATCCACAGGGGCTGCAAAGCCACTACGGGGTGGGCAAATCCTGCCAGGCTCCTTGCTGTGCAGATCCCGCCGCCGTGTCTCCGGTGGAAGCCTGCGCCCATTCCCGTTCTTACTCTAGGATCCGCTGGCTGCCCTGCTCTTTCCTCCTGCCGTGTCCACCCGGGCGCCGGTAACGGGTCTCACGGCCGTCCGCCTTACCACATTAGAGATTGTGAAGCTGCCTTGCCACTTGATTACTGTGAAAATGCCGTCCTTGGGTTTGGTCTCTCATCGTACATGGGCTGCGACCATCTTCCCGGTCACTTCCCCAGGCTCCCCTGCAGCGGTCAGTATCACAGCCATTTTAATGGGCGGGAAGAGGTATCTGTGGTTTATTCTGCATTTCCCTCATGACTGCACTGAATACCTTTGCATGTGCTGAGCCATTTATACATTTTTGGCCAATGGTCTATTCCAAGTATTTTGCCCATTTTAAAAATTGGGTTTTTTTAATTGAACTTCAAGCACTATTCATACACTCTGGATACAACTGTGTTGCTTACCTTTACTTTTTTCAATGTCTTCAGCAGCTTTTAATTTTGATGAAATCCAATGCATTAATCCTTTATGACTAGTTCTTTTAATGAGTCAAGAAATCTTTGCCTACCCTAAAGTCACGAAGATTATCTTCATTTTCCTCTAAAAGCATTATGCTTTTTTTTCTGTTTAGATCTATGACTCATTGTCAAGTAATTTTTGTGTATGGTGTAAAGTAGGGGTCATTATTTCATTTTTGTCCACAGGCATATATAATTCTTCCAGCACCATTTGTTGTATTTTTCTTTTTTTTAAAGATTTTATTTATTTATTTGACAGAGAGAACAAGTAGGCAGAGAGGCAGGCAGAGGGAGAGGGAGAAGCAGGCTCCCCGCCAAGCAGGGAGCCCGATGCAGGGCTCGATCCCAGGACCCTGGGATCATGACCTGAGCCGAAGGCAGCCGCTTAACAGACTGAGCCACCCAGGGGCCCACCATTTGTTGTATTTTTCTTTCCCCAATGAATTGTATGGCTGCTTTACAGAAAATTGCCCATATTCTTATCGATCTTTTTTTAAGATTTTATTTTAGAGGAGTTGGGGGAGAGACTCTCAAGCAGACGCCACACTGAGCGCGGGGCCCAATAAGGGCCCCATCCCACGACCTTGAGATCAGGACCTGAGCTGAAACCAAGAGTCAGACATTCAACCGACTGAGCCACCTAGCCGCCCCTCACATGGATCTATTTTTGTTCCACCTGTCAACTCATTATCCATAAGCCAACATCACAGCAAGTCTTGAATTTGTGCAAGGCCTCCAATCTTAGTCTTTTCAAATTTATTCTTTCAAATTTATTTTGGCCACTCTTAGGTACATTTCCATGTAAATTTAAAATTAGATTGTGAACTTCTAGAAAAAGCCTACTAGGATTGTAGGCATTTTGTAGATCAAACTGGGAGAGTTAACGTCCTAATGATACTTTCTACTCCATGAATATAGTATAGTGCTCTAGTTAGGTTTTCTTTCAGCACCGTTTTGTACTTTCCATTGTACAAGTCTTATACTTTCATGTTTTTTTTTTTTTAGATTTTTATTTATTTATTTGACAGAGACCCATTGAGAGAGGGAACACAAGCAGGGGGAGCGGGAGAGAGAGAAGCAGGCCTCCTGCAGAGCAGGGAGCCCGACGCGGGGCTCGATCCCAGGACCCCGAGATCATGACCTGAGCCGAAGGCAGACGCTCAACAACTGAGCCACCCAGGCGCCCCCATATTTTTTTTTTTTTAAGATTTATTTGAGAGAGAGCAAGCATGAGCAGGGGGGAGGGGCAGAGTGAGAGGGAGAAGCAGACTCCCTGCTGAGCAAGGAGCTCAATGTGGGGCTCGATCCCAGGACCCTGAGACCATGACCTGAGCTGAAGGCAGATGCTTAACTGACTGAGCCACCCAGGCGCCCTACTTTCATGTTTTTTAGGCTATTGTAAATTGCGATCACAATACCATTATCTTCCATTCTAAACTGCTTATTGTATAGAAGTACAATCCATTTTAATATTTACCTTTTATTTTGTGGTCCTGATAAACTACCTTACTGTGTCTAGTATTTTTGAAAACTCCCTAGGATTTTCTAACCTTGATTGTGGTCTGCAAATACACTTTTACTTTTCCAATGAATATAACTTTTATTTAATTGCCTACTGCACTGGCTGAGGCCTTCACCACAAATGTTGAATGGAAGTCTAAGTACAGGCTTCCTTGCCTTGTTCCAAATCTTTTTTTTTTTTTTTTAATGAGACTACCTACAGTTTTTTCATAGATGCCCTTTATCAAGCTGAGGACTTTTCCTGCCATTCCTAGTTTGCTGAGTTCTTTTTGTAGATGGGTGTTGAATCCTGTCAAATATTTTTTTTCTGCATGATCATATGCCTTTTCCCCTATATTAACATCATAAACTACACTGATTGTCTAATGTTAAAGGAACCTTGTATTCCTGGGATAAAACCCACTTGTTCACAATGTATCATCCTTTTGTACATATTGCTGGATTTGATTTGCTAGTATTTTATAAGGAAATTTTGCTTCTATATTTATGAAGGATATTGGTCTGAAGTCTTCTGGTATACTGCTTTTATTTTTTTTTAAATTTTTTTAAAAAAGATTTTATTTATTCATGAGAGACAGAGAGAGAGGCAGAGGGAGAAGCAGGCTCCCTGCAGAGCAGGGAGCCCGATGTGGGACTCGATCCCAGTACCCTGGGATCATGACCTGAGCCGAACGCAGACGCATAACTGACTGAGCCACCCAGGCGTCCCTGTACTGCTTTTAAATGAATAGTTAAGCCTTGCTCATAATATAAAAAATTGACACAAGTTTTCCAGAAGAGGTTGTGTATTATTGGTATAATTTTTTCTCCACTGTTCGATCAAATTTGTTCATGAAACCATCTGTGCCTGGAGTTGTCTTTGTGGGAAGGTTTTTAAACTACAAATTCAATGTATTTAATAGCTGTAGGGCTATTCAGGTTGTCTATTTCTTCAGAGAAATTGGATAATTTGTTTCTAGTAATCTGTCCATTTTATTTCAGCCCATCAAATTTACTGGCATAAACTTGGTCATAATCATCCCATCTACAAAACTGAGCAGAAAGTACTGAACACACAGCCCACAATCAACCTTCCACATCAGAGTGGTACCTTTGTTACGACTGATGAACCTATATCGTATCATTATCCTCCAAGTCCAGAGTTTACATTAAGGTTGTGTGTATTGTGTCCTGGTTTTGTGTATTCCATGGGTTTTGACTAACGTATCATGACTTGTATCTACCATTATAGTGTCATACGTAATAGTTTTATTGCCCTAAAAATCCTCTGTGCTCTATTCATCTCTCCCTCCCCCAACCCGTGGTAACCACTGATCTTTTACTGTCTCCATAGTTTTGCCTTTTCCAGAATGTCATAGAGTTGGAATCACACAGTATGTAGCTTTTTCACATTAGCTTCTTTCATTGAATAATATGCATTTAAGTTCCTTCCATGCTTTCTTGTGGCTTGTTAAGAGTTCATTTCTTTTTTGCAAGAATATACCACGGTTTACTTATCCACTCACCAACTGAAGGACATCTTGATTGCTTCCCTGTTTTGGCAATTAGGACTAAAGCTGCTATAAACATCCATGTGCAGGTTTTTGTATGGACCTAAGTTTCAACTCTGTTGGGCAAATATCAAGAAATTTGATTGCTGGATCGTACGGTAAGAATATGTTTGGTTTTTAAGAAACTGCCAAACTGTCTTCAGAAGTGGCTGCACCATTTTGCATTCCTACCAGCAATGAATGACAGTTCCTATTGCTTCCTAATCCTTCTTTAACATTTGTAGAATCTCTAGTGAGGTTACCACTCTCATTCCTGATGTGGATAATTCATGTCTCTTTTTGTTGGTTTTTGATTAGAGGCTTGTAAGTTTTAGTGATACTTTTCTTTTTTAAATTGATAGTTAACACACAATGTTATGTTAGTTACAGGTACATAACACAGTGACAAGTCTATACATTATGCTCACCACACACATAGCTCCCATCTGTCACCATAAAACGCTATTACAATACCACTGGCTATATTCCCTATGCTGTGCCTTTCAACCTTGTGACTCACTCATTCCATAACTGAAAGCGTGTACCTCCCACACCCGTTCATCCATTTTGTACCCCCGCTCCAACGCCCTCCTCTCTGGCAACCACTAGTTCTATTTTTTTATGGGTCTGTTTCTGCTTTGTTCATTTTGTTTTAGATTCCACATAAAAGTGAAATCATATGGCATTTCTCTGATTTATTTCACTTAGCATAATACCCTCTAGGACCATTCATGTTGTCACAAATGGAAAGATCTCATTCTTTTTTATGGCTGAGTAATATTCTATTGTGTATACATACACATCTTTATCCATTCATCTATCGATGGACACTTGGGTTGCTTCCATATCGGCTACTGTAAATAATACTGCAATAAACATAGGGGAGAATATATCTTATTTTTTTTTCTTTGGGTAAATACCCAGTAGTGGAATTACCATATCACATGGTATTTCTTTCTTTCTTTCTTTTTTTTTTAAGATTTTATTTATTTCACAGAGACAGAGTGAGAGAGGGAACACAAGCAGGGGGAGGGGAGAGGGAGAAGCAGGCTCCCTGCTGAGCAGGGAGCCCGATGCGGGGCTCAATCCCAGGACCCTGGGATCATGACCTGAGCCGAAAGCAAACGCTTAACGACTGAGCCACCCAGGCGCCCCTCACATGGTATTCTAATTTTAATTTTTTGAGGAACCTCCATACTGTTTTTCACAGTGGCTGCACCAATTTACATTCCCACCAACAGTGCATGAGGGGTCCTTTCTCTCCTTTTTCATCCCTACCAACACTATGTTGCCACAGTTGATGTCTAAGAGATTACTGCTGTGTTCTCTTCTAGGAGTTTTATGGCTTTAGGGCTCACAGGTCTTTAATCCATTTTGAGTTGATTTTTGTGTATGGTGGAAGTGCTTCATTCTTTGGTATGTAGCTGTCCAGTTTTCCCAGTAGGATTTATTTGAATGTACCATCTTCTCTCCATTGTATATTCTTGTCTTTGTTGTAGATTAGTTGGCCACATAAACATGGGTTTATTTACGGGCTCTTTTATTCTGTTCCATTGATCTGTATGTTTATTTTTGTGCCATAACCACACTGTTTTGATTATTACAGCTTTGTAATGCGTCTTGAAATCTGGGATTCTGATACCTTCAGTGTTGTTCTTTCTCAAAATTACTTTAGCTTTTTGGGGTCTTTCTGGTTCCATAGAAATTTTGATACTCTAGTTCTGTAAAAAGTGCTACTGGTATTTTGATAAGGATTGCATTGAATCTATAGATTGCTTTGAGTAGTATGGACGGTTTAACAATATTCTTCTAATCCACGAGCATGGAGTATCTTTCCATTTGTTTCATTTCAATGATGTTCTTAATCTGGCTTTAATTTTTTTTTCCATTATTTTTGTTTTCTATTTCATTTGTGTTCTGACATTTAATATTTCTTCTGTTTCTTTGCTCTTCTAACTTTAGCTCTTTTTCTGTTTTCTTTTTTTTTTTTTTTTTTTTAAAGATTCTATTTATTTATTTGACAGAGAGAATGAGACAGAGAGCACATGAGAGGGGGGAGGGCCAGAGGGAGAAGCAGACTCCCTGCCGAGCAGGGAGCCCGACGCGGGACTCGATCCAGGGACTCCAGGATCATGACCTGAGCCGAAGGCAGTCGCTCAACCAACTGAGCCACCCAGGCGCCCTTTTTCTGTTTTCTTAAGGTGGAAGCTTAAGTCATTGATTTTAAGCTTTTATCCTTTTCTAACATAGGTGCTTGTGCTATAAAATTTTCAAGTACTGCATTAGCTGCATCCTTCAGTCTTTGGTAGGTTGTATTTTCATTTTCAGTTAGTTCAAAACAGCTTTATAACTTCTTTGACCCACAGGATATTGGGAAGTGTGTTATTGGTAGATTTTTACATATCTGAAGATTTTCCACGTATGTTATTTACTTATATTATTGTTGGTTTCTAATATAATTTGCACGAGTTGGATTTGTATAAATTTATTGAGACTTAATATCCCAGGACATGACCTATCTTGGTAGATGTTTCATGTTTAATTGAAAAGAAGGCATATTCTGTCTGGTGTTAGGTAGAATGTTCCATAATTGTTAATTGTGTCAAATTGGTAGATAGTATTATAAAGTCTTCTATATCCTAATGTTTTTTTTTTTTTTTTCCTACTTATTTCCTCAATTATTGAGAGGTATGTTGAAATCTTACTATAGTTGTAGATTATGTCTTTCCTGGCAGCTCAATCGATTTTTTTTTTTAAAAGATTTTATTTATTTATTTGAGAGAGAATGAGAGAGAGCACATGAGAGGGGGGAGGGTCAGAGGGAGAAGCAGACTCCCTGCCAAGCAGGGAGCCTGATGCGGGACTCGATCCAGGGACTCCAGGATCATGACCTGAGCTGAAGGCAGTCGCTTAACCAACTGAGCCACCCAGGCGCCCAGCTCAATCGATTTTTGTGGCAAGTACTTTGAAGTTCTGTTATTAGGTATTATCATAACATTGGGATTATTTCCTCTTAATTGACTCCTTTATCACTAGGAAACAACCCTTTCCATCTCTAGTAATGTTCTTTGCTTTGAAATCTTCTTTGTGTAATATTAATACAGCTACCTCAGATGTCTTTCAATTAGTGTCCCATGTGCATATATTTTACCGTACTTATGCGTTCATATTTAAAGTAAGTTTCTTGGGGCACCTGGGTGGCTCAGTTGGTTAAGCATCTGTCTTCAGCTCAGGTCATGATCCCAGGGTCCTGGGACTGAGCCCCACATCAGGCTCAGCAGGGGGTCTGCTTCTCCCTCTACCTCTGTCCCCTCTGCCCCACTGCTTGTGCTCTCTCTCTCAAATAAATAGATAAAATCTTTAAATGCCATCTTGCTGCTTTCTGTATGTACCATCTGGTCTTTGAAGTTGAATGACAAAAAATATATAGAATATATTATTCTCCAACATGTTTCTAATATGGTGCTTTGTGGTTTAAGATAAAATAACTGAAAAGAACTCTATATAATATAGACTGTGTCTCCTCTGAGATGCAATTTTGGTGGAAAAAACCTCCCACTATATTTGGACATCTGCAGTATGAAAAGATGATTCCTAAATTTCTATTTTTTTTTTCGTTATGGTAAATGTACTCTTTAATCCTCGTCATCCATCACCTATTTCAGCCATCCCCCCACCCACCTTCCCTCTGGTAACCACCAGTGTGTTCTCTGTATTAAGAGTCTGCTTCTTGGTTTGTCCTTTTTTTTTTTTTTGCCTTTGCTCATTTGTTTTGTTTTTAAATTCAACATGAGTTAAGATCATATGGTATTTGTCTGACATTTCACTTAGCATTATATTCTCTGGCTCTGTATGTTGTTGCAAATGGCAAGATTTTCTTTTTTATGGATGAATATTATTTCATTGTGTGTGTGTGTGTGTACATATGAATTTTGGTATATACATACACACTACATCTTTATTCATCTATTGGTGGACACTTGGGCTGCTTCCATGGTTTGGCAATTATAAATAATGATGCAATAAACATAGGGGTCCATGTAGCCCTTTGAATTAGTGTTTTTACATTTTTCGTCAGTGCAATTACTGGATCACAGGGTAGTTTTATTTTTAATTTTCTGAGGAACCTCCATACAGTTTTCCACAGTTGCTGCACCAGTTTGCATTCCAACCAACAGTTCAAGAGCACATCTTCACCAACATTTGTTGTTTCTTGTGTTTTGGATATTAGCTATTCTGACAGGTGTGAAGTGATATCTCATTGCAGTTTTGATTTGCATTTCCTTGATGATGAGTGATGTTGAACGTCTTTTCATGTGTCTGTTGGCCATCTAGATGTCTTCTTTGGAAGAATGTCTTCTACATTTTTTTTTTTTTTTAAGATTTTATTTGAGAGAGAATGAGAGAGAGAGAGCACAAGAGGGGGAGAGCAGGAGAGGGAGAAGCAGACTCCCCACTGAGCAGGGAGCCCGATGCGGGACTCGATCCCGGGACTCCAGGATCATGACCTGAGCCAAAGGCAGTCGCCTAACCAACTGAGCCACCCAGGCGCCCCTACCCATTTTTAATTGGATTGTTTTTTGGATGATGTTGAGTTGTGTTCTTTCTTTATATATTTTGGATACTAACCCTTTATTGGATATGTCATTTGCAAATATCTTCTCCCATCGGTAAGTTGCCTTTAAGTTTTATTTCTTTCACTGTGTAGAAACCTTTTGATGTACTCCCAATAATTTATTTTTACTTTTAATTCCCTTGCCTCAGGAGACTGTATCTACAAAAAGGTTACTATGACCAATGTCAGGGAAATTACTGCCTGTGCTTTCTTCCAAGGATTTTTATGGTTTTAGGTCTCACATTTAGGTCTTTAATCCAATATGACTTTATTTTTGTTTTATTGTGAAAGAAAGTGGTCTAGTTTCATTCTTTTGCCTGTAGCTGACCAGTTTTCCCAACCACATTTGTTGCAGAGACTTTTTCCCATTGTTGTATTTATTCCTTCTTTGTTGAAGATTACCATATAATTGTAGGTTTATGTCTGCATTTTCTGTTCTATTCCACTGATCTATTTTATGTCAGTATCATATTGTTTTAATTACTACCACTTTATAATAGAACTCAAAATCTGGAATTGTGATACCTCCGGTTTTTTCTTTTTCAAGACTGCCTTGGCTATTTGGGGTCTTTTAGAATTCCATACAAATTTTAGAGGACTGTTCTAGTTTTGTGAAAAATGCTTTTGTTACTTTGATAGGGATTGCATTAAATCTATAGATGGCTTTAGATAGTACAGACATTTTAACAATATTTGTTCTTCCAGTCCATAAACATGGGATGTCTTTCCACTTCTTTGGGTCATCTTGAATTTCTTTCATCAATATTTTATAATTTTCAGAGTACAGGTCTTTCACCTCTTTGGTTAAGTTTGTTACTAAATATTTTATTGTTTTGGGTGCAATTATTATAAATGGGCTTTTCTTAATTTCACTTTTTGCTGCTTCATTATTAGTGTATAGGAATGCAACAGGTTTCTGTACATGGACTTTGTATCCTGTGACTTTACTGAATTCATTTATCAGTTCTAGCGGTTTTTTGGTGGTCTTTTGGGTGTCCTGTATATAGATAGTATCATGTCATCTGCAAATAGAGTTTTGCTTCTTCCTCACCAATTTGGATGCCTTTTATTTCTTTGTTGCCTAACGGCTGTGGCTAGGACTTCCAGTTGAATAATGTTGAATAAAAGTGGTGAGAGCAGACATCCTTGTCTTATTCCTGACCTTAGGGGAAAAGCTCTGTTTTTCGCCTCTGAATATGATGTTAGCTCTGGATTTTTCATATAAGGTCTTTACTATGTTAAGGTATGTTCCCTCTAGACTTACTCTGTTGAGGGTTTATATCATGAATGGATGCTGTACTTTGTCATATGCTGTTTTCTGCATCTGTTGAAATGATCATATTTTTATCCTTTTACTGATGTGATGTATCATGTTGTTGTTTTGTGAATACTGAACCCCTTGCATGCCAGGAATAAATCCCACTTGATCCTGGTGTATGATTTTTCAGTGTATTGTTGGGTTGGGTTTGCTAATATTTTGTTGAGGAATTTTTGCACCTATATTTATCAGAGATATTGGCTTGTAGTTCTTTCTGTGGTGTCTTTATCTGGTTTTGGTATCACAGTGATACTGGCCTCAAAGAATGAATTTGGTAGTTTTCCTTCCTCTTCTATTTTCTGGAATAAAGTTTGAGAATAGGTATTAACTCTTCTTTAAATGTTTGGTAGAATTTGCCTGTGAAGCTGTCTCATCTTGGACTTTTGTTTTTTGGGAGTTTTTTTTGATTATAGGTTCAATTTCATGGAGGTTAATTCAAATACATGAAGGCTAAATAACATGCTACTAAAGAAATGAATGGGTCAACCAAGAAATCAAAGAATAAATAAAAAATTACATGGAAGCAAATGAACATGAAAACACAACAGTCCAAAATTTTGGGGATGCAGCAAAAGTGCTTCTAAGAGGGAAGTATATAGTAATGCAGGCCTACCTCAAGAGGCAAGAAAAATCTCAAATAAACCACCTAACCTTACACCTAAAGGAAATAGAAAAAGAACAAACAAAACCCAAACCCAGCAAAAGGAAGGAAATAATAAAGATCAGAGCAGAAATAAAGGATATGGAAACTAAAAAAACAAGAGAACAGCTCAATGAAACCAGGAACTGGTTCTTTGGAAAGACGAATAAAATTATCATTCTCTAGTCACACTCATTTAAAAAAAAAAAAAAAAAGGACCCAAATTAACAAAGGCACTAATGAGAGAGGAGAAATAACAACCAATACCACAGAAATACAACTGTAACAGATTATGAAAACCTATGATATGCCAACACATTTGACATCTTAGAAGAAAGATAAATTCCTAGAAACATAACATACCAAAACTGAAGCAGGAATAAAAAATTTGAACAGACCAATTACCAGCAGTGAAACTGCGTAAGTAATCTAAATTTGTATTTCTGAGATCTATGTTCTGGGATCCTGACCTCTATACCAAATGCCTATTTAACAACTCTACCTGGATGATTCATAGGCAGTAGAAACTATCCAAATTCACAGACTTTCAGCATCAAATTCATAAAGTTCAAGCTAAGAAATGGTGCTGTGACCTAGCTTATTGGCTCATTAGCTGAACCCAGGTATCCTGCTCACCATATGATATACACAGCACAACACAGATCAGAGACCCCAATACAAGAGCAGACCAAAAGTCCCACATAAGTCATCAAAAGGACCCTTTATTTTAAATGTCGATAGTACCATAATTCATCAAAATAATTTATAATAGTTAACTGCCTCTTAAATATATAATCTTATAAATGAGGCCTTCTGAAGTTAAAAGTAATGTGGATTCAGTTTGTTTAAAATTATTTAGGACATGATAATAGAAGTAAAAAAAAATTGTTTCCTATGCAGTCCTTCTAAAAAAGGAAATCATGACAAGTTCCTGATCAGACAAATGCCATTCCATTATTAAAAGGATTAAAAAGCATAAATAAGTTTGAACAGAAATGTCAATTTCCTGGGTTTGTCCTTCTGTGCAAACCTGACCCTTTAGAGAGTTAAAATTGTATTCTAGTTTCTCACCATAAGCAAGAAATTCCTTAGCAGCTCAGAAGTGATGTTAATGCCTTGGTAAAACAGATTCCCTCACTCTGGTGATCACTCTGGGTTCCAGTCTCTAGGATATCTGCTGTCTCATCCTCTCAAAAATGGTTCTACTTAATCAGGAAATCAGGGATTTTCTTGTACCAGCAACTTCTCAAGCCTCACACCTTACAGAGGAGGCAAACACTGATGAATTACCATGCCAGCCACAGCATCCACTTTAACCTTCCAGATGCCACTGTTGTGAGGAAGAACCATCACAGATTGCCACTGCAACATAGCCTTTGTGACTCAGTGGGTCGACCACTCTCAGGCACTGTCCAACTGACACCTGGTACAGCCGATTACTCTTCTGGAAAAAAGGTAGCAAGAAAAATACACCACCAGTTAATTGCTTTAATTTAAAAACCTTGCTGCCAGAATGTGGTAGAGAGGATACAGAAATCCAGAAGAGGTGTGGAATATCTCAGATGCTTTACTTACCTAAGGGATACTACAAACTCAGAACTACTTTCTACAAGGTAAACTAGGAGTGCATCTGCCATGCTCCACCCTTAGCCCTGCCTGCCTCCTCACACACTCCCATCCTCACTAGCAAGCTCCTCACCCCGAAGGTCCACTGCTGGGATCCTCCTGACCCGTGGCACTTCATGAGTCGTGGTGGGTCTGACGAGCGAGTTTCTGACATATCCAGGCAAAGGAGGTTATTTAAAACCAACTCGTGTTCTTCATTATAAATCCAAATCTAAGGAAGAAAATCAAAGATCAAAACTGCGAGGTCCGCTTTAGATTTTGGAATTCAGACTGCACCCCAGGTCATGTATCTGTGGAAGAAGAATGCGGTTATTCTAGGTGGCCTCAGAGCAGGGAAAGACCAACGAACCTGAGTCACACACAGGCAGCATCAGCGCCGTTATCTGAAAATGGAAGGAACCGAACACAGGAAAATGAAGTGTGATCCCAGCGAATCAGTGGTGAACTTTTGTTCGCTGAATTTAACCTAACTGACTGAAGTAACTGAGCACATGACTGTAGACATTTTCCAATTCTAGGACTTCACAATCGCACAGTGCTCTCCATCCCCGGGGCCCATCCCTGGATGGCACAGCCCCAGAGGTGCCCCGCGGGCCTGCGGACAGAAGCACACAGGCGCTCACTCTCAGAGGTTCCTCTTCTGCTAGGCAGTGCTATGGGGGGCCGCTATGTCACATCATCCTGGGGGAAGTTCTACTCTAATCCGAGATCACGACAGCATTTGGGCTGAGATGATGATTTCATCAGAGGGCCCAGAAGCAGGGTTTTCTTTAGATGTGCAGATCTTTGAGGATAGTCTTCTTTATAGTCTCTCAGATTACTTTCAGGAACAAAGGCCTAAAATTGGCTGAACTGGACAAGTGCGAGGAACAACTTATTTTCCAAACTGCACCCTCACTAAATCTACAAGGAATACACTTTTGTCTCCAAATTATTTTACTCATTGGTATTTCTACCCCCAGGCCCAAAATGTATGTGTGCTGTCTTCATTAACATGAAGAGTTCTATAAACAGAACTTTCTGCAACAATGCTGTTTTACAACCTAGGTTGTCCAACATGGGACCCACGTGTGGCTAGTATGACTGAGGAAAATAGTTAATTTCATTGAAATTAAATGTAAAGAGCTCCAGGTGGCTGGTGGTTACAGTATTAGTACAAATCTATGTGATCCCAACAAACAGGAGTATAATTCCATCTCCTCAAATTTCTTCCATTTTCTGGAACAAATCTCAGCTATCTCATCCCACTGTGACCGAAACCACCAAAGCATCGCTAGAGTGTCCACGACCCTGATACCTCTCAGACCCAGGCACAGCACAAAACCCCTTTTAGATCCTATTTTCCGGTGTGGACAACATCTTCCATCCTTTGCAAGCTCCCCTAGAAATAAAAGGTCGTCTATGAAATTTCAGAGGACACACACGATCTATCCTTTTTAATCTTGAGTGACACCATCCCCAGCACTCAAGTAGAAATGAAAATCACCTCCTTGGGTACGTGCTGCCGAAGCGAGCACAAAATCGCCTCCTCATGACATGTGTTCAGCACCGCAGAGGCGTGAGGTTCTTCAACTAGGGGATTAGACTGCCACTATCAGATACAAGTCAGTCTGAAGTTACAGTTCCAAACTCACATAAGTTTTTTGCTTATTTTTAGGTCTACTTTAACACCACTGAAAAGATTCTGGGAATGAAATGAACTGATATTTTGTTGTGGTTTCTTCTGGTGGACTACTAAAACTCACAGAAATGTGATTTCAGAGAAAACTCTACAGAAGATATTAATTCATCTCTCGCAGAGTTAATGTGCTTGCCCAGAAGGACGGGGAAGTTCCTCTGCCTCTTCTAACCTTCACGGAGCTTTCAGGCTTTCCATGTACTTCTAACAAATAGTGTGCAAAGGGAGGAAAAATATACAAAGGAGACAAAAATAGTTGTACTGCATGATCTCTAAAGTCATTCCCAACTTAAACCAGATCATCTAAGGAAAGTCAGATTAAAATCTTCAGGGTCCCCTCCAGTCCCCTCCTCAGGGACCGCCAGCAAGTTCCCTTCACTGAAGGACACTTTCCAAGGACTGGCTGAGTCCAGAGACTTGACTCACCTGACTTGGGTCACTGTAGTCACATGCTTTAAGTACCACCAGGCCTCCTTTCTGACTTGGGCGGCCCTGGGCCACCAGACACTTGTTGGTCTGGAGGTGATAGAGCTGTAAAAGGAGAGATTGCTCTTGTCAGAAGACACCTTGGAATGCTAGATAATGTGAAAATATTACTCCAAAGCTATGAATTTCAAAGGTCATAAAAATATAAGCATTTTTTAATTCCTAAATTCTAGCTTCAGTACATAAGGGTATCACAACAGACTTCAAGGTTATAGGCAACTTTAACAATATATGCAAGCAGTGTCAAGTAGAAATTCTACCTAAAGATATAGGTTTACTAATTCTACTATAGGGGAGAAAGGAAATTAAAGCATCTCTGCCCTAAAGAACCTTAAAATGAAATCGAGGAAATAATAAAAGGTACAAACCACACAGTACATAACTGAATGTAATGTACATGCTAAACTGAGATAAACACAGATCAAGAACTGCAGAGGTGAGACACAGAAAAGCAACAGAGCGTATCTAGTTTGGGTAAAGGATTACTGTGAGTGTTAAAGGAGCTTAGATGTACGAGGCAAGAATAATGGAAAGAATTTCCACTATATGGACAAACCCTGATACGCATTTTTCCTTAAAAAGAGAACACGTTGACTTTGTTTTTAATTTCGTAAGAGGAAGGGGAAAGCTCTAGTGAGCAATCACGGAGGGACAGATGGCGTCATGAACGATACTAAGGAGCAACTTCTTAACACAAAAGAAAACTGGGCAACAATCAGAGTATCTACACTTTCAGAAAGCAAATTCTAAGAAGCGATTCAGGAAAAAGGTATGATTTTATGACTAGACTCCTAAAATTTAAACATGATACAGAACTGTGAAGAAACTCCTTCAGAAACAAAAGGGAGCATCTACAGAAACATGAGCGCTCGGCCCAGCGGCTGGAGCCGGAAGGCCATGCCGCCATCTTTCACCTGCTGTCTGGAGCCGGTTCCAGAGCTTCGGCCCAACAGCAGAGAGCGGCCCCATTTCTCCTTTTGTTTTCCTTTTGGGACTGGTCTCTGCCAAACGAGTTTTATACTCACTCACAGTGCCTTTAATGGTTTGCTCACATTTATATCCATCCTTTTGGAAGCTAGCACAATCTTATAGAAGTCATGCGCTATTTACCGCTGCAGGTGAAGGATGTTAATATTAAGTGAAGATATTAACATTTCTAAGGTCCTGAGTGGAGGAAGATCCCACCAAAAGAATACAATGGAAGCAGGCCAAAGTCTATCACTAAAAGGATACTTGAAGTCTAAACTGTCATTTACTATACCATACAACTTTTAATCAAACACTCTGATGATATTACTTCCTTACCCTTCCACGCTGAAGGACTTTGGGGCGTTTTGGCCCTCTATTGATAAAAATGGGTTGCTGGGGTTTGGCGTTGGGCCCAGATATCTGCATCTCTGGGTAAATATTATCCAGATACCATTTAAATGATTTACAATCCAACTTCTTCCTCAATTCAACACGCTCACTGATATTTCCATAGCTTTTGGTCCTCAGATCAGGTCTTAAGGAAAAATACTGCTCCTGAATTTTAAAAAGAAAAATGAAAAATAAGAGAATAGCTTTTTTGTTTAAAATGGGTATTACCAATTATACCTGACATTTAAAGAACTGAAAAAAAAAAAGGATTATCAGCAAAAATATTTTTCATGACCGTGTTTTCTTGATTTTGCCAAAAAATGTCAACATAAAGTTTTCACACAGGTCCATCACTGACAGTAAGACATCTTAAATTCTAAGATACATCCCAATTTCAGAAACGGCAAACATGTAAAACATGATCTCAGACTCGAGGCAGGTGACGCTGAGGCTGGCGGTTCTCGGACTCCGTCAGGACTCTGGAATCTTAAAAGACGAAGACTCCACGGAGCTTCTGTTTGTGTGAGTTGCATCTACTGGTATTTACCATATGAAAAGTTAAAACATTTGTTAATTCGTTAAAAATAACTCATTACCTATCAACATAAACGCACTTTGAACAACAAAAAATGTAATGAGAACAGTGACACTGCTTCACAGTTTTACAGCTTTACACGTGCAGAGTCTGGCTAAAAAGAAGTCAGCTGAATTCTCATTTCTGCATTCAACCTGTTACTGTCATGTTGTTTCGTTAAATATATTTTTAAAAATATGAGTGTATGAAAATACATAGTTTAAATGGAATTTTTTTGGAAGGAATATTTTAATAGCAGTTTCAGAGAATTATGGCTATTCTTGACATATTTCTTTAATATTTTATTATTTATTTGACAGAGCACGAGCAGGGGGAGCGGCAGGCAGAGGGAGATGCAGACTCCACGCTGAGCAGGGAGCCCAATGCGGGGCTGGATCCCAGGACCCTGGAATCAAGACCTGATCTCGTTTAACCAACTGAGCCACCCAAGCGCCCCTCTTTTTTTGGTATTTTACCAAAACTCTAACTTTTCATATTCCACATTGTAACTAACCTTTAAATCATATCATTGAGGTTTTTGTACCATTGCATTAAAATTTACTGCTCTATCCTGCTCTTTGAATGGATTTTTTTACCCATCCAAGATTTGTATACCATCATGCATTAGTCATTTGGAAAACACTGCTCCCTGGGTTGTGAAGTTCCAAATACTGGCAAATGTCATTATATAATATAAAATGTTTTATTCATAAATATTCCTAATCTCATCAAATAAGTATTTAAGTACTGGAAGCCATCAAGCTCACAGGGATGGATACAAGTTTTCCACTTACAACAAATGCTATCACAGTTGAAGTGAGAGGCTAAGTTATTAGTTCATTTTTGAGAATGTCTGCCAAATATCCAAATATAAATAACCATGGTTTGTGAGCCATTCTTTTACATAAAAAGTGTTCCATGGAGAAAAGTGACTAGTTCAGCTCACAACTCAAACAACTGCACACATCTTCCCCTGAAACGAACACTGTATTTCAGTCTACAGCAAAAGGTGCTTTCTGGGACGCCCGGGTGGCTCAGTCGTGAAGCGTCTGCCTTCGGCTCAGGTCATGATCTCAGGGTCCCGGGATCGAGCCCCCCATCGGGCTCCCTGCTCAGCGGGGAGCCTGCTTCTCCCTCTGCCTCTGCTGCTCCCTCCGCTTGTGCTCTCTCTCTGACAAATAAATAAATGAAAATCTCAAAAAAAAAAAAAAAAAAAAGGTGTTTCTGCGCACTTAGCGTGCTCACGGCACTTGGAGCCCATCGAGATTTAACACAATTACTACTACTACTCAGGTGCTTTTGCAGCATCAGTGCAAAGTCAACATGGTGAAAATGGCAAATACTGTATTATCCGGCTATGAAAACAGCTTTGCCCTGGCAAACCTCCCGAAACGGTGGCCAGGATTTACATGGGCCTGTGAACCACTTTCTGAGAGCTGCTGGGAGATAGTGTGACTCAAAGCTGAGGAACACGGAGAACGAACTCGGAGTCTAGAAGAGGGAGAAGGGAGGAGACCTGCAGTGTGCCAGGAGCATGACCAAAGCCCCCAAGCAGTGATGTTCTCCCCACAATACACGGCACACACCTCCACGCCCAGTATTGCACAATGTGAAGTTACTGCATTCCCTCAGTCATCTCGGACTCTCCCAAAACCCAACACAGAGCCTGGTATATAGTAGATGTTCAAACGCTTGTTTAAAAAAATTAATTGTGCACAAACGTTCACAGCAGCATTTCTCATAACTCATGAATGGATACAATGTGTATTCACACAATGGAATATTATTTGGCAATAAAAAAGAATGAAGTAACGCTACCTGGTACAATATGGATGAACCTGAAAACATCATGCTTACTAAGATGGTCACAAAAGACCATGTGTTGTAGGATTCCGTTCGTAGGAAATGTTCAGAATAGGCAAATCTACAGAGTCAGGAGGCAGATTGGTAGTTGTCTAGGGCTGCAGGAGATTAGGGAGTGATGGTTGAAAGGATATGGAGTTTCTTTTTGGGGTGATAAAATGACTTGTGAATTATACCTCAGTAAAGATGTTACAAAGGAAGTATCACAGCAGAAGAGAAAGTGGGAAGGAACACTACATGTGCAGATTGAACAGGGAAAGTGGTGAGACTGGGACACAGCGAAGCCCAAGGAGCAAAGAAAAGGAGCCACGTTCTGTGGGAGTCAGAGGAACAAAGACACTGAAAAGAGAATTTCTTCTGATGTTAGCTGTATTTCCTTTTATAGAGTGGTCACTTGGAAAATTAAAAGGGTCACAACAAAAAAATGAGAGGAAAAAGAAATGTAGAAAGGGATGGCCGTCCCCCAGAAACATGCCAGAGTGAAAAGACAGGTAAGCAGAGCCGTCTGCAAAAAAGCAACAGCCTAGCGGCCCCTTCCAACACAGTTACTGAATCTCACCTTATACTCATCCAACCAAACATGTGCCAGCCTCAGGGAGTTGTGGGTCATGGTGTCCTGGCCTTCAGGAGAACCATACGGTCGCCTTTTTCGGAAAATGTGTCCGACTCTAGAGCAAGGGATGATGAAGAGTTTACCTCCACACATCCAAATCTGGTCAGGAGCAAAATATGTATTAATAGTTGCCTCACATTGCAATGAAATCAATGTATGTGTTTTCTTGAAATTAATCTTTATTAAATAGGTGCTTATGAGACTTTGCAAGATGTTTTATATAACTATCAAATACAAGAAAGTCAAAGGGTACATTAAAAAAAATATGTCTCAGGGGGCGCCTGGGTGGCTCAGTTGGTTAAGCGACTGCCTTCGGCTCAGGTCATGATCCTGGAGTCCCAGGATCGAGTCCCGCATCGGGCTCCCTGCTCGGCAGGGAGCCTGCTTCTCCCTCTGACCCTCCCCCCTCTCATGTGCTCTCTGTCTCTCTCATTCTCTCTGTCTCAAATAAATAAATAAAATCTTAAAAAAAAAAATAAAAATAAAAAAAAATATGTCTTTATGATTAAAAAGAAACTAAATTCTAAAAAAGTGTAATATTCTTTTACTACTCTGTGTCTAAAATCGCACTTACCATGTACTTTGCTGTTTTAACAGATCAAGGAACTTGATCCTCAGGACTTAAGGACAAAGAATGCTTACTGGCTGGTCCTCTAATCTCAGTTTCCTGGTACTTTCTTATAACATGTATATATACAGGAATAATGAAATATACTGAATAATTCTATTACGATTCAAAAGATCTTAGTTCTCGTCTAAATTTTGCTTTGCCCTAAGGGGCCATCTGGGTTACTTTATATGGTTATTTTAGTTTTTGTGGGATACCATTACCTTATGTCCAAAATAAGACTAAACTAACGATATCTATTATTTCTTTCAACTTTAAAATTCTAAAGACTATGTAGGAAAAACTACCTTTTAAAAACACTGTGGTCAATACACTGCAAAAATACAAAATGACACATGCACAACATACTGTGATATTGTGGGGGTTCTGCTGCGCAGCCCAGGAGCTGGGAAGTGGAGGTGAGGACATCTACTAGTACGCAGAGGTCCGCCTTCTTTCCCGGGCCCTCACTCTGCCCTTGGCAAAGACTGTCCTCCAACCCCCAGTTCCCGGAGTTCCAGACCCCACCTATACCACCATCTTCCCAACGTTTGCAGCTGGAGAAGAGACCCAATTACGAAAGATTAATTCCTTCCTCGGGCTGGATGGACTTGTATATGTAAAGGATTCTGCTAGCTACTTCTGAAAGTGGGATGGGGAACTATTAATAATTTTCCTGGGAGAACAGGTGTGAACCAGGATGGTCTTGAGCAATCAGGGAAATCCAATCACCCTAAATATATGTGTCTAGGGTTAACAAATAAGATTAATAAACTGACAAAGAACAAAATTAGATTAAATGCACGTTTAGGGGCGCCTGGGTGGCTCAGTCGTTAGGCGTCTGCCTTCGGCTTGGGTCATGATCCCAGGGTCCTAGGATCGAGCCCCGCATCGGGCTCCCCGCTCAGCGGGAAGCCTGCTTCTCCCTCTCCCACTTCCCCTGCTTGTGTTCCCTCTCTCGCTGTGTCTCTTTCGGTCAAATAAATAAAATCTTTAAAAAAAAAATAAATGCACGTTTAGACAGCTGAAATTATACCCAACCATTCACTACAACCTTCCTTTTTAAATTCTTATAAAATAAAGCTGCTTAAGTACTTTCCACACTTTGAATGGATATTATCCACATCACGGATTATGATAAAGTAGCATTCATTAAGGACAATTTGTTAACAAAGATAATCAAAGAGAATTGACAGAAAATATGAGATTGTAGATGAAAATTATATTCTACTACACTGAGTTAAAGATGAAAAAATTACCCGAAATGATATTTCTAAATTTTCTCCTCCCCAGATATCCATGCCACTGTCGTACTGTCCAAGTTCATTGAAATAGTGTCTGTTCATGGCAAACAATCCTCCAGCCATTGTAGGTGACCTAGAAAAGGAAATAATTACTGTACCAATTCTACACAGCCAATTATCTATCATCTTTGTTTTAAAAAAAATTCAGCGCACCGTTGTAACATCACTAATGAAAACCAGATTAACCATTATGAAACATTTTATCTAACATCAGGGAATGAGCTGGGCCACGTAACTGAATTTTCTAGATTGCCAATGATATACTAGATATCTGGCAAATGAAGGCTACTTTTCTAAGCATCAAAAGTACTTTTTAAATTATAACACTGTTCTTAGAAAGAGGTATGAATTAATTCCTTTGGACAGTCTCACAGAACAGTGGGATAAAAACTGGACTCCAGAGCCTACCAAAGGGAGACCAGACAAACTTTGACTTAGACCAGTGGCTCTCAAACAGGATGATTCTGTCCCCAAGCAAACATTTCATTAATGTCCGGAAACATTTTTAGTTGTCACAATGGGGGCGGAGGGAGTTCTACGGCAACTGATGGGCTGCAGCCGAGCACGCTACTGCATATTCTAAAATGCACAACAGAGCGCCCACAACAGAGAAGGATCTGGCCCAAAACGTCAATACTGCTAAGACTGAGACTGTTAATGAGAGAATCTGAAGGAGCCTGGCCCTCAAGGAGACACAAGCTCAGCTTCCAGCTGTCTCACTTCCTGAAACTGAGTTAAGGTGATGGTGGATTTCAGCGTCCCAAGCTCCCTGCTAGAAGTGAAGCAAAACTTCTCTGCAGGCAGAAAACACCATCTCAGGTATGAATGTATTTCCATAATTTTTCATGACAGTGTCCGCCACCAAGCAAAAGTAAATAAGCAACTAAACAAATAAATAACCAGGCAATCGGGAAGATAAAGCACATGAACGAAAAACAAGAGAAACAATCTACAAGAGAAACAGATGTGCAGGCGTTTCAAATAATGTAGTTATCAGGCAGAGACTTTAAAATAACTGCTCAATATATGCAAGGATAAAAGACAAGATGCAAAATTTGGCAGATAGATAGATATGATCAAAAAAGAAACCAAATTTATGCATATCTGAAAAACCCTTCTGACAAAGAGAAGAAATTCAAGCAGCCAATGAGAGGCTGCCTTCAAAAATAAGAATGTTGCTGGCTTCTCACCACAAACAGTGGAAGCCAGTGGTTCTTGAATGATTACCTTCAAAGTCCCAAGAATCTACCCACCAACGTAGAAATGGGTATGAAGTAAAATTATACTTCAAAGTAATCGTGAAAGGAAGACATTTTTACAAAAAGCCAGAGAGAAGTAATCACCAGAAGGTCCAGCCAAAGGAAATACATTTAAAATGTCTTCTTTAGTCAGAATGAAAATAATCCCATATGGAAGTCTGCAGATGCAGAGAGAATAAAGAGTAAAATAAAAGGGGAAGTATGTGGGTAACCTAGATGAATAATGGCCACATAAAAAATGTCTTGTAGGGTTAAAACACACACACACACTTCAACAATATAAACTGAGGGGAGATAAACTGGAGAATGAACATTCTCAGAACCCTGCATTGTTTGAAGTACCAAATTATGTTGCAAGAATGTACGCCGTATTCTCTATGGTAATCACTACAAGAATAGTATTAAGAACATATAACATCTAATAATGGGGTGGCAGTTGGGAACAGAATAATAAAAAATCCAAACTCAGGATCAAAAGAAAGCAAGAGAGGAAGGGGAAGAAAAGAACACAGTGCCACTGTAATCATAAGCACAAAATACAAGTAATATTCAATGTAATCAACTGGAGTAAAAGGAAGTTTTTCACACTGGTTTAGCAACAAATCATAATACAAAAGCAACTACATGCTCCTTGCAAGGGACACATCGAAACAGAAGACCACAGAGACTGACAACAAAAGGAAAGTTACACGATGCAAATATTACAACAAAGCCAGAATAGCCATATTAATCTCACTATAATGCAAAAGTTTTACTATTCTGAAAGTCTAGAATAAATGGTTTCATTCACAAGATCTAATAATTTAATAACTCCAAATTTTCAGACGTCTATGGAGACAGAAGACAGCCTCAAAACATATGAAGAAAACAGATAAAGAACTACAAGGAGAAACAAATACACAATTGCAGTGAGAAACTTTAATATGCCATATTTAATAACTGATACAAGTGTAACTACACTTATCACGGTGCACACTGTGTAATGCACAGAACCACTGAACTGCTATGTCGTGCACCTGAAACTAATATAACACTACATGTCAACTATGCTTCCATAGTTTTTTAAAGAATCAACAAAAGTATAGAATATCTGAATAATATAATAAACTTGACTGAATTGATATAGAATCCCATTTTTTAACAACCACAGAAAATACAAATTTTCCAGGCACACAAGGAACATTTACAAAAATTACTCATGTGCTTGGCCACAAAGCAAATCTCACCAATTTTCAAAGAACTAAAACCATACAGAATATTTTTTGATCACAGTGAAAAGCTAGGAATACATAATTATAAAATCCTCATATACCTGGGGAATAATAAATGTACTGCTAAATAACCTATGGGTCAGAAAAACCGTCACAATGAAACTATTTTAAAATAAATGACAAAAGGGCGCCTGGGTGGCTCAGTTGGTTAAGCGACTGCCTTCGGCTCAGGTCATGATCCTGGAGTCCCGGGATCGAGTCCGCATCAGGCTCTCTGCTCAGCAAGGAGTCTGCTTCTCCCTCGGACCCTCCCCCCTCTCATGCTCCTCTCTCTCTCTCTCTCTCTCAAATAAATAAAATCTTTTAAAATTAAAAAAAAATCACAAAAAATAGTAATTTGTGGGATACAGCTAAAGCCATGGTTAGAAGAAAGTTTATCACCTTCAATAACTGTATTAGGAAAGGAAAAATGATGAACAATTTAAAAATCTAAACATCCACCTTAAGAAGTTAGCAACCCTGAAATCCCAAAAGTGAGAGAACTCACAGAAGAACTGGGAGAAAAGTGGGGGAAAGCGGCAGGAGGAGGAAGGGGCACTAATGTGCTCGCCATGCGAGGAGGAGGGTGAGATGGTGCTGTCCTAGCCCTCGAGTGCCGCTTTCTCCCGGTACCAACAGAAACGTGCACACTACACCACCAGGCCAGAGAGGAGAAGACAGTGACACAGAGGAACAAAATCTTCACTTTGCCCACAGAAAGGACCTAAAGTCAGTTTGACATTGAAAAGAGGAATAGGTTATTCATCTAGAGTGAAAAAAGCAATAAATGGAGGACCCAAAATAAAAACAGTGATAAGAATTAGCCTCTGGGGAGAAGGACTGAGAACAGGGAGCAAGGAGGGAGCCAGCCACTCCTCATCCAAAGTTCTTCTATACTATTTTGTTACTGAATACGTGTTTGTGATTCAAAGTATTAAAAATTAAACGATGACAACCAACGCCCACGAAGATGGTGAAACAGGCAAGAACCGGCAGGAGCACGAACGCCGAGAGCGAGCAGCAGCCGGGGCACCGTCTTCCTGCGCGGTGCGTCTTTACCTTGTCAAAGAGAGCACCACAGACAGCTGGGAGGACAAAATGGAGTCACCGCTGCCTGCCTCCAATCACAGGACGAGCGGCTGTAGAGACCAGAAACACAGACGGACAGTCCCCAAATGCAGCTCTGCTTTCCCGAGTGTCAGGTTCTGACACAACTTAGCAGGAGCTGCAGCAGATTCTCGCACAAAGCACGAGAGAGCAGAAGACTGCCCCGCTCGGCCAGCAGACCACATCAGGCCCCAGGAACTGGCCGAGGTCTCCCCCCAAGTCTGGGTCAGATGAAAGGAAGCTGGCAAGTCCCCACAGGCCAACTGCAGAGCCACCTGAAGTGCTGGGAAAACATCATCTCCTAATGGTAAAAAGAGGCATGCCCCACAACCAGGCAGTTTTCTTCTTAAACTAGGAGGTGGGAATAACGGTGCTGGTCACAGCACCATCTGTGACATTAAAGAAAGACAAGTGAAAACCGCCCAACCTGCCCTCCAACAGTAAACTGGGTAAGTTTGGACAGAACATATCATAGAACATGATCCTCTTTCACTGCTGTATAAAGTAGAGCCATACACTGTAATACAGATGAATTTTTTAAAGGAATGTTGAGTAAAAGCAGCAAGACAAAATGAGTCCAATGGCTTCATTTTATACCAAGTCCAAGAACAGACAAAACTGAACTATATTGTTTAGAGACGCACGCAGAGATGGTAAAACTCCAGGAAGGCGAGGAAATGATCACCAGGTCAGGGTAATGACAGCTCTAGGGGCAGGGGCTGTGACCAGGAACAGGGGTACAGAGGGCATCTGGGTGCTGTGTCCTGACCTGGGTGGTAACTGCACAGATGTTATTATAACCATTTATTAAATTGTGTGCATAATACATACATACCTATGTGTACTTTTTATATATGCTATTTTGTCACAAGTGAAAAAAAACCCAAAACTGTAGGTCCAAGAATGTTAAAAAGTAGAAACAGACAAACCTCTCTGAAATCCACATGAGAAATTTAAAACAAAAAATAATAAATAATATATAAGCAGATTTGTAACACTGAGAATATGAATGAGAACTGAAAATAATTTCTACACTGTGACTTTTAACTGTACTAGCAGGAATCCATCCTAAAAATCCTAATTATAGAGAAGGCTTATATAGCAAATGTTCTTCACAACACCACTCATACTAGCAAAGAACTGAAGGTAAGTAGATGACAAAGGCAATAAACCATGATAATCAACATAAAAAACACCGTTATCCTATGCAACCATTATCCCAAGATACTGCTCTTATTTGTCTGCCCTTCTAAGTGATACATCCTTGAGGACACGAATAATTCCGAATTCACAAATCTTTCCTTAGGAGTTGGCGCAGCATATAAAATTCAGTGAGCGCTCAAGAATTTCTAGCGGACAAATTAAGCCAACACTTCTGCTCCCTGCGAAGAAGGGATTCTCTTTTGAAGAAGTACTGACAGGAACTTTTCAAATCTAGAGGAGAAACCTCACTTTATTGGTGCAGTAGCTCCTGCTGGTCCTCCGAGCTCAGAAAGGGGAACAAGATCCCACTTGAAGTGTAGACCCCAGTTGAAACCTCCCCGCACGACAGGGGACGAGCTGTAGGCGAGCGTGTCCGCGCTGATGATATCGATGACAGGGCACACCACGGTCCGCTGGTCCTGCTGGATGGCAGCCAGCAAGGGCTGCAGCCACATCACGTTTACTTCACAGTGGCTGTCCAGGAACACCAGGACTTCTCCTGAGGAGGCAAACAGAGGACGAGCCCTCCATTGAGGTACGGCCGCCAGTTCGGTCAGACGACGCATTCACATGGTATGAAATATAATCGCCACCCCTCCAGCCCAGCAATTATTCCACTACTCTACTGCCAATCAGGAAGAGAGGAGGACTTTTAGCCAGGAATTCTGCCTCGACTGTACTGCTATGACTGAGAAACATGTACACATAAATTCCGATTCTCCTCAGTGAAAAGATTCAAAGTCTCACAGAAACAATTCTGTTCGTTGGACAGAAAGGTATGGGGTGCAGTGCAGGGACAGTGGCCACTTGTGTGTAGTTATTATTACACTTACCATAATCAAAATATTTCTAAATTTGGGGGCACCTGGGTAGCGCAGTCAGTTAAGCGTCCAACTCTTGGTTTCGCCTCAGGTCATGATCTTGGGGTTGGGAATCGAGCCTCGAGTTGGGCTCTGCGCTCAGCAGCAGGGAGTCTGCTTGAGATTCTCTCTCTCTCCCTCTCCCTCTGCCCCGCCCCCTTCTCTAAAAAAAAAAATTCTAAATTTAGGATACATTTCCCTGCCTTAGTGAACAGAGGCTAGAGAACATAACTGTTTTCACTGGTGACTCAGAAACATGACCACATTATCGACCATTGCCACAACACAGCAGTTCTCTCAGGAGTGCGAGAACCATGTACCCCTTCCGCCATGCCAGGGACATGGGCTCCCCTGTCCTCTGAAGTCACCACTCAATGGCCACATGCTCATTTCTTCTTCCATTTGCCGCCTTTCCTTCCTTTCCCCAACCTGGTTGGCTGTAGCGGCTCTCGTGAGCCAATGGGATAGCTTTTCTTCTAGCTAGTAAAATAAAAATCATAATGATTTTATCCAACATTTTTAACTCCTTTTGATAAACGTGAGCAGAAGTGCGGGTTATCAAATTTCTTTGATAACTTTGTGGTGATTCTTAGCAACTGAGAAACTTAGAATCTCATCACCAGGTGGCATTATTCTTCTTCTAAAGGTTTATCCATGAAATGCATCAATATAGATTTTATATGAATTCCTTAAAAGCACCTATTTTAATAAGATGCATCCTACTTCAACTAATGATAGCAGAAATACCTCAGGCAAGAAAGCTCACCAGATGTCCTTTAATACAGAAAGGCAAAATGCTCAGCCTGTACACTACTCAAGGTGAAGTGAAGTCAATTCAATCAAGGTTCCTTTGAGGAGAAAATGTATTCATAGCTTTTCTTAATTCTAAAAATGTTACTTTTTTTGATTTAACTAAAGGAAGTAAGATTATACCTGGTTACGCTGAACCTGAGACTGACTTCCCCAAAACTGGCTTGCTTCTTTTTTCATTTTTTAAAATTTATTTAAATTCGACTAGCCAACATATAGTACATCGTTAGTTTCAGATGGAGTGTTCAATGATTCATCAGGTGCGTGTAACACACCCGTGCTCATCACATCACATGCCCTCCTTAATGCCCATCACCCAGTTACCCCATCCCCCCACCCCCTCCCCTTCTGCAACCCTCAGTTGCTTCTGACAAACCCTAAACTACATTTGAACAAAGACCAAAAGACCATAAAGAAAAAAACTATTGTTATCTGAAAAATACAAACTTTCAGTAATAATGTAACAGTACATTTTGAATGGCATAATCTTGCCATTCCCCACAATTTTCTCTTTATCTCAACTCAGCCAAGTCATTAGGTACTTATTTGACTAGAATTCTAAAGAAAAAATCATAGGCCTTGAATTCATTCTACATATGACTGTAGACTGGATGCCTGTGAATTACTTCAGTTTGTTGTGGCTTTAAGAGAAAGGAGGGAAGAAAGACTAAAACACGAAGTCCCGCCTACACTCAGCAAGTAGGCCAGCGGGTGTGCAGGAGGGTGGTAGACAAAGCAGTGCAGCCACTGTAAACCCTCGTGACCGGTTATCTTGATGCAAGGGGCAGACAGGGAAGGTGGGAGATGTCACTACAAGGCCCCAATTCAAGTCCTGGAATTCTCAAATTACCTTCATGGGTTTTTTTTTGCAACAACCATACACTACCTGCACTATTATACACCTAATATTTTAAAACTGATTCGTTTAACTTAAATAAAATTTTAAAAGGAAAATTTTATCAAGATCATAAATGAAAATCAGGATCACTAACCTTACAGAGGCAACCGCAAAAAGAAATAACAATGGATTCAAGGTCAGGTAACGGAGGACTGACCAGATATATTTTCTGCAAAAGACTAAATTTGATACCTGTTTTTTTTTTTTTAAAGATTTTATTTATTTATTTGAGAGAGAGCAAGAAAGAGAAAGCACAAGGAGGGGTGAGGGGCAGAGGGAGAGGGAGAAGCGGGCTCCCTGCTTATGCCCAGGAGCTAAAGGCAGACGTTTAACCAACTGAGCCACCCAGGCGCCCCCCTGTTCTTTCTTTTTCTAAGGGGAGATGAGTATACACTGGAAATGTTTTAAAGATATATTTGTAATGGAGACTTTATCTTCGATGGCATCAGAAGGATTGAGAGAGAATTTTAAAGAAAGTACCTTTATAGTTTTATAAATCAATTTTTATTTTTATTTTATTTTTTAAAGATTTTATTTTTTAAGTAATCTCCACACCAGCATGGGGCTTGAACTTATAACCCCAGAGATCAAGAGTCGCACACTCTACTGACTGAGCCAGCCAGGTACCCCTGTAACTCAATTTTCAACATTATGTCCATTTATCCAACAAAAACCATGATGCATTATCACCAGAGGTATGTATTTGTACTTGAGAATTACTGGCATAACTCAAATCAAACAGTCTAAGTACACATATTTTAAATTTTGTATTTAAAAAAAATTACAGGGGTACCTGGGCGGCTCCGTCTGTTGAAGGGCCATCTGACTCTTGATTTCAGCTCAGGTCATGATCTCAGGGTCATGGGACTGAAACCTGTGTCAGGTTCTGCACTCAGTATGGAGTCTGCTGCAGATTCTCTCTCTCCCTTCTCCCTCTGCCCCTTCCCCCTGCATGCTCGCTCACTCTCTCAAATAAATAAATCTTTAAAAAAAAATTAAAAGTAAAAAAAATTACAAAGTTCAGTTACATATTGTTTTACTCTTCTCCTTATATAAGTAAGCAAGATACAGACCTACATGAGGAACAATAATTCGCAATAAGGGCCACTATGAAAACAGACCAGCTTGGACTCTAGAGCTCACCTCCTTGGAGTCTGTTTTGGGACAACCGGGGTGGAGTTATAAAGAAACCCTTTCCAAAGTGAACAAGCCTCCTATCACTTTTCACAGATCTCAGCACAATCAGGAAAGACCAAGGACAAAGCCCTTGTTGCCAACACCCACTGAGAAGAGCAGCAGAAGTTATACCTGTAGCGTGGGCTGCTCCAATCATCCTTCCTCGAATCAATCCCTCACGCTTTGGGTTTCTTATTACTTTAATTTTTCCAGGGAGATATTTTTGGACATATTCCTCTAGTTCTCCTTTCAGATCATCTGAAAATAAAGAGTCCCATAATAAAACCACAAGAGACATATACAAAGACTTTTTTTTATAGCTACTCTAAGATTGTATCTGGTGCTTAAATTATCAAATATAGAATCTTCTGCTGCTTTATTTAAAAAAAATATTATAACTTATCTTGTAAGGAAGAAAAAGTAAAGAAATGAAGGGTTAAGAGTTGAAACACTAGCCAAGAAGAATACTTACCTTGAGTGACTGAATGTTCAGCTGACTGCATTCAATCAGATTTAAAACCAAAAAAATGAGGTGTGTCTTTTGTTTCAAAGTAATTTACTGTTACTCCATTTCAGAATAGTTGTAACAACTTCTATTGCCCCTACCAAGAATTATATAATAACAGCAGTAAATATGTCCTTTTATTAATTTAGTACCTTCCAAGGGCACTAAGTATTTTTTAAAAATTCTAGCTCATTTACCTTTAAATTTCATAACTTCGAAGAGCATATAAGTAATTCTTTCCATTGTTAGTAGATAAACCATTCTAAGTTATCATGAGTTTTCACTTTGAAAAATAGCTATAAACTGAAAAACAAAATACAGATTAAAAAAAATTCACCACCGTAAATTCTATAATTTAGTACTTAGCCAGTCTTCTATTTGATGCAGACTCACAATCTTGGCTTTTTAATTATTTATTCTTGAAATTAAGTTTTGTTTTCTATTAACCTTTCTAAATTTCTCTTGTGCTGTTTCAATATTTGCAAGGTGTAAGCATTTTGTTCCCATTGGGCTCAGTGTACATTTCCTTGCTTTATATATTCAACTGGTAGACCAATTCCGTTGTTGATAAGAGTTGCTAATAAGCTCTTGAGTAATGAAAAATCTGTAACTGGCATACAATTTATCATGCATACAATTTATTAATGTACTTCTGCAGCTTGCTGTAATGAAAAGAGCAGAAGGCTTAGAACTATGTGGACCAGGGGTCTAATTTCAGCTCTACCACTTAACAGCTATGGGACCTCAAGCAAATTACTTAATATTTCCTCCTCTATGAAATGAGGATACAACCTATCTCTTAAGGTAGCTTAGAGCCAAATGAGTAGCCTAAAGAGTCTTCTGTGTGTACATGAAACCATTCTTAAGGAGTCTATGTTGAACTGAAGAAAGGTATATAAAATACAAATTTCCAGTTACAAAATAAGTCGCAGAGATGAAAAAATACAGCAGAGGGAATATAGTCAATGTTGTAGTAACACTGTAATGGTGACAGATGATGACTATACTTATTGTGGCGAGCACTAAGTAATGTACAGAACTGTTGAATCAATATATTGTACAACTAAAACAAATATAAAACGGTGTGTCGATTATATTTCAATACATTTTTTAAAAGTGTATAAATACTGAATCATAAAACACTGGCATTCAGAGATCATCTAAGAGCTATCACAATGCAATCCACTTTTATCTGGGGATAGTCAGTATAACAGACTCATTAGATAAACATAAGCCCAAGGCATTACACCAAGAGAAAAAAGCCAATGTTGAAAGGTCACATATTGTATGATTCCATTTATGCAACCATTCTTAAAATGACAAAATCAGAGAAAGAAATAAAATCACAGAGATTAAGGCTGTCAGGGATTAGGGATGGAGTGGGTCAGGGAGGTGGATGTGAGTATTAGAAGGTAGCGCGAGGGGGATTTTCGCGGTCAGGGAGTAGTCTTTATCGTGATCACAATGGTGGTTACAGGAACGTACACACAGGATAAAATGACACAGAACTGTTACACACACACTGTACCGACTTCAAATTCCTGGTTTTGATGTTGCACTGTAACCACATTAACTATACCAATGGGGGAAACTAGGTGAAGGGGTAACAGGACCTCTTTGTAACCCACTGTTACTAATCTACAGTTATTTTGAAATAAACATTTTTTAAGAATGTAAGCCAAGGGCGCCTGGGTGGCTCAGTCGTTAAGCGTCTGCCTTCAGCTCAGGTCATGATCCCGGGGTCCCGGGATCGAGTCCCATATCGGGCTCCCTGCTCAGCGGGAAGCCTGCTTCTCCCTCTCCCACTCCCCCTGCTTGTGTTCCTGCTCTCGCTGTCTCTCTCTCTGTCAAATAAATAAAATCTTTAAAAAAAAAAAGAATGTAAGCCAAGGGAAAAATTTCAAGGGCCAAACTTAAAATAGCACAGTCTGTAAAAAGATCACAAAGCTAATGCTGTTTCCTCAAAATTATCCTCTAATCAACAAACAGATACTTACTTGTTGCTAACTCTACTGCAACTGTGTGGACCAGGGTCCTACCCCCGTCTGAACTGTCAGCTGATGCTGCTGATGCTAATCCTACCGTGATCAACAGCCCAGATCTCACAGTATCAGCTACAACATCCCTTACCGAAGTCACTGTCATCGTCCACAAGGATGATTTCATGAAGGAGCTGGGCTGGTGTGCGGTCTAGGACGCTGTGCACAGTACGGAGCAAGGCAGACAAGGCTTCGTTGTAGAAACAGATAACAACACTAGCGACTGGCAGGTCCACAGGGTAAGACTTGTCTTTACATCTGTAAAGACACATATGAGAAAATGCGACATCTTAAAAGGCTCAAATGTTTTAGGTCATTATTCACTCAATATTAACTGCCTCCTGCTCAGCCTCTTTCCTACATTATAACAAAAGTTTCTTAAAAAGCACTTAAGAATACATTGTGGTGTCACACTCAACAGTTTTACAGTTTGTTAATAACTTCTCTCTCCAATACCTGCTACTCTGCTTATTTTTAGATTAACATTTAAAAAATGATTTTTTTTTCTTTTTTTGGTACAGAGGTTATATAAAAATGTGTTATTTGTATGAAATCACCACAAGTTTTTAATGCAGTATTCATAAGTTAATGTAATGTTCGCTTCTCCACAACGAACATTCAAAAGGAAACAGAAATATAAAACTTTGTATTTGAAAATTTTATTTCTTACCCAGTAATAGAAAAAGATTTGAGTAAACTAGTATATAAATCAAGATCATGGGGGCGCCTGGGTGGCTCAGTCGGTTAAGCGTCTGCCTTCGGCTCAGGTCATGATCGCAGGGTCCTGGGATCGAGCCCCGCATCGGGCTCCCTGCTCAGCGGAGAGCCTGCTTCTCCCTCTGCCTCTGCCTCTCTGCCCGCTTGTGCTCTCTCTATCTCAAATAAATAAATATCTTTAAAAATGACAAAAAGGGTTAGGTGGCTTCAAGCAACAATAATAAAAAATCACTAACTTAAAGAACAAAATCCAGAATTCCATGTTCTTTTGCATGGCATACAAAGCATTCCAACATCTGGGCCCTGGCTACCTCCAGTCTCCTGACATTCTTCCACTATGGCCGTAGTGAACGGTTCCAGGGCTTTTCCGAGTACTGTAATGCCTCAATCTGTTCGCATAGGAGCAGTCCCCTGTGCGTTGCTCAGCCAGCACCCTCTAGGAGGCCTTCCCTTACGTCTGGTCTCCGGTTCCCCACTTCATCACCAGTTCCTACCTAGCCCTCATTCTTGTACTACTGCAATTACCCATTCCCTTATCTATCTCCCCTGCTAGACCCTAAGCCCCGTGATCCCAGGGACTATGTCTTCCTCTACTTACTTCCAAGACCTAATACAGTGTCTAGAAAACAAAGATGCTTAAAAAGGTCTGTGGAATGACTGACTGACCAACCATATGAATGAAAGCCTTTGAAACAACAAAAATGACAAAGACAAAAAAGTGAGATGAATGAAATTCTTCAATGATTTTTAATTCCTTTCCCAAAAATACAATAAACATTTCAAACAAATTTATGCTCAGAAGGTTATCTAATTATATGCAGTTAATACCTCTTGCCTTTCCCCTCTGATTTAAATTTCAAGAGAGACAGTAAGCTCTAGAACTCTGTTAGTACAATCTCAGGCTTCAGGTGTCATAGAGTGGAAATCTGTCTTAAGTTTTCCAGTATCCTGAATAATGAAGCCTAAATGCACGGATTAGCACCATCCTCACGACTTACTATAATGCCACTAAAAGCAGTCATTAAAACGCAGCAGCATCAACTAATGAGAAACGTACGCAGCATTCCTGGTGTCTGGCACGTCCCTGTGGTAGCCCAAGCGGTTACTGATAAGCATGTTGAAGGCATGTTTCTGATAGCCTAAGTCTCTCAACTCCTGATCACGTTCATTAAAAATCATACCTGCAAAAGATTGAAGTTACAGTCAGTATGTTAAATCTGGAAAGGATTGCTGCAGTTATTGTTATATTATGATCCTAAGAAAATCCTGACTTTAACCCTTCGTAACCAAATAGCCATGTTTCTCAAATCTAACTTGTCTCCATTTTCAAAAAAGTAAATTGAAGTTAGAGTCAAATTTTTGTCAGTCTAGCTCAAAAAGCAGGTATACCTTAATCATAAATACCTGCTCACTAGCCATAATCTTAAGAATATTTTCAAGAAAAAAACTTACATATGGACAGAAATAAAAGAATGATTATTTTTCCATAAAAGCAATAGATTATAGAACCCATATGGGCAACAGGTCCCAATGACAGGCAAGTTTTGTTTTGTTTTGTTTTAAGACTTTTTATTTATTTATTTGACAGAGTGAGAGGGGAACACAAGCAAGGGGAGTGGAAAAGGGAGAAGCAGGCTTCCCGAGGAGCAGGGAGCCTGATGCAGGGCTCGATCCCAGATTCCGGGATCATGACCTGAGCGGAAGGTAAACGCCCAATGACTGAGCCACCCAGGCACCCCGACAGCCAAATTTTTATAGGAGCCCTGCCCCTAAAATAGAGATTATTGATAAGCCTTTCTACAAAGTCTCTGATTCCAGACTTTAATCAGCTTCATAGTCAAGAAAGGCAAGAAATACCCTGGGGAGATCCCATCAAAATCACTACAATTCAACATTCCTGCTCTAACATTCAGAAACTTTACCTTTACAAAGAAGGATAATGTCTCTTTTCGCTCTCTTTCCCATATCAAACCTTTAACCTCTCCTCACAGAATGACTCCCTTGTCCCAGCATTTCCCAAAGTCTGGTCACAGAAATCTAATTCCACTGGACATTAACAGATGTTAAAAAGAAAAAAAGGATTTCATGGTCAAACAATCCAGAGAAACAATGGATTTTGAAAGTCCAATAGGTTTTGTTTTGTTTTATTTGGAATGGAAGGATAGTCCTGATCCTTTAATGATGTTGACTGTTTTACAGATACCCAGGTGTGAGGGGATGGGATACAGAATGCATTGCTTCCACAATTCATTTGACCACAGATGACTAGAGTCCCCAGATCCACTTTGGGAAACACTACCTCTTAATATGCTTTTTTCTATGAGCTTTTAAAGCTGGAATACATTTTTTTTTTTTTTACAGAATATTTTCATTACTGATAGGACTCTAGAAACTTCATTTTAAAGCAGTATTTAGTGTCCTTGCATACTCTGTTCTTATTGGCTGTATAATGATGGAAACAAAATTCCATGTTTTGCTTCCATTTTACAGTGTTTTTCATGTATTAAGATACCCCTAAACAGGGATTCTCAATCACCTGATTACTTTCAGTCTTTGTCAATAACTGACAGAACTGTGCTGACACTTTAACTGTTACTAGTTAACTTTTCATGGTTTTAGACTGTAATATAGACTTTTACATTTTTTTTTAAGATTTTATTTATTTGACAGAGAGAGAGAGCACAAGTAGACAGACAGGCAGGCAGAGGGAGAGGGAGAAGCAGGCTCCCTGCTGAGCATGGAGCCCGATGTGGGGCTCGATCCCAGGACCCTAGGATCATGACCTGAGCCAAAGGCAGACACTTAACAACTGGGCCACCCAGGCACCCCTGTACTATGGACTTTTAAGAGGAAATTCTAGTACAGTTAACATACAGTGTGGTATTAGTTTCACGTGTATAATATACATACCTTACTCAGTTCTCATCATAATAAATGTACTCTTAATCCCCTGCACCTATTTCACGCAGCCCCACCCACCTCCTCTCTGACAACCACCAAGTCTGTTCTCATTAAGAGTCTGTTTCTTGGTTTGTCTTTTTGTTTCTTAAATTCCACACAAGTGAAATCATATGGTATTTGTCTTTCTCTGACTTATTTCACTTAGCATTATACCCTCTAGATCCATGTTGTTGCAAATGGCAAGATTTTATTCTTTTTTATGGCTGAGTAATACTCCATTGTGTATATATACACCACATCTTCTTTATCTACTCATCTATCAATGAATACTTGGGTTGCTTCTATAATTTGGCTAAATAATGCTGCAATAACATATGGGTAACATATAACCTTTCAATTTAGTGTTTTTGTATTCTTTGGGTATACACCAAGAAGTGAAATTACTGGATCATATGGTAATTCTACTTTTAGTTTTTTGAGGAACTTCCATACTGTTTTCCAAAGGTGGCTGCACCAGTTTGTATTCTCACCAACAGTGCATGAGGGGTCCTTTTTCTCCACATCCTCACCAACACCTGTTTCTTGTGGTTTTGATTTTAGCCTTCCTGACAGGTGTGGAGTGGTAGATCATTGTGGTTTTGATTTGCATTTCCCTGATGATGAGTGGTGTTGAACATCTTTTCATGTGTCTGTTGGCCATCTGGATGTCTTCTTTGGAGAAATGTCTGTTTATACCTTCTGCCCATTTTTAACTTGGATTTGGGGTTTTTTGGTGTGGAGTACATCCTTTTTTAAATACAAAAGAACGAAGCTCCATTAACATTTTATAAGAGGATGCAAACTCCATGAGAGCAGAGACTTTGATCATGTTCAAAACATAAAATAAAAATTGCTTGATACCCAGCACCTAGGACAGTGCCTTGCATAAACTAAATTCTCAATAAATATTCCTTGATTCAATAAATCAAAGAACTAGCTCATACTGGATACTGAAAGGATTATTTTCTAATATATATCTTTTGATGAAAAATTATTCCAGGGGCGCCTGGGTGGCTCAGTTGGTAAAGTGACTGCCTTCAGCTCAGGTCATGGTCTCAGGGTCCCTCTCTGCTTGTGTTCCCTCTCTCACTGTCTCTCTCTGTCAAATAAATAAAATCTTTAAAAAAAAAAAAAAGAAAAATTATTCCATATTAAGAGATTACTTTACGTCCATTGATAGGTGAATGGATAAATAAAATGTGGCACGCCCCCCCCCCCAAACACACAGAGGAATATTATTCAGCCATGAAAAAAGGGAAAGCCTGCCATTTGTGACAACATGGATGGACCTTGAGGGCATTATGCTTAAGTGAAACAGAGAAAGACAAATACGTAATACTGTATGATCTCACTTTTATGTGGAATCTAAAAAAAGAGAACTCCTACAGACAGAGAACAGATGTGGTTGCTGAGGTGGGGTGGGGGAAGGTGCAGACTGGGTGAAGGTTGGTTAAAAGGTACAAACTTCTAATTATAAATAAGTTCTGGGGATGTAATGTACAGCATGGTAATGGTGGGTAATAATACTGTATTATATATTTGGAAGTGGCTAAGAGTAGAGCTTACAAGTTCTCATCCCAAGAAAAAAACATTTTTAACTATGTGAGATGATCGATATTAACTAAACTTACTGTAGTAATCATTTCACAATATATACTTATATGAAGTCATTATGTTACATACCTTAAAGTAATACAATGTTATATATATCAGTTTTATCTCAATAAAACTGGGGGGGGAATCACTTCAGCTTACTTTTGTCCTTCCCCTGCTCATATAAAATCACAGCCAATTAACTAGTATGCTGGAGGAGCTATCTTTTTTAACTTAAAAATTTTTTTCAGTATGACCACAGCAATTTTAATACTACATTTGAAAGCAATATAAGCAACATATCAAATAGCAAAATGATTCAATTAAACTAGTACTTGGAAGCTCCTGCAAGCTTAGTATTAGTTCATTGATTTGTATCCACTTTAGAAAATGATAAGCTATGAAAAACTCCCCATACCATCACAGGCATTTACAGGTGTCTGGCTGTGTAAACTACGGATAAAAAGAACATGGTATTATTCAGCCATGCCTCCGAGGAGCTGTTTCAGGTTCTTTATAATTAACTGCAAATTAAATTAGAAAATCTATTTTTAATTTTAAATTTAGTGTTGATAATCTTTCTAAAATGTACAAGTTCTTTCCCCTGACTGTTTAAAGATAAGGCCCTATTCAGCAATCACCATACTTTTAACTATTACTATATTGATTTATATTAATTCCTTCTAAATCAAGTTTTCTTTATAGAAGTTGAGTGGGTTTTTCCATTTTTGTCATTGTGGCAAAAGGTACATAACACACAGTTTACCTTCAGTGACACCGAGCACATTTACAATGTGGTGCAGCCGGCACATCCAGCCGCAGCTACTCACAGCCCCACCCCAAATGAAACTCTATACCCATTAAAGCAAGCCTCTCCCCCTCCTGCCTCCCCAGCCCCCTTAGCCACTAATCTGCTTCTAGTCTCCACACATTTACCTATTCTAGACATTTCATATAAATGAAATCACGCACTGTTTGACCTCTTGTGTCCTGCTTCTTTCACTAATCATAACATTTTTAGGGTTCCTCCTTGTTACAACAGGTGTCGGAACTTCATTCCTTTCTGTGCCTGAACAAATCCCTGTATGGAAAGACATGTTGCTTGTCCTTTCATCAACTGATGGACATTTGGGTTCTCCCCATCTTTGTTCATTGAGAATAGTGCTGCTATGAACATCTGTGTACAAATTTTTGTTTGAACATCTGCCTGCAATTCTTTTGGGTATATACCCAGGAGTGGAATTGCTGATCATATGGTAACTCTAAGTTTAACTTACTGAGGAACCAGCAATGAACGAAGGTTCCAATTTCTCTGTATCCTGGCCAACACTTGTTATTTTCCTTTTTAAAAAATTATAACCATCCTACCAAATGTAAAATGGTATCTCACTGTGGTTCTGATTTGCATTTCTGTAACTATGCTGAACATCTTTTGTGCTTGTTTGTCTTTGGAAAAGTGTCTATCAAATTCTTTGCCCATTTTTAAATTGGGTTGTCTTTTTATTGTTGTACTTTAAGAGTTCTTTATATATTCTGGATAATGGACCCCCATTAGAGACAGGATGTGAAAACATTTTCTCCCATTCTGTGGGTTGTCTTTTTTCTTTCCTGGTTGTCTTCTTTGATGTACAAAAGTTTTTAATTTCAATGAAGTCCAATTTATTTTTTTCTTTTGTTAACTTGTACTTTTGGTGTCATGTAAGAAATCACTACCAAACCCGAGGTCAAGAAGACTTATCTCTAGGGTTTCTTCTAAGGATTTTATAAAGGTTTTGGCTCTTATATTTAGGTCTTCAATTGATTCTGAGTTAATTTTTACATATAAGGGTTCAACTTTACTCCTCTGTATCTGGATATCTATTTGTCCCAACAGCATTTGTCGAAGAGACTATTTTTCCCCCATTAAACAGTCTTGGCACATTTTTAAAAAATCAAGTGGCCAGAAATGTCATAGGGTTTATTTCTGGACTCTCGGTCTACCCACTGATCTATACATCTGTCCTTAGGCCAATATCACACTGTTTTGATTCCTATAGCTTTGTAGAGAGTTTTGAAATTGGGAAGTGTGAGCCCTCCCCTTTGTACTTTGCCTAGATTGTGCTGGTTATTCAGAGCCTCTTGTAATTCCACATTAATTTTAGGATCAGCCGTTCCATCTTATTTTGATAAGGTTTGCACTGAATCTATGGATTGCTTTGGGTAGTACTAGCACCCTAACAGTATTTAGTATTCCAGTCCATGAACCTAACATGTCTTTCCATCTATTTAGGTCTACTTTTATTTCTTTCAGCAGTTTTGTAGTATCCAGTGTACAAATATCACACCTCCTTGGTTAAATTTATTCTTAAGTATTTTATTCCTTTTGATACTACTGTAAATGGAATCGTTCTTAGTTTTATTTTCACACCGTTTGTTGCTAATGTACAGAAATACAACTGGTTTTTGTGTGTTGATCTTCTGCCGTGCAACTTAGCTGAATTCATTTATTAGCTATAACGGGTTTTTTGTATACCTGTTATAAAGCATTTAGTTTTTCAGCTAAGCAATTTGAGTTTGTCACAGATATTCGAAGGCAAATACAAGGTCCATTCAAAACAGTAAAACCAATGTTACTTCTTTATAAAAGTTTTTACCGGAGTAACTAAGAATAAAGAAGCTAAAAATTTTCCTATTAATGCTTTTAAAGTATCTAAATTGCAGTATGAAAAAAGATTGGAAGGTATATTTTATGAAAATCAAGGTATTAGTTTCCATTTCCTCATATAATTTTAAATATTTTCAACTCTATGTATTAGAAAATCATTAAGTCCCAGAAACTGATTTTATTTCTTTGAAACTATGATCAAATGAAATGTTTTAACATTTCCTTTATATTTTATGAATCTTTCAATCTCTAAAAATCTTACTTCTAAATTACTTATTATTTGAGATTTCCAGGACAAGATTAAAGACCTTTAAGTTTTAAAGATAACCAAATGGCTCATTTATCCCTTAAAATAAAATTTGCTAAAACCAGGATTCTAAAATTATAGTATGCAGAAGGCATATACAGTAGATCCTTGCTGCCAAATTGAACAGAATATAATTTTTTTAAGATTTTATTTATTTATTTGACAGACACAGTGAGAGGGAACACAAGTAGGGGGAGTGGGAGAGGGAGAAGCAGGCTTCCAGCGGAGCAGGGAGCCCGATGCGAGGCTCAATCCCAGGACTCTGGGATCATGACCCGAGCCGAAGGCAGATGCTTAATGACTGAGCCACCCAGGCGCCCCCAGAATATAATTTTTGAAGAAAAAAGTTTCCCTTTATACTAAGATTTTATAAACTCCTGTATTTAATATATTCCAGCATCTTAACAATTCTTGTAAGTAGAACTCTTATTAGATATAATTTCAGCTTATCTCTAAACCTCATAGTGTATGTTCTGTTTTAATTAACTCTGCTTTCAAAATATGTTATATATAGTCTAGTTACCTTTCGACCATTTCTTTCCCTTATTAAATAATGCTAACAATTAAAATCTTCCCCCATAAGTTCCATTTTCTTTCTTTTTCTTTCTTTTCTACACTGGACCTTATTACTTTCTCCCAAGTCCTCATAAAATATTAAAGTCAGAAATGGATAAATTAGAATGTAATTCCCCACTGAATCTGCAAAATCCTAAAACCTCAGCTAGTTCATTAACAAAATAAATTGGAGGGGGAAAATGACCCATTTCTAATCCCCTGAGCAACACGTCATTTAAAGAATAATTGAATTTAAACTTCCAATGATTAAATACTCTGACATGCTACTAGAAGTCCAATACACTTACCCAATTCAGAAGAGAATTTCATGTTGCCTTTTTCTGGATCCTCAACATGATTATCTAATATATCATCAATTCTGTTTACTTTGAACTGTGATTCTAACACTCGACTTGGGCCTCGAGTGAAACGGGGATAGAATTTTTTGGGAAATGGTCCATGGGGCCTGGACCCCTTGATGGGCACATTCTTAAGCGGCTGAGTCACTTCACTGAAGTTGAAATAAATAAAAAGCAAAACTGTCCAGGTCGCAGATGTAAAAAGGCATCCATAACAGAAATATCGAACTGTGACACTTCCCATTATAGACCTAGCATAGCTGAAGGGCCATCTTCAATCTCCTGAAAGAGAAGGACAGCTATGTTAGACCCTTCGGTACACTTGTAAATCATCCACCAAGTTCACAGTCAGTTTTCCAACAATCAAGTAGAACTTCTCAACTATTTACTTAGGACCCCTAGGCATACCGTTAACAGAGACTCAAATAAAAGAAGATATGTGGATAGCGCTGAATAAAAAAAAAAAAAAGATTCAACAATTAAAACGACAGGCCAATGTCTTAGTGCTTGGAAAATCAATGGTAGCAAAATAATTGACTTCATTTGCCTGTGTTAATGGATATTTTGCCTTTGGTCTGGATTGCTTTCAGTGTGGTAATTTTTTTTTTCAGATTCTGCCTTTTCATGAGGAAAATACAAGTACCTTATGTATCATGGCAGTCTATCTAAAGTCTGGATTTCCACTACAAAATTATAGGACTCTTTCAACCCAAGGATCTTAAAATTTGTTATTAAAAATAAGCAACCTGAAGAAAACAATTCTACTTTCCGAAGATTAAACCTGCCCTAAATGCCTACTCTAGATTCAACAATTCAAATTTATAAATGAGGGTAGAGGTAAGGTTAAGGAATCTATAGCTCTGATAATAAGCTTCCTAGTGAACTCTGATGCACAGCCAGATTTGGGAACCAATGATATAATGAAAAGACAAGATTAAGTTCTAATCCCATTCTGTCACATACTGGCTATGCAACTTTAGACAAATTACCAAATTTTCTTAGCCTCACTTTCATCAACTGTATGCCAAGTTAATAATACTGTCTATCTCGCTGGATACTTAGAATTAAATGAAATACTCAGAATTATATAAATTATGTAGACTATCAAGTACAATCATTAACACACAAAACACAGCAATTTGCACTGGATCAAGAGAACCTCCACAAACACTGTGGCTAGCTTTTGTTTCATTTGTTCACTGTATTCCCTCACTTATCACAATGAATGGCACATAAAAGCTGTTGAACGATATCTACAGAATGAAAGAATACAGCACAAATTCAACGTTAACGTTTTCCTCCTTCTCATTAGGTCTAAATTTAGTATGTTATATGAATGGTATATGTGACCATCTGTTCCTTACAATGACCCACATGTCCCTACCTTATCTGGAATTACCTCTCTGACCATATTTTCTGTTATCTTCCTCCTCATTCATTTCATTCTAGACACGGGTCTCCTTATGGGTCACCAAATGTGTCAATCATACTCCCACTGAGGGATTATGCATCGGTTCTTCCCTCTGCCTAGAATACTTTTCATCCTAGCTAACTTCACCTCTGTTGAATCTTTGCTCGAATATCACCTTCTCAGTAAGTTTCTACACTACCATATTTAAAACTGCAACTCCACCACCAAACACTAGCACTTCTGATCTTCCCAACTCTGTGAAACTTCCACCTTCCTACATAGGACATAATTACTTACTATTTCTCGTCCATCCCCCCTGCTAGAATGTAAGCTTCATCAGCAAGAGCTTTTGTCTGTTCATTTCCTGTAGTATACCTTGAGCTTACAACAATGCCTGGCATGTAGCAAACACTTAATAAATATTCATGAAAATTAATGAATTACTATAATACAGTTATCAATGTTTGCAAAATGCTGGGTATTTATAAGCGAATGTATTGCTGTCACATTCAAGCCAAGCAGAAAAAAAGATCATGACTACCTTATTTCAATATGAAACTAGGCAGAACAACAGTCATAGTTAATATTAGAAAAGGTACAAAAAACAACAGGCTCTCATTGTTCAATTTCATAAGTTAAATAAAGGTCTTTGTGACAAAAACAGGAGACCACTTTCCATTTTGTCCACTGCATGCTCTTGGCTGCCAAGACCTATGGGCGAAACGAGAAAGTTCTCAAGACGTCACCCATAGGATTTGGCCAACTCTGTCCAGATTTTTCCCAGAATACCCCTCCCAATCCTAACCACAATAGCCCAAACATCAAGAGTCCTTGCTTCCTGAACTGTAAAATGTATTAACTCTCAACAATTCTCCTCAAGCTATATTATGATAAGTATTTAGAGAACATTTTTCACATAATCAATCCTTATACTAAACTAAGAAACCTATAAAAATGAGAGGAATTTATAAAATCAGATCATTTGTTTTATATAATTAACCACAACAGTCTTCAGAAACAAAGACACTATCAGTTTTTAGACGGGTCAAGAAGTTACTAACAAATATGAATAAAATACAAAGCAATTAGATACCTGTTATTTAATAAAATAACAGGTTCTTAACTACTTAAGAAGTTAAAACGTGCAAACAAAAACCAAAAGATGAAATTTTAATCTAATCTATGCTAACAAAGACAATAAAGTTTTTCTGCTTTGTGCTGTTTGCTATTCCTTCTATAGGCAATTACTCATGGCTTCAATATCCAAGGCTGAAAGCCTTTAAAAGGAGGGTCAAAGCGAACATTTAAGGTTAGTTAATACAAAACAACTAGTGAACAAATTCTTTCAATCATAAACTTGAGCAGTTAATAAAGCCAAAACTTCAGCACTTAGATGTCAACGTAATACATTTTTCAAAAGTTAAATGAATAAAAGGCTAACCAGCTGTGTACAGGAATTTCCAGTGAGACCAGGCAGTCATGGTCTGGTAGCTGCTGAGGGACAGGTGTCTTGTAAGCAGAGGGTCAGGATTTCACCAGGGAGGTACAGAAGCAGCGGTCTGGGGAGAAGTACATGCAATGTGCTGATTAGGATGACAAACCACAGATGTAAGCCAGGCAAGGAGAAATGTGAGGACGTGGAAGAATGACACAGGATGAAAACCTGTGCAGGGCCAATGGACCTGAGGTCCTGTGTGGCTGAGTAACTGCTGGAAAGAGTAACAAGGAAAGACTGAATGTGGTGGTTGGAAAATGAGATGCCAACACTCACACTGTGGAGAGGTACAGTTACTGATAGAGGAGTCCTTTCCAGATGCATGAACTGGAGATATCCCAATAAACACTGTGCCTACTGGGTAAGCATTACTATACATACCATAAGCAACAGGGGTCATTTCTGTCTTTTCAAACCCATTATGTTTACCAAGCACAGTGTCCAGTATTAAAAATTAACAAGTACTTGTCTGTGTAATTAAAAATTACACGAAGTGTATTTCTGTTCCAGAAAAGGTTCAGGACCTTGATTCTGTGCAATGTAAAAATCTTAGAGAAGAGTATGATGTGAGATGAGCACAGCCTGGGGAATAAACGTCCACTGTCAAGAGGAGGAGGTGAAGGAGCAGAAGACAGCTAACCAGTTTAAACAGTTTCATTAGACACTGTCTTTATTAAGCAAAATATTCAGTATGCCAGCAGAAGTCCCAATTCTTCCATTCTCAGTCTAAGATTTTTTTTTTTTTTTAAAGATTTTATTTATTTCTTTGACAGAGAGAGAGACAGCGAGAGAGGGAACACAAGCAGGGGGAGTGGGAGAGGGAGAAGCAGGCTTCCCGCTGAGCAGGAAGCCTGATGTGGGGCTCGATCCCAGGGTCCTGAGATCGAGTCCTACACTGATCTGAGCAAGAAGCCCGCTTCTCCCTCTGCCTGCCTCTGGGCTCTCTCTTAAAAAAAAAAAAAAAAAAGTGCTATTAAGAGTTTCTCAAAACAACAACAGAAACAAACCACCACGCAGACAGAGTTTCACAGGGGAATTCTACCAGTCCTTTAAAGATCTAATAATCCTAATGCTACCTAAGCCACTAAAGAGCATAATAATAATAAAGAAATCTTCCAAATCTGTTTCATAAAATGAGGACACTTATCTCAAAATCTGACAAAAACTGAACCTCCCAAAACACACATCTCATTTATGAATATCAATCTTATGAATATAAAAAATCTTAAGGATAAATACTAATCATAACTTAACAAGCAATGTCTTAAACATGTATGAGGAAAACCTTAAGACACTCCTGAAAGCCCCAAAAGAAGGCTTGATCACATGGAAAGATGTACCTTACTCTTGAATAGAGAAACCCCAAATCATAAAAGTCAGCTCTCCTTAAGATAACTTATATATGCTACACATATATACACGTATATGGCAAAATACTAACAGATTTTCTTCTGGAGCTAAACAAATTGATTATTATAGTTCATTTGGGAAAGAATGAACAAGCAGGGAATAGGCAGGCAAACCCTGAAAAACAAGTACAAGCAGGGGTGAGCCCTACTGGATAATAAACTTCAGGGTTTTTCTACCTAACCGGCACAGCATGACACATGCACAGACTAAAAACCAATGGGGCAGGATGAAAAACTGAGAAACAGACCCAATTACATTTAGAAATTTAGCATAAATGATTATAGATAACATCACATGCCAGTGAAAAAATGAATGACTTTTTGCTAACTGGTTTTGGGACAACTGTTTAGCTGTATGTTGAAGGATACACTGGGGTCCACTCCTCACACCATTCGCCTAGACACATCTGATATGAACTTGATATTTAAATGTAGATGAAAAAATAAACTATTGGGACCATCAAAATAAAAAGAGTCTGCACAGTGAAGGAAACAGTCAACCAAATAAAAGATGACCTTCAGAATGGGAAAAGCTATTAGCAAACGACATATCCAATAAAGGGTTAGTATCTAAAATATATAAAGAACTGATATAACTCAACATCCAAAAAAACCCAAATAATCCAATTAAAAAATGGGCAGAAGACATGAACAGACATTTCTCCAAAGACATCCAGATGGCCAAGAGACAATGGAAAAGATGCTCAACATCATGCATCATCAGGGAAATCCAAATCAAAATAACAGTGAGATACCACCTCACATCTGTCAGAAGGGCTAAAATCAAAAACACAAGAAATAACTGTTTTGGAGAAGACGGGCAAGGATGTAGAGAAAAAGGAACCCTCGTGCACTGTTGGTGGGAATGCAAACTGGTACAGCCACTGCGGAAAACAGTATGGAGGTTCCTCAAACCATGACTACCCTACAATCCAGTAATCCCACTACTGGGCATTTACCCCCCAAAAATACAAAAATACAAATTCAAAGGGATACATGCACCCCTATGTTTACTGCAGCATTATTTACAATAGCCAAATTATGGAAGCAGCCCAAGTATCCATCAAGAGATGAATGGATTAAAAAAAAATGTGGTATATATACGATGGAGTATCCAGCCATAAAATGACATCTTGCCATTTGAAACAACATAGATGGAGCTAGAGAGTATAATGCTAAGTGAAGTCAGTCAGAGAAAGACAAATACCATATGATTTCGCCCCTATGTGGAATTGAAGAAACAAACGAGCAAAGGAAAAAAGGGGGGGAGGGGAGAGAAACCAAGAAAGACTCTTTTTAAAAAAATTTTTTATTTAAATTCGATTTAATTAACATATACTGTACTATTAGTTTCAGAGGTAGAATTAAGTGATTCATCAGTTGCATATAACACCCAGTACTCATTACTTCAAGTGCCCTCTTTAATGCCCATCACCCAATTACCCCATTCCCGCCACCGCCCCCCCAGCAACCCTCAGTTTGTTTCTTATAGTGAAGAGTCTCTTACGGTTTGTCTCCCTCTCTGATTTCGTCTTATTTTATTTTTCCCTCCCTTCCCCTATGTTCATCTGTTTTCTTTCTTAAATTCCACATGAGTGAAATCATATGGTATTTGACTTTCTCTGACTTATTTCACTTAGCATAACATCCTCTAGTTCCATCCACATCATTGCAAATGGCAAGATTTCGTTCTTTTTGATGGCTGAGTAATATTCGATTGTCTATATATACCACTCTTCTTTATCCATTCATCTGTCCGTGGACATCAGAGGTCTCTCAATATTTTGGCTATTGTGGACATTGCTGCTATAAACGCTGGGGTTCACGTGCCCCTTTGAATCACTATGTTTGTATCCTCTGGATAAATACCTAGTAGTGCACTTGCTGGGTCACAGAGTAGTTCTATTTTTAACTTTTTGAGGAACTTTTCCAGAGTGGCTGCACCAGTTTGCATTCCCACCAACAGCGTAAGAAGGTTCCCCTTTCTCCACATCCTCGCCACCATCTGCTGGTTTCTGTGTTAATTTTAGCCATTCTAACTGGTATGAGATGGTTTCTCATTGTGATTTTGATTTGTTTTTCCCTGATGCCAAGTGATGTTGAACACTTCTTCAAGTGTCTGTTGGCCATTTGTATGTCTTCCTTGGAGAAATGTCTGTTCATTTCTTCTGCCCATTTCTTGACTGGATTTTTTGTTTTTGGGGTGTAAAGTTTGGTAAGTTCTTTACAGATTTTGGATACTAGCCCTTTATCTGGTAAAACATTGCAAATATCGTCTTCCACTTCTAGGTTGCTTTTAGTTTTGTTGACTGTTTCCTTTGCTGTGCAAAAGCTTTTTATCTTGAAGTCCCAACAGTTCATTCTTGTTTTTGTTTCCCTTGCATTTGGAGACGTGTCTAGCAAGAAGCTGTTGCGGCCAAGGTGGAAGAGGTTGCTGCCTGTGTTCCCCTCTATGATTCTGATGGATTCCCATCTCAGATTTAGGTTTTTCATCCATTTTGAGTTTATTTTTATATATGGTATAAGAAAGTGGTCCAGTTTCATTCTTTTGCATGTGTCTGTCCAATTTTCCCAACACCACTTGTTGAAGAGACTTTTTTCCATTGCATATTCTTTCCTGCTTTGTCAAAGATTAGTTGACCATAGAGTTGAGGGTCCATTTCTGGGTTCTCTATTCTTTTCCATTGATTTATCTGTCTGTTTTTGTGCCAATATCATACTGTCTTGATGATTACAGCTTTGTAATATAGCTTGAGGTCCGTTATTGTGATGCCTCCAGCTTTGGTTTTCTTTTTCAACATTCCTGTGGCTATTCATGGTCTTTTCTGGTTCCATACAAATTTTAGGATTATTTGTTCCAGCTCTGTGAAAAATGCTGATGGTACTTTGATAGGGATTGCACTGGATAGCTTAGGGTAGCATAGACATTTTAACAATATTTGTTCTTCCAGTCCATGAGCATGGAATGTTTTTCCATTTCTTAGGTCTTCCTCACTTTCTTTCATAAGTGTTCTACAGTTTTCAGAGTATAGATCTTTTACCTCTTTGGTTAGGTTTATTCCTAGGTATCTTATGGGTTTTGGTGCAATTATATGATGAGCAGTGAATAATGTATAGAACTGCTGAATCACAATAACGTACACCTAAAACTAATATAACACTGTATGTTAACTATACTGGAATTAAAATAAAAAACTTTAAAAAATACAGAAGATGAAACCATACAAGTAACAGAAGAAAACAAAAGTAAGTTCCTCTATTCTCTGGAAGTAGGCAAAACTTTTCTAGCTGTAACTGAAAATCCAAAAACAATCCTGGAAAAGACAGATAAACTAGACTATACAAGAACAAAAAAACTGGGGGTCGCAAAAGACACTAAAAGAAAAATACAAAGGCAATGAGGAAAAAAATGCACGCAACTTATAACAAAAAGATATGTATCATCTTGGTATTAGGTATCTATTGCTATGTAACAAATTACCACAAAAACAACACACATTTATTATCTCACAATTTTAAGCAGCAAGCCTCTGAGCACAGCTTAACTGGATCCTCTGCTCAGGGTCCAGCAAGTCTTCGAGCTAACTGTCAGCCAAACTCCTTTCTCACCCGGAGGCCTGATTTTGGAAGACCTGCTGCCAAACTCATCAAGTTGTTGGTAGAATTCCTTTCTTCATGGCTCTATGACAAAGGGGCCCTGTCAGTTGGAGGCCACCCTCAGACCCCAGCAGTTATCGGCAGTTCCTTGACATGTGGGCATCACCACAGTCCCTAACTTCATCAAGTCAACAATGAGGAGTCTCCTCCAGTCTGAAGACTGAGTCGTTGTCTTCTTTTTTTCTAAAGATAGGTATTTATCTATTTATTTAGTGAGAACGCACGTGCATGTGCAAACACAATCATGGGAAGGCAGAGGAAGAGGGAGAGAAAGAATCTCAAGCAGACTCTGTACTGAGCGTGGAGCCCAAAGTAGGGGGCTCACTCCCACAACCCTGAGATCATGACCTGAGCTGAAATCGAGTTAGACGCTCAACCAACTAAGCCACCCAGGTACCCCAAGATGGAGTCTTATAATCACAAGAATGACATCCCATTATCTTTGCTATATAACCTAAGCTAATCAAGAAACTGACATTCTATCATCTTTGCCATATGCTGTTGGTTAAAAGCAAGGCCCAGGTCCCACGCCCACTCATGGGGAGAGAATTACACAAAGTGAGGGCAGAAGGTGGCAGGAAATCCCTGGGGGATCACCCTTCAGTCTTGTCAGCCGCAATGAAAAAGGACCAACACCCCTTCAGACCATTCACAGAAATAGAAATACAATTGGTTCTTTTTTTTTTTTAAAGATTTTATTTATTTATTTGAGACAGAGAGAATGAGAGAGACAGAGAGCACATGAGAGGGGGGAGGGGCAGAGGGAGAAGCAGACTCCCTGCCGAGCAGGGAGCCCGATGCGGGACTCGATCCCGGGACTCCAGGATCATGACCTGAGCCGAAGGCAGTTGCTTAACCAACTGAGCCACCCAGGCGCCCGCAATTGGTTCTTAACCCTGTGAAAAAAAATGCTGAACCTTGCTCATAATAAGGGAAAATAAGCAAAATAAGCCTTCACTGAGATACAATTTCCCACCTGTTGGATTTATAAAAATCCAAAAGCCTGACGACATAGTCTGATAGTAAGGCTGTGGAGAAGCTCTCATATGTGGTACAGTATCTACCCAGGGCAATTTGGCAACATCTACTAAAATTACATATGCATTTACCCTTTGACCTAGCAATATGACTCCTAGGAATCTATACCACAGAGGGAAAAAGTAGGAAACAATGAATGCACAAGGCTATTCACTACAGGACTATTTGTAATAAGCAAGAGGCTGGAATCAATCCAACTGTCCACTGATAAAAGACTGGTTGAGCAAATTAAGGAACAATAAATATGCAGCTGTAAAAAGGAAAGAGAAATGTCTCTACATATTACTATGGTGTTATTGCTACATATGTTGCCAGGTGAAAAAAGTAAGATGGAGAAGAGCATATATAGAATGCTACATACAAATATACCTATATTCATACACATAACTGCTTATATTATAAAACAAAGGATAGATGAAGCAAAGGAAGGGCAAAAGCATAATACTGAGTTGATGTCTAGCATTCTTCCATAAACCATTAAAAAAAAGTTGAAACTCGTTAGGAGACGGAGGAAACAGAATGGAGGGGCAGGACTAAAAAAAGGCTGAATGGAGGGGCAGGACTAAAAAAAGGCTGACTTCATACTCATAGGCGAAAAGCTGCCCTGCACTATTATGCAATTCAGGAAACTAGAAAGATATGCATACAAAATATGCAAGTAACAATTTAAGCACATAAATACTTTTTAGTCTACTCAAAAACTGATCATTGCTACTGTTAGCATCTACTGTTGTTGTATCAAAAATGCTTTCTGGCAAACTACATAGGACAAAGGCCGAAAATCTCATGAGATCTCACTCAATTTAAACTCCATCGAGGTGCCTGGGTGGCTCAGCTGGTTCAGCGTCCGACTCTTGGTTTCGGCTCAGGTCATGATCTCAGAGTCATTAAGACTGAGCCCTGCGTCAGACTCTGCGTTTGGGGCAGTCTGCTTAAGATTCTCTCCTTCTCCCTACCCCTCTTCCCTTTGCACACACATGCTCTCAAATAAATAAATCAAAACAAAATAAAAACAAAACTCCAGCATCATTATCCATTACAATGAGGGGTATTTCTCAACAGCACAACTGTCTGAGCTAAGAAAACCCATTTTGAGATGCTTTCCATAGTCATCCTTAACTTCTACTAACAAAGAACACAGTACACACCAGTTACTAAATTATGTTCCATAGTTAAATTACGTAAAGTTCACTAAGACAATGCCTGTTATACAATGCCACTCTATACATGATACTTTAAACCATTCATCTTCCAGTCATAGCCTATTAAATGTACTAAATAATACAACATCTTTCTTCTGAAAATCATTAAACAATCCTCAAGAAAAGGCTAACAATGGGAACATCGTAGAGCTCTATATGTTAGACACCATGCAAGGTAGTGGGGATTAATATTTTAAGCTCTGCTACTATGCTTAAAAAAAAAAAAAAAAAAAAATCAGAAAATACAGATAAGTAAAAAGATAAAAAAAAAAAAACCCACCTGAAACTTCACCACTGCTAATGTTTTGCTATATATTCTAGTACTTATTTTTCATCTTTCATACTATCTAAAATGTTACACTGTTATTGGCAATTATGGAAAAATAAACTTAATAGAATCAGCTTAGTGGTATCATAAATAATTTTCTGTTGACTTTCCTTTATTTAAAACATTTTTTATAAAGAATATGTATTTCTTAAATAGTCAAGGTAAAAAATTTCTTTTTAAAAAAAAATATTTTATTTATTTATTTATTTATTTATTTGTCAGAGAGAGCGAGAGAGCACAAGCAAGCACAAGCAGGGGGAGTGGCAGGCAGAGGGAGAAGGAGGCTCCCCGCTGAGTGGCACTCAATCCCAAGACCCTGGGATCATGACCTGAGCGGAAGGCAGTGGCTTAACTGAGTCACCCAGGCGTCCCAAGGTAAAAAATTTCTTAACCTAATTTAAAAATATAAGAACAACTCTGGAAAGGATTAAGTATTTTAAGGCTTTGAAATAAATATAGCCTTTCCTTTTAACTTCAGAAGCAAAAGGGATTTTGGCACATTAAAAGAAAGACTATTTTCTTTTATTCCATTAATTTGTCAAAAACTTGAGAATAAAATCTGAACACTGAACAAGTATTCTAAAAGCACGATCTGAAAAACTTTTTCCTCCACAAATCACTAACTAGTCTGAATTCGTCTGCCCAATATCCAACTTCTGGTACTCCAGATGTAATGAGACCATACTACCTAACTCACACACAGTACAGCTTTCATTTTCTTTCAACACAAAATTTTCATAATGTTTAATGAAGTTCAAAACGTCTCTCTTTTTTAAAGATTTTATTTATTTGAGAGAGAGCGTGCCCACAAGCATGAGCAGGGGGAGGGGCAGAGGGACAAGCAGCCTCCTTGCTAAGTGTAGCTCCTGACTCAGGACCCTAAGATCATAACCTAAGCCAAAGCCAGACACTCAACTGACTGAGCCATCCGGGGGCCCCTAAAATGTCTATCCTTGAATGATAAGTCTTTACCTTTCAGTAGTTTCTGGCTATTTTCTCGTTGGTCTCTTCTACATTCCAAGTTGTCAAACAGCAAGCATCTGTTAGCTTTTTCCATAAAAGAGACACATTCATATTTTAAGTGAGCTACAGTCATGTGAGTACAAATGCTGATTTACAACAGTGCGCTTCTCACAGACCCCTGTGAAATTACCAGGTGATGACAACACACATACACACAAAATTCTGTTTCTCTTTCCTTATCTACCTGAAAGACTAGAAGAAAACACTGCCTCTAACATATTTCATAACTACAAGTAAGGAGATTACTGAATTAGGAAAGCTTCAGAGCAAATTCCAGACATCATATGCTTTCCCGGGAATAATCCTCTGACATCCCTCAAACATTTATGAATCTCCTCTCTGTAACAAAGTCAGAAAGAACCTAAACACATGTAGTGTCTATATACTATATCTTAAATGCAGAGGAAAACCACATGGTAATGTTGATGGGAGAAAGCAGCAAATTTAATTAAACACCGAAGAAAAGGAAACTAAAAGGACAGCTAATAGGACAAAGCACGTAAATCAATCTTGGGACACCTGCTTGGTCGAAAGTTCGATCAGCCTCCAGACTGCAACTCCTGCAGGGGTGCATAGAACGAATATGGAGTAACAATTTACAACCCCCACAATTATGAAAACTGTTATTTCTTGTTCCCCTTCTGCCCATAAAAAGGAGAATTAAACCCAAAGTACATCAGATGAAGAACAAATAGGTGAATAGGAAAAAGGATGGTTACTAGAAACAAGTGTTCTGAAATATCCAAATAACTAAGGGACTAAAATGGCTTTAAACACACCCAATATAAACAAGCATCTGTATATCCACGATCCACATGGCCTTCTACAGCCGGCTCTGTCCCAGGACCAAGGGGGTATGAGCAGAGCTGACTCGCCCTAAACCCCAGCTGTTGAGTGTGTTACTCTGCTGGCGTGTCAGGAGTCTCCAGGAGTGGACAGAGCTGACAAAGCACCTTACCTACACAAGTCAAGTATGCAAATCAAAACTAACAAACAAAGAAAATACTAGTCCCAAGTGTAAAACAGAAAAAAAAAAAAAAAACAAGGCTTATCTTTTTTCCTCTTGATCTTAGAGAAATTAATTTGCTTTAAGGATGTCCTATGCAGCTAGGAAGGAAGGGGAGGAACTGAGATTTGAATCCCAGTCATTTGATGTCAGACCTATGTCCTTAAGGATTTTGTTGTACCACCTGGCAAGGAAGAGGCCAGTGATTTCCTGCTTGCCATCCTTTAAAAAATAGAAGTCATCCAGTAACTTTTTTAAACAAAAATTTATGTTTCCCACAAGATTAAAGATATGGGGAACCCCTGCCCTTGGGGTTACCTACAATGACCGTATGTCCAGGTGTCTGTGATAAGTACGAGTTCCCCCTTGTTCTCCAAAAAAAGACCTCGCTGGCAGCCCAAGCACACTTCTGCTCCTGAGGTGAGTATGCCTTTCACCGTGAGAGGCTTTCTGACTAGCCGTCCAGGGGAGACAGGGTAGGAACTACCTGTCCCAAGAGGGCTGGGCAGAGGCTCTGTCCCCTAAGTGCCCACTCTGCCTGAAATCCCTGCATTACAGAATCATTTCTTTAAGTCTGGAAAGCTTATCTTGTCTTCCATATTTTCTTATCTCAATGGATTTCAATCCAAATAGCAGCTGTATCTTTTTTCTAATCAAAATCTTTGGAACCCCAGCATAAATTATATAAATGTGATAAAAGACCATGTAATTCTTCATGTGAGAAAAGCATTTACCCTCAGCAGAATACGGAAAACTACTGCTAAAACTGGAAAGAGAGGGAGGATGGAGAGCAGGCAAGCAAACAAACTCACGTGAAGGAAAACGTTAGGATCTGCTATTCCATGGATTGATATGTTTCGTCAGTTTTCAAAGTTCTCAGCCATCTTCTCTTCAAATATTCCCCTACTCCCTTGTCCCCCCTCTCCTCCTAGGATTCCAATCAAACACATGTTGCACTTTGTCACTACATCCTATATAGTTTTTTTTTTTTTTTAAAGATTTTATTTATTTATTTAAAAAGAGAGACACAGCGAAAGAGGGAACACAAGCAGAGGGAGTGGGAGAGGAAGAAGCAGACTCCCCGCCGAGCAGGAACCCCGATGCGGGGCTCGACCCCAGGGTCCTGGGATCATGACCCGAGCCGAAGGCAGACGCTTAAGGACTGAGCCACTCAGGCGCCCCTACATCCTATATAGTTTTTACGCTCTCTTCAGTGTTTCCCAGACTCTTCTTCTCTCATACTTCATTCAAGAAAGTTTCTTCTGATCTTTCAGTTCATTACTTTTCTAATCTGCTATTAGTCCAATGAATCCTCAATTTTGGTTATTGTATTTAGATCTCGTATTTAGCTGTGTCTTTTTCAAATCTGTTCTGTCCCTTTGCTCTGATTCACTGCTGATATGTTTAAGTTCAGCTTTTATCTCCATAAACATCCTAAGCAATGTTTTATAATCTCACTGTCTAAAGTGGCTGCTTCTGTTGCCTATTGCCTGTGTGGGTTCTTGTTCAGGTGGTCTCCTGGTGCACCTGAGTATACTGATTTGATTGTGTGGACACTATTTGAAAAATCATCTCAGAAACAACTTCAGACCTAAGATGTTATCTTCCTCTGGAGAGCATCTTCATTTGCTTCTGTTAGGTACCTGCCATAGCCAGCAATCTGAGATAGGAGACATACCAAACTCCCTAAATGACACAGCAGAATTTCATTTCAGGCAAGCCCCGTACACTCCCAATCCACCTGTATTCCAGCCTATAGCCTTTCAAGATTCCAACTTTACCCATGGTCGGCTCAGCAGGATTCTCACCCATGGCAAATCCTGGACTCCAACTTCTGTTCCTCCACCCTGTGAGTCTGTGGATACACTGCTCAGCTTTTCAAATGCTTTTCCATAATAGAGCAAATACCAGGGACAAGAGCAGCCCAAGCAAGGTGTTCACCTCTCTGGATTTCTATTATCTCCCAAACCTCAATCCAGTAATTCTTTACTATCTTGTGAATTCTGATGCTTTTCAGCACTGACTGATTTCAACTAGGTCCTGCCAGTCTGCCATTACCAGAAGCATGAGGCCAGGGTCATTTTCCAAACTACTGCTTTTTTATTTCAAAGTGAACTGGCTAGGTATCACCAAAAAGAGAGTATCAGAAAATCATGTGACAGAATCTTCAGCATTTTTCGGAAAACTCATTTCTGAATGCAATCTACCAGCTCAAGATCAAGAGGTTTAGAAAGCTGACAAACTTACTAATCGATTGGACAAATGGCCAATTTCTACCCCAGCTCATCCTGTTGGATCAAGCTGTGGGAAATCAATATAGCAGACACTGTCATTTGCACATCCTCTTGAGTCTTACCATCCAGCACAGGTCTGACTTCCAATGGCCAGCATCTGCATCTCTGGCGCCTGGAGCCCATCTGCCCATGTGCAGTGCAGGCCCAAAAGTATATGGGAATATGTACCTTCCTAAGGGCAGCCTTCAACAACAGACTGGTAAAAATACCCTAGCTCCCTTACACGCTTCCCCTGGACGCTAACTCTAACACCTGTATTCTATGCTGGTTCTCAGAGTTCCCCAGTATGAGTAAGCTTTAGGAGCCTACAGTGGAAAATGGCTTGAAATCCATACCCTTTCCTAGCTTCCTCTCCTATGTCTTTTACTTCTTCATTCTCCTACTGGTGTGTCCTGAGATTACCTCACAAATAAACAAGGTGAACTGAAATTTTTATCTCAGGATTCTGGAGAAACCCAAACTAATAAAATCAGGTTTCAAGAGAAAAGAAATAGCTTGACAAGTTCTTGTATGTACTGTTTTTTTACTTTTAAGTATAAAATTTAATAAAGACAGGGCCTGTATAGCTTTTGTTGCCTATAAAACGCAAAATAATGCATACAAAAAGTTTTTCTGAATAGTTGCAAGGTATTTTTATAGTTGCGAGAAAAGAACTTTGAAAGTGATAAGCTTTTCTCAGGAAAACAAAAGCTATCGGGCAGTATAGCTTGAAATCGTTATTAATCAGGTGATAAATATGAAACATCAAATTTAGCCTGCGTGATCAAATCTAGATACAATACCACAGTCCTGGATCTGTGCATATAGTTCACTGAAGATGGTAACAAGTCATAAACCCTAAGTTAAAAAAAAAAAAATGGGGGCGCCTGGGTGGCTCAGATGGTTAAGCGTCTGCCTTCGGCTCAGGTCATGATCCCAGGGTCCTGGGATCGAGCCCCACATCGGGCTCCTGGCTAAGCGGGGAGCCTGCTTCTCCCTCTGCCTCTGCCCCTCCCCCTCCTCATGCTCTCTCTCTATCTCTATGTCTCAAATGAATAAAATCTTAAAAAAAAAAAATGGAGCTTCCAGCTCCAACATGAGAAGAGCTTACAAGCCATCACTCATAACCTTAGAAGAAAAAACTGGACAAACTGAAAATCAATGACGCTTTTGTACCATCAGAGAACCGAGCTCATAGGGCAAACTGCCACTTGAAACCTAGAGACAGACAGCTGCTATCTTCTTACCTGGAGCAGAAGCTGCTGGAACGAAAAACTGGTGCTGCAGACTGTGTGACCTGGCGTGAGAGAGAGAAACTCTGGGAAAGCAGTCGGCGGGGTGGGGGGGCTCCTACACTTCTGTGGGCTTTACCTCCAGGAACCCTACCAGCCAGGTCCTCACAAAGATCCTCAGAAAGATCCCCTCTGACTCTGACCCGGGAAGAAAAGAGTAATCCTTGTGCAACACCCGAGAGCTGCCTCCAAGGCAAAGGGATTTGCATTTGCTCCAGGGGAAAAGACGCTGCGAGAGCTTTCTCCTAGTTGGGAAAGGGCACTTCTCCCACTCTAGCCCCTGCTAGCCTTCCAGTCAAACCTAAGAGGAAAAGATCAACAAAAGGTCACGGCTTCCAAGAAACAGCCTGGGAATTCTGCAGCTAGGGAGGGGAGGAGGTTGCAGGAGGAAAAAAGCTACACCACTGGCAAACACTGGTGACGGTCATATCTGCAGATGACAGAACTCTCACCCTCCCTCATACCTGACCACTACACCAATGGCCTCCATATATAATAAAGGTGAGTTACAGCTGAAAGAGCTGCAAGACACAGACTCTCTGGAGAAGGGTACTCAGAAAATCCCAAAGTCAAGAGGGCAGGTAAAAACAAGGACACTGGAACAATTTGAGGCCTCTGGCACCTGTACCTACAGCAAACATTAAACAGCCAAACCCCTAGCTAGATCACCATAAACCCACACACTAAAGGTCTATCACTTCAGTTCCTATTAACTGATACAACATGTCAGGTTTTCAACAAGGCATACCAAAAAGCAAGCGAAAGTAAGGTCTGAAGAGACATAAACAATCATCAGAACCAGACTTAGATGACGCAGATTTGGAGATCATCAAACAGAATTTTAAAATATCTAGGGGCACCTGGGTGGCTCAGCCTGATAAGTGTCTGACCCTTGATTTTGGCTCAGGTCATGAGCTCAGGGTCAGGAGACCAAGTCCACATCGGGCTCCGCGCGGGGCATGGAGGCTGCTTAGGACTGTCTCCCTCCCTCTCCCTGCACTCCCTCACCCAACAAATAAATAAATAATAAATTATCTATAATATGTTAAGAACGCTAATGGGAAAAAAAAGAACATGCAAGAACAAGTGAAAAATATAAATAGGGAGATGGAAACTCTAAGACAGAATCCAAAGGCAGGGCTAAACAATCAAGAACACTGTAGCAGCAATGAAGACCACCTTCCATGGGCTCATCAGTAGCCTTTACATGGCTGAAGAAAAAAGCAGTGAGCCTGGTCACTTCTCAAACGGAAATGCAAAGAGGAGAAAAAATAGTACATCCAAGAACTGTGGGCAATTTCAGAAAGTATAACATATAAAGTATCGGATTATCAGAAGGAGAAGAAAGAAAAGAGGAAGCAGAAGAAATATCTGAAGTAACAATGGCCAAGAACTTTCCAAAATTAATGAGAACCCAAAGCAGAATAAATACCCCTCAAACTCTCACCTAGGTATACCATAATCAGAAAATCAAAAGACAAACAAAAATCTTAAAAGAAGCCACAGGGAGGAAAAAACTTTATGTACAGAGGAAAAAAAGGGTAAGAATTACAGTGGGATTTTCCTCAGAAATCATGCCAGCAAGAGATGGGCTGAAACAGTTCCTGTACGAAAGAAAAAATCCGCCCACCTTAGAATTCTATGCCCACTGACATTATCCTTCAAAAGTTAGGAAGAAATACCTTCTTGAACAAAAACTGAGGAATTTATCACCAGCAGACCTGCCCTGCAAGAAATGTTAAAAGGAATTCTTCAAGCAGAAAGAAAATGACATAGGTAAGAAACCTGGATCTACATAAAGAACATCAGAGAAGAAAAAAACGAGAATTCTATTTTTCTTATTCTTAATTGATTTAAAAGAAAATGTTCAAAGTAACATAAGTCACAATATACTGAGTGATCACAGCATACTGGTAAGTGAATGACAACAATGTCACAGAAATGGGAGGGAAATATTGGGATGATCTTTATTAATAAGATACCCATACAACATGCTAGCAAAATACTGTTACGTGAAGGCAGATTCAAACTAGTTTAAAAATGTATATTGTAAACTCTAGGGCGACCACCAAAAACTTCTTTACAAGAAGTGTAACTGATATGCTATGTGGAGGTAGAATAATGGTCCCCCAGCGATACCTACATCCCAGGAATTAAGGTTGCTAATCACCTGACCTTAAAATAGATTATTTTGGATTATCTGGGTGGACCCAGTGTAATCTCAGGATCCTTAAATGTGCAAAAGGGAGACAGAACAGGAGATCAGAATAATGCAACATAAGAGGAACTCCACTGCTGTTGCAGGCTTTCAAATTGGAGGAAGAGGGCCACAAGCCAATGACTGTGTGTGGTGTGCTGAGAAGCAGAGCTGGTGCACTGAATTAGGAATGAGGGGGCATAACCTACCACACCGGGGGGGGGGGGCCTGCAGGTCACTTCCTCAGCACCTGAGCTCGCACTTTGGGGACGTGAAACCCCCAGCATCCTTTGGATTGAAGGTGCAATTTCAATATACCCACACAAAGGAAGTAGAGTCACAAGATTTATCACTTAAAGCTCCCAGAACAGGGGGATAGAGAGTGCAACGAGCTGGGGAAAGGGCAGTCCTACATCCCAGGTTACCAGGGAGCAGGAGATAGAGAGCAGAGTAGCAAGCAGCTATTACTTCTAAGGTGGTTGGGGCAGAGGTCACTAACTTTTCCCAGATTCACTTGAAGTGGTTATTTTAAAAGGTGCCTTGGGAAAGACAAAGCATTAACTTATGGCAGGCATCCTAAACGCAAGTCCCTACCTAAATGTCCAGACTCTGGGTGTGAGTAGCATTATCATAAATGTAAAATGCCTAGGCAGCAACTCAGAAACACAAATTTTTCCCTAAAAGGTGCTTTTCTCAAAAGTTCTTTTTCTCATCACAATTAACCCCGTGATGCCTAGGCATTAATCTTTAGGGAAAATCATAGGTACTATCTGGACAGTGGAGATATTAAAAGCCACTGGAATGGTTTTGGTCACCCAACGCATGAAACATCTAAACAAAGCAAGAATCCCAATCAGCAATATCAACAGACAAAAATTCAAAATCCTGTCCATAACCATTCTCCCCAGTTGCTGGGGTCCAGCCAAGAAAATAAAAGCCCCTGGATAAAGGTTAAATTGGTATTTGATTAAAAACCCTGGGTGAGGGGCGCCTGGGTGGCTCAGATGGTTAAGCATCTGCCTTCGGCTCAGGTCATGATCCCAGGGTCCTGGGATCGAGTCCCACATCGGGCTCCCGGTTCAGCGGGGAGCCTGCTTCTCCCTCTGACCCTCTCCCCTCTCATGCTGTTTCTCGCTTGCTCGCTCTCTAAAAAAAATAAATAAAATCTTAAAAAAAAAAAACCCTGGGTGAGATTACAGAGTATTTGTACCCGTTCAGCCTTACTGATTTGTTGTTGTACGCCCCGAGCAGTGGCGACTAGCCTAGCCCATGTGAGGGACAGCGGCAGACCTACTCCTAATATCATGGGGATAAATACTACATACACTTTTGACATGAGGGGGCAGAAAGAGAGGCAGATCAGAGGTCCTGTTCAGTAATTAAGGGTAGTCCCAGGGAGATTAAAGTATATTGGTATGAACAGACAGGACTGCCTGGAGGCCGGCATATGTTAGGGGTTGAAGGAAAGAGAAGTACGAAGATGTGTGAAGGCTCCAAGGCACTCCACCCACAAGCGGACACCAACTGCCTGATCAGGGAAGCTGAAATAAGTTGGGGTTCCCCCTGGATGGCTAGGCCATGAGGCCCAACACTGTGGGGATTTTGTTCCTTGGGATGAGGTGTAGGTCATGTTCATCTACGCGGTGGTGTTACCCGGGCAGATATGGAGGATTACAAATGGCATGTCGGGGCTCCAGTCAGATGCCACATTCTGCACTGCAAAGTGTCCTGCATGGGAGCAGCTGAACATCACAGAGTGGCCAGGTAAGCTGCAGGGGCATGTGAGGTGCCTTCTGCCGGGCAAATGGGACCGGGTCAATAATCAGCCGGTAGGCCACTAACTCCAGAAACAGTCTTCTTTGTTGAGCCTGGTAATGTGCCCAGCAATTACGGTGGCCTAAGAAATGAGCTCCAGCTTCTGCCTACTGTATAAAAATATTAAGTTTATTGGAGGGCTTGCACAGGAAGATTATGGAGCCCTGAGTGGTGACCATGGGACAGGGTCCTTTTGGGGGCACAGGGAAGCGACGCTGCAGCTGTGCTTCTGGAGGGTGTAGAGGGGGATGCTGTGGTGGAGGCACCTGCAGCTGGTAAGGGGTCCCGGTGACAGAAATTAAATTCACTAACTCTCCGTAGGATGCAATATGGGCCAGTCCAATGAGGAAAGCAAAGGGAAACAACTAAGTGAAGTGTTTAAAGGGGTCCCCCGAAGGTTGTGAGACTCGACACATCCCGAGGCCTTCCGAAGCTCAGAGGTGAGTGGAGAGCAGCTTGGCAGTCAGTACCGCCCGCATTAGAGCGGCGAGCACTGCAGTAAGTAGAGCGTCCTGGGGTACACACATGGTTAGCTCTGCGAAATGGCATGCAATGGGATCGTCACAAGGAGTCAGTTCGGCACCCAAGTCCCAGGGAGTGCTTGCCCTCATCAGCCACTGCCATCAGTCTCCTCAGTGTCATCTCTGCTCTACTGGAAGGCTGTGCAGGCAGCATTCAATATGAGGCTGGGTCCTGCGATTCATGGGCAGGGGCACTGTCATCGCCAGGACTGGGCACAGGTGGAGGGAGCCATCCCTGAAGGGTGGATCTCCCAGGTAGGGGAACTGAGGGGCAGGGGGTCGAACAGGATCGCACAGATTTGGGATGTCCCGATTAAGGTTTGCTTGCACCACTGGGAGCATTTACTGGTATCACAAGTTTTCAATAAATTCTGGGGGGGGGCCCCCCCAGAGACACACCTCACAAATGACTGGGTGGTGCTCTCCTGAGGCGTAGGAGGTATCCACTTGTGAAGAGTAAAGGTTGGGGACACACATGAAGCCTTGTTTTAAAGAAAATTTAGTTGTATGTTCCCAATAATTTAATGTTTGGCCCTGCATCACCAGAGAGGAGTAAGAACTGCATAAGCTTATCAGCCAATGAGGGTTGAAATTAGGGCAATGTAACGGCCAGTGCCCAGATGACAGGATGTTGGTGGCCAATTGGGCAGGGCTGGGGGTCTTTAAATATTTGTGCCACTGGTCCCATTTAAGATAGAGGTCTTGAATCACCCAGCTAGGACCCACACCTGGTGGCATTTTGGGCACTGTCCTCCCACTCTGGAGTGGAAATGCTATCTAATTATGAGAAAAACATCAGACAAATCCCAAGTGACAGACATTTTACAAGATACCTGACAAGTATTCTCAAAACTGTCAAGGTCATCAAAAACAAGGGAAGTCTGAGAAACTGTCAGAGCCAAGAAGAGCCTAAGGAGACAAGATGACTAAATGCAATGTGGTATCCTGGATGGGACCCTTCATTTTTACCTAATGTCCTTAGAACAGGGGGAAAAAAAGGAAAGAGAGAAACTAAGGAAATATGAATAAATCCTGGATGTTAATAATAATGTATCAGTATTGGTTCATTAATTGTGACAAATATACCATACTAATGCTAAGTTGTTAATAATAGGAGAAACTAGGCATGGGATATCAAAGAACTCTCAGTACTACTTTGCTATTTTCTATAAATCTAAAACTATTCTAAAATAAAATTTATTTTAAAAAGAGACTAGAGGAGTGCTTAGGTGGATCAGTTGGGTTAAGCGTCCGATTCTTGGTTTCGGATCAGTTGGTTAAGCGTCCGACTTTTGGTTTCAGCTCAGGTCATGATCTCAGGGTTGTGAGACTGAGCCCTGTGTAGGGCTCCACACTCAGTGGGGATGTGGCTTGAGATTCTCTCTCCCCCTCTCTCTGCCCTGCCCCCCCCCCCCCCCCCATGCCCATGCACACACACATTCTCTCTAGAATAAATAAAATCTTAAAAAAAAAAAAAAGGAAGACTAGAAATCAGAATGAGCTTATTTTATACAGCGAAAATAATCTAATCCCATGATACCTGAGATTTGCTTCAAATTAACCAACAGGAGGTAAGACAAGTGGGGTTACAGATGAAAAAAAGACTGTATGAAAAACTTGAAGAAAATTTCTTTTAGAAGCTGATATTTAAATTTGGTTTTAAAAAATAAGACTTCAATGGCCAAATACTGAAATATTTTGAGGAGAAAGTTCAAGTCTTGGAAAACTGCAACATGTATTTGTTTTCAGTTTTCCAAACAGAATAGCAAGTAGAACGACTGGCTATAATGAATAGATTGGCTGGTTAAGACTAGTGGAAGGTAATTAATTACTTCTGAGGACAGGCTGGGGCTCTGACCCTGAGGATGAGAATTAACTTGTTCTGCATGCAAAAAAAAAAGCTAACTAATGTCTTTAAGCAAATATATCTTAAGAGAAAATTCTAGCAGCAGTGTATTTGGGACAGAGGGGTGAAAAAAATCTAGCTTGAAATTCAAATCTAAGCCTCAAAGCGATGTTAAAAATAAACACCAGGTGGCACCTGCATGGCTCAGTCGTTAAGCGTCTGCCTTCGGCTCAGGTCATGATCCCAGGGTCCTGGGATCGCATCGGGCTTCCTGCTCTGCAGGAGGCCTGCTTCTCCCTCTCCCACTCCCCCTGCTTGTGTTCTCTCTCTCGCTGTGTATCTCGCTCTGTCAAATAAATAAAATCTTTAAAAAATAATAAAATAAAATAAAATAAAATAAAAACCAAAATTTTAGTTCAAGTTCCATGGAAATAATAGCAGAAGAGGGTTTACGTAATGGATTAGGGAGCAAGCACTGAACCTCTGGGGACATGCACATTTAAAAATCTGGTGGAAAAGGAAGTACTAATAAAGGACATGAGAAGGATCACAAAATCGAGACCCTCAAGAGGGTGTACTGACCAGCAACATGAGGTGTCACAAAGATTTAGAGGTCAAGTCAGCAGCAGTTGAGGTGGGGCCATCAGATTTAGCCCTAGCAAGGCATGAAGGTCTTAAAAAAGCAGTTTAAAAATGTGAAGGGTTTGTTAGTTCCTCAGAAAGTCGTACAGATATACCATATGATTCAGCAATTCCACTCCTACATATATACCCCAAAGAATCAAAACAGATATATGTAACCTCATGTTCATAGCAGCACTATGCACAGTGGCCAAAAGGTGGAAACCCCCCAGTATGCCCCAGTGCCCCTCAAGAGATGAACCAATAAACAGTGATATAGACAAAAAAATGAAACTATTATTCAGCCACAAAAAGGAATGAACTCTAACGGATGCTCACCATGTATGAAATTTGGAAATACATGAAATAAGCCTGACACAATTAAGACAAATATTGTATGATTCCACTTGCATGAGGTATCTAGAGCAGTAAACTGAGAGACAGAAAGGGTCTGGGAGAAGGGGGAAATGGGAAGTTATTGCTTAATGGTTCCAGAGTTTCTGCTTGGAGTGATTAAAACGTTTGGAAATAGTGGGATGGTGACACAATACTGTGAAAGTACTTAATGCAGGTGAACTGTGCACTTAAAAACGGTTAAAATGATAAATTTCATGTATATATTTTACAATTAAAAAAAAGTTTAAAAAAGCAAAAAACTAGAACCCAAATTGCAAGGAACAAACAGCACAGAAATTGTCAAGAGAAGATGTGAAAACTGTGGGTTACTCTTTCACCACCTTTAACTTGAAAAGCTCAACTGATACATACTGAGAGTGGAGAGAAGTTTTATTTTTCTTAAGGCAGAGTAGATTTCAACATACAAATTTCTAGATAAACGGAAAGAACTGAGTGGAGTAAAACAAACACACTTTAAAGTCCGGTCTAGACCTGTGATTTGGGGTAAGAGAGTGCACAGTAATACTATGAAAAGCACATTCAAAGTCGTAATTTCACTTATATTTGGAAAACCGACCAAACAATTGCTTTCATAATACAAAGTAAAAAAAGAATGCGGACCCAAATCTTTGATGGTAAAAATAAACGAAACTAGTCTATCATGAGCATATTAACAGTCCTCAAAGGATGAAGTCTTTCAGACCTGGAGGACAGGGCCTTGGTATTTTCAGATTTATCCAACAGCCACGGAATTTAAGAACGTGGGAAATTATACAAGACAAACAACCCAATTTCTACAACAAGTATATTGCAAACAAAAATAAAAGAGAAACTAGAGGCACATCAACCAAATGCCATGTGTAAATACAAGTTGTTGAGCCTTCCCGGGAAATGCGGGCCTCCTGGATATTGTGGCGGCCGGAGGAGGAGGGGGGAGGAGGA
>NC_058414.1:100379151-100466533 GCF_002201575.2 Neomonachus schauinslandi | reverse complement strand
CCGTCAACACCCAGTGCCCGGGGGCCGTGCTCGCGCGGTTTGACACTGCAGCCTGCCGCCGGCAGCGCCAGGCTCCGGTCGCAGCCGTCAGCCCTCGGGGTCTCGGGGCCGCGCGCCGGAGCCGCTCGCTGGAGGCACTGAGGGGACGACGGAGGCCGCGCGGGCTCAGACGCCGCCGCGCCAGGCCGCGCGCTACTCACCCCGACGCCGGCAGCGCAGGATCCCGGCCCTCTGGGACTCGGGCCGTGGCATCTTCCCTCCCGCCACAGCCCGGGTCCGAGCCGCATTAGCCACAGCGGGCGGAGCAGCTCGGGAAGGAACGCTGCACCCGGCGCAGTGGCGGCCGCAGGTTCACCTAGTGCCCGCGCCGCAGTCTCGGACCGAGCGCGTTTTTGAACGGAATTTTTTTCTAGCTGTTATTCCAACCAACTGCCCCCGCGCGGGTGACGTCACCGTCCGCGCTTGGCGTGTGCGCCCCGCGGCGCCCGCGAGGTCTTGAGCGCTCGGGACGCTCCCGGCTTGGCGGTGGCCCTGAAGGTCTGTGACCGGCGGCTTGGATTTTCCCCTCGCATAAAAAAGGCCTCCTTAAGGACAAGCGGGCTTGTACATATTAAAAGATGAGCAACTTCAGCTTTGCTCAAAGAAATGTGGGTTCAAGTGTGAAGGCCTTGCGGTGTACCTCTCAGAAGCCGTGGAAAAACCTCCCGCTGGTGGTCAGGTGCAGAAGTGAGGCATCCTGAGGGACAGCGGCCACAGCAAGCCGCGTCGGTGTCACCTGGGGGCTGGTTGGAACTGCTGAATCGGAGGCCCCTTGCCACGCCTACCTAATAATCGAAATCTGCGTTTTACCAAGAGCTGCAGGAGACTCACGCAAACTGAAGTTTGAAATCCCTGTGCTAGCGAACAAGTCAGAGCCTGAGCTGCCACTGCTTCACCTGCTCCCGACCCTTGATAGCGTCAGATACTTAAATGTTGGCCTTCTGGAACGGAATTTTTTTCTAGCTGTTATTTTAACCAACTGAGCCACCCAGGCGCCCTCTAGCTGTTATTTTAAACGGGTTTATATGCTATTCCATCAAATTAATGTATAATGGTATAATTCTAGCCATTGAGGTTTGTGTTAGCTCCAGTTTTACTGTTATGAAGAATGACTGAAATGCTCTTTGCAGCCTAACGTTGTGGTGAAGCCCAGAGTCTGAGACTGGGCTGATTCTGCTACTATATGGGCTGTGTTAGTTTGTGCCCAGATAGAGTTACCAGATGAAATACAGGATGGCCTGAAATTTGAATTTCAGAGAAACAAAGAACAATTTTGTGGTATAAGTATGTTCCATGGAATATGTGAAATATACTTCTAACAAAACATTGCTTATTTAAAATACAAATTTCAAAGACAGAGCATTCTGTATTTTTGTTTGCTAAAACTGGCAACCCCAACCCGGGACAAATTCTAACTTTGGTTTTCTCATCTATGAAATGGCAGTAACAGTAGGGCCTATTTTATGGTGTGGTTGAACTGAGAGTACTTACCACTGTGTATGAAACATAATGGGAGCTCAGTTTCATGCTGGTGTGTCTTAGGCTACATTCCAAGAAGTATGCTTTAATTAGAGAACTCCCAGGCTTACTTTAAGGCTTGTCTGAACATTTGATCATACCAAAAACTGTGTTTTGAGAATAGCTTTGAGTGGGTTAGCAGCTACTTCTCAACTAGCTCCACGACAGAAATCAGATTTTTAAGTTTCCACATGAAACAGAAAATTGCCACCTATAGGCTAATATGGATTTCCTTTCAATCACACCAATACTTGGATGTTTATTCTGATTTCTATTCCAGAGTCAATATTCAAAAGAAGTTGTTTAAGGAACATACTAGATCATTTCTAAGACTTACTCACATTGTTATCTGGTACCTGAACCAACATTCACATTAAAAAACTAAGACTAAAGGGGCGCCTGGGTGGTTCAGTCTGTTGAGCGCCTGACCTTTGGATTCAGCTCAGGTCATGATCTCAGGGTCTAGATCGAGCCCTGTGTCGGGCTCCCTGCTCTGCGGGGAGTCTGCTTGAGATTCTCTCCCCCTCCCTCTGCCCATCTCCTCCAGCCCCTCTACCCCCATGCCTGCACATGTGCCCTCTATCTCTCTAAGGAGAAAAAAAAGAAAACGAAGACCTAATATTAGGCTTCATGGCTCTAAGAACATTTGTCTTTTTCTTTTGGCAAAGCTGATACTTACAACATCCTCCTTTATGCTTACCAAAGAAAAAAATTATTCTCAGATTTCAAACTAGAAAAAAGTTATTTCAAAATCATGGTTTATTTATACTAGAATTCTTTTTTCCTTCTGCTACAGATTTCTATTTTGTATTTTACACTAATTTTAAGATTCATAGGTTTATTATAATCATTTTTTATTACTTTCTAGAAGCAGGTAAGGTATAAATATGGGCCAAGAATATAATCATAATGTGGTGCTTATTTTGTGTTGCCAGATTGACTTTTTAAAGGCTCAATCAAGTTACCCTGGCCACCTGTAATATATGAGCCTGGATTTTCCCCATGTTGTTCTAACAATAGATTCTATAGAGTATTTTACTAAATACATATGTATAAGGAGATTATATAAACTCCCCATGAAGGGAGGGATGTTTTCCTGTTCCCTCGTCTGCTGCGTCCCAGCACCAAGAAGGATATCTGGCCCTGGAGGACCACTCAGTTGTTGACTGAGTGAGCATAATAGATAAGTTGTCTCCTTCTGTAAAAACTAGCTTATGTGCTAGGTTTAGTGATCCTACCCCAAGTCTCCCCCATTCCTTTTATTCCTTTCAATGTGTTATTTCCCTCATTTTCTCTGTGAATTAAATATATGTCCCCTTTCTAGCCACCTTCACCAGGGTGAACACAACAGCCATCCCTCTAACCCAAAAGAAGTACTTTAGACATTTGGAAGTATGTTCACACAGGGTAGGTGGGGAACTTAGCTACTTCTTCCCCAGTCCCAGCTAAACAGTTCTTAGCCAGAACATAGATTAACAACAGAGTACACAATCCAAGAAGTATCAGGAGAGCTACAGGCCAGAGCCATAGGAGGGGAGAAATATGAACAAGGCAAAATCAGAAGCAGGGAAGAAGGACTGTCTCCAAGTGACAAAAGGACTGACAGGCACAAACTGGAAGGCTGGCCTAGAGAACTGGACTGGGACACCACAGCAAGTGGATGGGACATCAGAAACTCAGGAGCCCAACCAAGCAAGGAATCAGCACCAAAATCTACACTGGCAGCAAGAGAGGAGCTCAATACAGTTGAGCCACAGTTGGTACGTACCAACCAAGGCTCTCTGTGAACGTCTTACTGAGAAGGCCACCAGGCCAGGTCACCTGCCTGGAGTGGAATGGAGTTGACAAAGGCTCCAAGAGTGGAGCATTCCCTGTGGTCTAATGGGACCAAGTGAGTTTGGCAAATAACGAAGAGAATATACTTTACCTTGCTCAATTGTATGATAGTCTTAACTGTGTGACCGTGTATATTTCTAATGTTCAAGGTTTTGCCACCCCAGAAATTTAGTGGCATGTGTAACAAAGTGTTAAGAAGTATTGTTAAAAGAAGACAGAAAGGCACTCTTGTTCTAGAGCACTCTGGGTGTATTTCTTACTGCGTGTCACATCCATTTCATGATGTTCCAAACTTGCACTCTTCTCTGTGTTGAAGACCTAGGGGGATTTTTAGCCCTTCATTAATGAAAATGATTTGTTTCCTTTTCATTGGCTGCCCTTAGATGTCTCCAGTTCTGGGAAGACATTTTCCAAATACCACTGAAATGATTTGCAACCCAGTCGTTTCCTCAATTCAACACGCTCACTAATGTTTCCGTAGGCAACAGATTTCAGACCAGGTCGCCGTAAAAAAAACTGCTCCTAAATGGAAATAGAGAGTCATTTCATTAAACCAGACAAGTCATATCTAACGTAGGAGTATCTATTTCTATCACCTGAACTAAAAAAATAAAAACAGAAGACCTTCCGATTCCATCCATGGAGTGAGGGCAGAGACACACGTGGTACCTGGGATTCACCTGCCCCACACGTATTCACAGTATGTTCTGTGACAAACTATGGCAAGATGATGTAGAGGGGTCCAGGAAGGGAACCAGGGATCCAGGTCCTGCTTCTTAGGAGCCCAAGAATCCCAGACACCTGTTGTGATATATCCCCTTTCTCCTGCTCTTTCAATACTCAAGGACAAAACCCTCACTCCCTGGTCCCAGTCAACACTTTCATGGTTTCAGAAATGGGAGATGGGGGAGGGGCTAACGGCAAATTGACTCTGGGGGAAGACAGCCTGGGTTCACATTCTTGCTCTGTTATTTATTATGTGGCCTCTGCCCCTACCCTCGTGAGGTTGTCGTGAGGACTGAACCCTCTATCTAATACCCGCAGAGCACTGGGGGAAAAGGCTGGCATATGGTGTCATGTCAGCACTGGCCATTATCATCACCACACCTGGTTTGTCTGTTATACGCTCTGATTTAAGACAGTATTAAGTACGGATGTCTAATGGATTCAGTCTGCCCCATATTAAGAAATATTCTAAATAGACTGAAGCCTTGTATTTTCATCCGAGTTTCCCAGTGCCCAGAATATAATACAGTAATATTGTTGAACAAGAGAAGGAACTTGCTTCTCCAAGCTAGTGTATTATGGGCATGTCATGTTGGATTCTCCCCGGGACACCTGACCATTGTAGGTCTTTGCGATCATGTCTTGCCACTCCTAGTTGCCAGGGCAGATCGATGCAGGGGATGGGCCTGAGGATGGGAGGGGGTATTGCTGTTGGGGAGCAAAGGCAGAGAGGACCTTAGACAACATTTTGTGCGAAGCCCTCTCTTGTCTAATATCACTCACTACAGTTTCCAGTGCTCCGGGTCATACATCCATTGATTTTATGCCAAACATTATATGCTTTTTAGGTTAGATGGACCTTTTTGTCACTATATCCTCTGTGAAATTCAGTAAACTACTCAGTATTAGATGTGTTCAAATCAACTGCTTAAGTCTGTGGCCAGAATTCACAGAAAAAAAATCAACAAACAAAAATAAGCTCAAGATCTCTCATAAATAAATGCAATATAAAATAATAATAATTTCCAACCTATCAGATTAGAATATAAAGTTTAATTAAAATCAGGGTTGGAAAAGTTGTGAGGAGACAGGCACTTATGTATTTGGTGACAGCGATGGTAGTTGGTAGAGCACTCTGGTTATATCAGAATATAAAATGCACCTCTCATGGCCCAGCAAGTCCATGTTTTGAGATTTACTCCAGAGATATATCTGCACAAATGTACAAAAAGATAGTGTAAAGGATGCACATTTCAGCAATGTTAAGGATTAATAAAAAGCTGAGATAATCAGAATGTTTATCTGTAGGGGGCTATTTATTAATGGGATCAATTTTAGGAGATCCATTCAAAGGAAATATTTAAAAGAATGATATGTTTATATGTTCAGATTTTAAAAGACTTTGAAAGTATGTTTTTAAAATATACTAACAGGTAGGGGCACCTGGGTGGCAGTCAAGCTAAGCATCTACCTTCAGCTCAGGTCATAATCCCAGGGTCTGAGGACTGAGTCCCTCATCAGGCTCCCTGCTCAGCAGGGAGTCGGCTCTCCCTCTCTCTCTGCCCCTCCCTCCCCTCCACTTATGGTTTCTCTCTCTCTCTCTTTCTCATAAATAAATAAATAAATAAATAAATAAGATTTTTAAAATAAAATATGCTAACAGGTAGAAAAATTGCAGCAAAATATTGTGTGAATCTAGTTATGTAAAAGGATATATATTTGTTTTTAAATGTGTGCTAACAAGAAACTATTAGTCTTAGTGATTACTAAATTTAGTGATTTAGTGATTGCTAATTTAATGTTACTTCTGAGGGGTGGAACTATGGTCTGAGAAAGTTTGCTTTTCACTTAGTACTCTTTCAATACTGTATGACTTTCAAACATGACTATGTTTTACCTTTTAAAAAATAATTTCTTTTATAAATCGGGAAATATAATAAGCATACAAAAAGTACATAAAATTAAATGTGCAACTTAATGAATTGCTGAAAAATCAATCCCCGTCATATTGACTAGGTCAAGAAATAGAACATAAATGGCATCCCCGAAGTCCCCTGCCTTTCCCGTCCTGAGCATAGGCTTTCCCTTGGTTTTAAATGGTATCTTGATTATGTATTCATGTCTTTGCTTTTCTTTTTACCTTTGATTATCTAACTGTGCACCCATAAATTACATGGCTTAATTTTACCCATTTTTAACTTAATAGGAAATGGAATAAATCAGTATATACTCTATTGTGTTTGGCTGCTTTTGTTCACCATTATGTCTTTAAGGTGTACTGTACTGTTGTATGTATATCTACGGTTGGTTCATTTTCATGGCTGTATAGAATTGTATCAATTAAATACGTCACATTCATCCGTTCTACTCTTGAGGAACAGTTGGGTTGTATTTAGTGTTGGATAACACCAACAATGCTGTTTGTAAACACTCTTGTTCACGTGTTCTTCCTGCACAAAAGCATGCCTTTCTGGGGTGTATGCACAGAATAGAATTGCTGGATCATGGGATATTCATGATCTTTACTTGATTTTGCCAAACTGTCTTCCAAAGTGAGTTTGTAATAATGAATACTCCCACATGCGGTGTCTGAGAATTCCTGTGTTTGCCCATACTTGATCCTATCAGGCTTGAAACATTTTGGCCAATCTAAGTGGCTATGTAGAAATATCTCATTGAGGTTTTAATTCACATTGCCCTGATTACTAGAGAAAGAGTGTTATTACTTTTATAATTTAAAATAATAAAGAAGTATTAGATTAAGACCAGAACATAGAATACCATAGAGAGATTCTTACATATTTCTCCCCATGTATCTGAAATGAGGTCTTGTTGGGGTTACCGCCATATTGGTTCGTGCATGGATCCTGGAGGGACAACTTTCATATGAGGCCACAGCTACGTGTTCTCTGTGCACCCTTTTAGGTCTTGGCTAGGGACTGAAGCCTTGGGGAGGTGCACAGGTGAAGGGGCAAGGCTTTGATAGAGAAATCTTTGACTGTCGGTAGAAAAGAGATAGTGGAGGTTCTTGCGCGGTCTCCAGATCACAGCAGCTGCATCCCTTGAGAACTTGGTAGTAGAGGAAGAGAATCTAAAGAGTTGCCTGTGGGGAGGGAAGCAGGGAGAGGTGTTTGCTTCAGAGGGGCAATCCTTAGGGGGAAAATAGATCTGGGCGAAACAAACAAAACAAACTTCCTATGGTGGTTGATTTACTTCTGAGAAACTTGAGCTTCCCTAGAAATTAAAAAGTAATGCTCCAGTGTAATAGGTTAGAATGAACCAAACGAGAATAGGGTCTGGGGAAGGTAGATGAGTGGCTGAAGGCTAATTTAAGGAAAACAGAGAAAAAAACCCAAAACTTGTTATCTAGAAAGATAGTAGCAGGTTTCTTTTAGAGCAAGTCCCATTCTGTATTCTTCCTTGTCTTTCCAAATCAGAGACACTTCCTTTACCTTGTATTCATCCAGCCAAACATGCACCAATCTGAGATTGTTATATGTCACGGCTTTTACAAGCCCAGGTTGATTTGGAAAGTGCGGCTTATTGACGTGTCCCACTCGAGAGCAGGGGAGTATAAAGAGTTTGCCTCCACACATCCAGATCTAGACAAAACCGAAAACATTAATGTATGTTTGCTAGTACAAGGCAACTGCAGAATTTTTTTTTTTACAAACATAAGAATAGCTAACATTTCTTAAGTTGTTCATTTAATCCTCACAACAACCCTATAATGGAGGTACTGTGATTATCCCCACTTTACAGATAAAGAAACTAGTACATACGTTGGTTAAGAAACTTGCCCAGTGATAGAGAATGCAGGGTTTAAACTCAGGAAGTTTGGCCTCAGAGCCAGCTCTCCAAATACCAAGTGATTCTGTCTCCCTCATATGTGACCAGTTCTTTGGGGTTTTTTTGTTTTTTAAAAGATTTTATGTATTGGGCGCCTGGGTGGCTCAGTTGGTTAAGCGACTGCCTTTGGCTCAGGTCATGATCCTGGAGTCCCGGGATCGAGTCCCGCATCGGGCTCCCTGCTCGGCGAGGAGCCTGCTTCTCCCTCTGGCCCTCCCCCCTCTCATGTACTCTCTCTCATTCTCGCTCTCTCAAATAAATACATAAAATCTTAAAAAAAAAAAGATTTTATGTATTTATTTGACAGAGAGAGCGAGTGAGAGAGAGCGCGTGCACAAGCAAAGGGAGTGGCAGGCAGAGAGGGAGAAGCAGGCTCCCAGCTGAGCAGGGAGCCCGATGCGGGGCTCGATCCCAGGACCCTGGGATCATGACCTACACCGAAGGCAGACACTTAACCAACTGAGACACCCAGGCGCCCCATATGTGACCAATTCTGATGCTGACTGTGTATGAAAAATGGCAAGATATTTTGTCTTCAAATATTCTCAAACGATATTCTGAGCGTGACTAAGTATTGCTGGATGTCGGCAGGGAACAAGAGAAATACTAATCAGGGCTAAATTCAATGATTCCTCTTTTTTGTACTTAAAACACTTTATAACACTTATTTTTAACAGCTTTTTTACTGCACAAAATATGCCCATTGAAAAATCAACAAATGTGAAAAGTACACAGAAGAAATTAAAAATCACTTCTTGTCCTGATAGTCTGTTAGTCAATATTAATCCAGGTCCGTGTTTATACACACATATGTACACAACATTGGGATAACTTGTGGGTTTTTTTCATTTAATGGTATGTGAAGTTATTTTACAAGTTTTGTATTATTCAGATATTTTGGTAGTTTCCAATTTTTAGTATTATAAATAATAACACAATGCGCTTATAGGATAAGTCTTGTGCACACACTTACATATCTCACAGTATACTTGCCATGACTTTTTTGTTTACTCTAATTCTGTGATTCTTGCATTGTCCCCAAACTAGCAGCATCATACCACTCAGAAACTTCAAAATGCAAAAGCCTTAGGCCCACCCAGACCTACTGCACCAGGGACTGTGAGGCTGGGCCCAGAAATCTGTATTTTAACCCGCTCCTCAGGTGATTCTGATGCTCGCTACAATGAAAATCACTGTTCGGACTGGCCAAGACCATATAGCCCAGTTTTATAGACAATTTCTTATAAAATCCACCTAATCATTTAGGAAACAGTAATAGGAAATAAGGCTTTCACTGAACACAATACTCACTCACATTGTTTGTAAGAACAATACTTAGGGTGAAGTATATGCCCCAGGTAGTCAGAAGGGATGATGTTTAAGAAAATGCATCTTCTGACATAACATGAGACCTAATGACCCATGCAACTAACCTCTAGATTTCTTTAGAAATAACCAGAAAAAGCCCCTCAGAATGTCTAGAAAAATATCTACGGAATTCCTTTTCCCTTAGAAAAACCGTTAGATCAGAATTCCAAAGCATTAGGTTTTTTATCAGATCAGCCACATGCTTATGATCAGACACATCCTCTCTGGATCTCACTTTCTTTTTTTTTTTTTAAGATTTTATTTATTTATTTGAGAGAGAGAGAGTACACAAGTGGGGGGTGGTGGGGAGAGGAGCAGAGGCAGAGGGAGAAGCAGACTCCCCGCCGAGCAGGGAGCCCGATGCGGGGCTCGATCCCAGGACTCTGAGATCATGACATGAGCCAAAGGCAGACGCTTAACCAACAAAGACACCCAGGCACCCCTGGACCTCATTTTCATCTGAAATTGAGAACTACATAGTTGTTCATTTAAGCTACTGTTTGGGGGTGCTTTGTTATATAGCAAAAGCTAACTGGTACTAGCTATCTATAATGTTTTATTCTCTTTTTTAAAAGTGAGAACTTAAGGAAATTTGGAAGATCATTAATATCTGTTTAATAATTAGACTGAAGAAAATCACTGTTTATTATATGTTTGAAATGTTTCTTGACTAGAAAAGAAATCTGGCATACAGAATAGAAAACAAAAGTAATCAAAGTGATGAAAGAGGTACAAGAGTAAAAATTTTATCAAAAAACTTTCTCGGGGCACCTGGGTGGCTCAGTCATTAAGTGTCCGCCTTCGGCTCAGGTCATGATCCCAGGGTCCTGGGATCGAGACCCACATCGGGCTCCCTGCTCAGCGGGAAGCCTGCTTCTCCCGACACTCCCCCTGCTTGTGTTCCCTCTGTTAAATAAATAAATAAATAAATAAATAATCTTAAAAAAAAAAAAACTTTCTCAAAAATCATGGGGTGCCTGGGTGGCGCAGTCAGTTGAGCACGTCCGACTTTTGGTTTCAGCTCAGGTCATGATCCGGGGTCATGGAATTGAGTCCATGGAGTCTGCTTGGAATTCTCTCTCTCCCTCTGGCCCTCCCTCCCCGCTTCTGGAAGAAAGAAAGAAAGAAATCTTTAAAAAATATATCAAATTGAAGGAAGCTAAAGCAATTTAGCCTAATCTTCATAGGGCTCATGTGTTTGTTCTTTTATTCTTGATTCATTCTCAAGAGGGACATGATCCATCTGAACATCCATTTTGCTGGGTTCACTGTCCATGTAGATGATGGTCAGCTTGCTTCCTCAGATATTTTGCTGGAAGTTGTCCATCCAGCTCCTAGATTCTACTGTTATTATTATTAATAGTAGTAGTAGTAATAACACCAGTACCCCACTGAGAGTTAGGCTAATGCAGTGGGTAAGAGCACAGATTCTGGGGCTGCTCAGTATGGTTCAAGTCCTCCAACGGCTGTATGAACTAAGGCAAGTTACTGCAGCTATTCGACCTATTTGTGCCTCAGTTTCCTCACCTGTAAAGTGAGAATAACAGTACCCACCTCATGGGATTGTTATGAGCATTAGATAGTTTGATACTTATAAAATGCTTAGAGCTGGTGTTTGTAAATAAGCGTGTATCTCTGCAGTAGTCAAGTGTGGTAGGTTGCAAGAATGGCCACAGACCCTCTTCATTCCTATATGCACACTTCTGTGCGATGTAACATTGTACCTCATTCCATCAAGAGGTAAAGCTTATTTCTCCATCTCTTAAATCTGGCCGTGGCCTCATGATTTGCTTCGGCCAATGTGACCTTAACAAATGTGACACAAACAGATGCTTGCAAAGTGTTTGCTGCATGGGACTTGCCTTCTCTTGCTACTCTTGGGAACCCTGTGACCATTTCACTGGAAATGAGCCTGAGCTAGCCTGACTGATAGAAGAGACAAATGACCAGTCATCTCCACTGCCCCAGCTATCACTATGTCTAGACATGCAAATGATGTCATCCTAAACTTGCCGGCACCAGCTGAGCCTCCGGATGAACACAGATGTAGAGGCAACAACAGTATAAATAGCCACCCTGTCTATGACCAGAAAAGCCACTCTAGCAACACAGTGAATTATGAGAAATAACAACTGTTTGCTGTTTTAAGCCACTGTGTTTTGGGATAGTTTGTTATACAGCAAAAGCTAACTGATACACGAGGGGACATTTTTCTCTTAACTGCAGTTTTACTCACTAAGTAAAACAGACCTCCATCCACTTGGTTGTTTATTCCAGAAACTTGGTGTGATAGATGGAAATATTGTTCCACAAATATTAGCTCACTCCCCCATCCCTCACCTTTATTTCTCTGACATCCTGACTTTGGGCTTGTCCCTCTGTTGCTTTGGCCAACAGAACAGGAGCAGGCATGATGCATGCTGAGGCTTTAACCATGCTGTGTGGTTTGGCTTGACTTTTGCATCTTTGCCCAACCAAATGAGAAGAATATGCTGAGTTGCTACTAGTTACCACTCGTATACCAGTACTACAAATACTAGTAGAATAGTAATACTAGTAGAACACTAGTAAAATTTTAATACTCAGAATGATGAACAGACCTGAACAAAAGTCAAAGACTAGAGCCAAGCCCAGACCATCTAAATTCAGAGGCAGAGTCACCCTGGCCAGCCCATGAACATATGAAAGAAACAACCTAACGCTTATTGGTCTAAGTGATTCAGTGTTGAGCTGGTTTGTAACATAGCATCGTCACGGCATTAGCCGACTGATAACGGCTCGTCTGGGACACCACTTTCTCTTAACATCCCTCTTACCTGCTTGGTCTCTAAGTTCCAACCACTCCACTCATAAGATATGCCTGGAATCTGTTTAGTCTTTCCTCCTCCATTACCACCGCTCTAGTTCCATCCAAGGTCACCCTTTGTCCAGATCATCACAAGAAGCTCCTGCTCTCCCTGCTTATCCTCCACTTTGTTCATCTCCATCACTGTCTACTTAAAACCTACCTGCAGCATTCCACCGTGCATAAGATACAATCTAAGTCCTTACAAGGTCCTGTGGCATCCTGCCCTTGCCCCCTCTCCAGCCTTCCTTATCCTTCTCTCCTTACATCGTGGTCCAGCCTCACTGGCCCTTCTCCACTGACATATATGGGTTGGAAGGCTGCCTATTTTCTGAGTCTGCAGGGAGAAATCAGGGCATTACTAAGTATTTTCTTACTTCTGTAATCTGTATTTGTTTTTGTGAGGTGACGTAGGGGCACCTCATGTGACCAAGCCAGAGTCGGATTTTCTCAGGCTGTCCCATTGGCCTCACAGTTATGGGGCTGCCTTCCAGATTCAGGCAGTCCATCAGATTTCTTTTCTAGTGGGATCCCACTTTCTCCAGTCTCCATAAACATCTCAGCAGAAAGTCAGGAGAGGCTGCTAGCCAGCTCCCATTTAGAATGAGAACTCTGAGACAGCTGTCACATAGAAAGAAAGGAACTGACATTGGCTGAGGGCACATTAGGTGGCAGACCCTATTTTAAATGCCTGATGCGCATTGCCTCAGTGGATGCACACGATTATTCTGATCATTTAGACATGAGGCTTCCTAGACTCTGAGTGGTTCAACCACTTACAAATATTTCCCAACCACTTTTTACGTGGTCAATATACTGAGTGCTGAGGGACCCAGTTGTGAGCAAGTCAGATCGTGTCCCTGCCCCAACAGGGCTCACGGTCTGGTGAGTACACAGATCGATGGGGCCCAGCACAAAATAAAAATGGAGTCTCTGATTCAAAAATTATAACGAGTTTCAGGAGTATTCCACTAAGTGAGGGGTCCCTCCAAACGTGGCCCCCTGCAACCACACAGGTTATATGCCCACAGAGCCTGCCCTGAACACACAGACAAGTGACAACTAGGGTACAGCAGAACAGGTGCTGTAATGGGTAAAGTACACGCTGTGATGTGTGAGCACACACAGGAGAAGAGACCCCAGACTTGGATGTGCGTGTGTGTGCGTGTGCACGCGCGCATGTGCGTGGGCATGCAGGGGGAGTGAGGATAAGGTCAAGAAAGCCTTCCTGAAGAGATTACACCAAAGCTGTAACTATGAACTGTGGTAGTGGGAAAGAGCAAAGTGGACAGAGGTGAGTGATGACTTAGACCTAGATCTAACCGTACATGGTGGGGGGAAGTGGGGCATGAAAGGGAGAGTGGAGACCAAGAAGGTCCTCTGGGGGAAAGGGGGATGGATGGTTGCAGGCAGGTGGAGGGCAGCATATCATCCATCCAAAGAGGAAAGGAACACGGGAGGAGGAATCGGTTCAAGGGGGTAGAAAGAGCTCCGTTTTTGAAATGTTGGGTTGAGGATACCCATGGGATATTCATCCTACAGGAGAGTAACCTGTAGGCAATTAGATGCACAAGCTGATGGCACAGAAAGACCTGGGAAGGAGCTAGAACTGTGTCATTGGCATGTAGTCACTGAAGTGTGGTGTGGATAAGATTACTGAGAGGGTAGAAGGAGAAGAGAAAGAGGGCCTTGGGGCAACCCACGAGAGGTGGAATTTCTGAGGACATGGAAGTAACCCATGGCGAGCTGTGGTCAGAGAGCAGGGGGCTGCTGAGGAGCATGCTCAATCCCCCCTTATGTAGACTCTAATAATTTGGTCTACCATACCTCTATTGCGAGTGCATGGTTTGCTTTCAAATCACAGCATCCAAAGAGGTTTGGCCACCTTGGGCTGAATCTAAGCTGGCTTCAACATTAGATGTTGGTGTCACCCCGTCCCACGTGAGGCCGGTGATCCTCAGAGTATATGGCAGGGCTCTGGGTCTGGAGCAGTGCACCTTGCCCGTATCTGGGGCCACCAGGATGGAGCAGCAGGCCATGCAGGCTGTCGGGGACTGCTGGAGGCCAGCCTCCACTCCACCAGGACACCGAAGTGTGGATCTGCAGCCCAGTTAGGAAAACCATCCTGAGGCTGGGGGTGAAGCTGCAGCTCCGTGGGCACCCAGCCCATCCCCACTTTCCAGAGTGACCGTAACAGGACAACTAAAACAAATTCAGAGCTTTGGAGGCTTCCAGAGAGAAATGACTTAGGGAGAATAGAACGGAGCTGGTGAGGTCTCCAGACCTCAAGCTGAGTAGATAGTACAAAGCAGGACACAATAGGTGTGGAGAATATACCCTCAGGTTCCGTGAATCGAGGCAAGTTATTCCACCACTTTGTGCCCCAGCTTCTCCACTGTAAGTAGGAGATCATGCACCTAGGTCACAGACTTATCAGGAAGATTAAATAAGTTAATATCTGTTAGATTCCAGAGCAGTGCATGTCACATACATAAGACCTTGTCAAATAAATGAAATACATCTTTATCCTTTACCCCATAACTTAAAAATGCCATTTCTGCAGGGAAGCCATCTAAGACACACACCTCCCCCAGCACAAGGCTAGATTCCCCTTTTATCTGATCTCGTAGTGCTCTGTATTTCTCCTTCATTGCATTTACCAAAAACAAATAACTAATCACCTCTCTCCACTTCAGTGCACAGAGCTTCATGCCAGCAGGAGCCACATTTGCTCTGTGTGCCGCTGTATTTAGTACTAACACAGCACTTTGCACACAACAGGTTCTCAGTATTGCTGAGTGAGTGAACGGACGGATGAGGGCTGTGCCTTCTCATGAATGCCCAGCGTGTGGCATAGCCCAACATAGCAGGTGCTCCTGTATAAAGGCTACACTGGACCTAATTAGAACTCTTGAGAGAGTCCTAACCTTAAACAAACGTAGGCTTGGGTACTGTCACCACACAGGTGTTAGTGAGAACCATGGGAGTTGATGCAGGTGTGCCCTGAAAAATATTAGCAAGGGATAACACAGACCCAGGCCGCTCAAAACAGAGGTGCGACAACAGGTCGCATGCCCCTGCCCTGCCCGGCGCTGTCCCTTTAGTTGCTGGTCATGGAAAGCTCATGGATCCACGAGGTTGGTGGGCTGCCTCTGGGCAGTATTCAGTTGGCTCAGAGTCGAAGTTCTTCCCCACCAGGTAAGGAAATATTGCACTATATTAACAACCACTGTGGCTTCGTGGGTACAAAACAGCTGAGGTCAGCCCTGAACCCTGAGGAGCACATGGGCCAAGAAGGGACAGCGGACAAGAACACCAGTCTCGGGAACACGCATGCTTCTGGGATGCAGAGAAGAAACTCCTGCGGACACCGAGAACAGTGCTATGGAAGAGGAACCGGGGTCGTTGTTCTAAACTCCAAGAAAATGCCTGGAAAAAACTGGTCTACATTTGTCAAATATTGCAGTGACCATGGGTCACTGAGAGAGGGTGGGGGATGGGGGAAACAGGTGATAGGGATTAAGGAGTGCACTTGTTCTGATGAGCACCAGGTGATGCATGGAATTGCTGAATCCCTATATTGCATATCTGAAACCAATATAACACTGTGTTAACCATCCTGGAATTTAAATAAAATTTTAAAAAACCACAAAAACACAAAAATCTTCACAAAATTCTGAGAATGGCATTTATATTTATTCCTATTTACCAGGTGAGGAAATAGGAAATTAGAAAAACTAATGGCTGACCCAGCAAGTTAGTGACAGAGCTAGGGCCCACTCTGATGCCTAATGTCTAGTGATCTAATATCACGGGAATATTTAAAAGTCAAATCTACTTTTAGATTTGAGATGTAATTCACATTCTACAAGAAATTCACCCTTTCACAGTATACAATTCAGTGACTCTGGGTATTTTCACGAGGTTGTCCGACCAACACCTCTATCTCATTCTGGAACATTCTCACCACCCCCAAAAAGAGCCCTGGGACCCATCAGCATTCATTCTTCTTCCTCAAACCCCTGGCAACTGCTAATCTACCTTCTGTTTCTATGGATTTGTTTAGTCTGCACATTTCCTAGGGGTGGACTCATTCATATAAATATGTGGCCTTTGGTGTCTGGCTTCTTTCACTCACCATAGTGTTTTCAAAGTTCCACCCACGTTGTAGCAGGTATCCCGGGATTCGAGAGGTGAGAGACAACCTAGGCACCCCCTACCGAGTCTTCTCAATTTGCAGACGGGGAACTGAGGCCTGACCATAGCCTGTATGGTTAGTGTACCCAAGTCCCCCGCTGCCTCATCCTGTTAATTTCCACCACACCACAACCACCAGGACAATCAGTATAATAGAGAAGAGCTTTCACAAATAAAGCAAAACATTACATTAGTTCAATATGCCATACATTAGAAATAATAAAACGGGGGCGCCTGGGTGGCTCAGTCGTTAAGCGTCTGCCTTCGGCTCAGGTCATGAGCCGAAGGTCCTGGGATCAAGTCCCGCATCGGGCTCCCTGCTCGGCAGGGAGTCTGCTTCTCCCTCTGACCCTCCCCCCTCTCATGTGCTCGCTCTCTCTAGCTCATTCTCTCTCTCAAATAAATAAATAAAATCTTTAAAAAAAAAAAAAAGAAAATACAATTAGTTTAGTGGCAGAGTTTAGCCTAGAGCCTAGGCTCTTTGCAGGATACCCAGCTGCCAGTGGAAGGTGCCCTTTAAGAATATCTTCTTTAGGGGGGCCTGGGTGGCTCAGTCGTTAAGCGTCCCAGGGTCCTGGGATCAAGCCCTGCATCCGGCTCCCTGCTCAGCAGGAAGCCTGCTTCTCCCTCTCCCACTCCCCCTGCTTGTGTTCCTGCTCTCGCTTTGTCTCTCTGTCAAATAAATAAAAAAATCTTAAAAAAAAGAAAAGAAATAAAACATACAGTAATAAAAGCTGGTATTTTACTAACTATTGTCACATCTTGCGAGGAGTCCCATAGATCATTTATTTCACGTGATATGGGAACGGTACCAGATGCGCAGGCAGGAAAACCGAGCCAAAGTTTGAAGTCAGCGTTCGCTCTCTCGGTACAAAGGTAACTATTTAAAAAGCCAAGTCTGAATTACCCTTAGTGAAAGTTCCAAATTTTCTGTTCCCCAGAGTTCCATGTCCCTGTCGTACTGTCCAATCTCATTAAAATAATGCCTATTTATAGCAAAAATTCCTCCAGCCATTGCAGGTGACCTAAAAAGGACACATAAATATTAAATTACAGATTCGGTCATTCTGGATTTTTTGCCAAAATTATATTGAATATTAGCAATAACATAAAAACTAGAAACTAGCAATACTGATACCAAAATTGTTTATATTTAGATATGTAAAATTAGCAAATCAAAACCATAACTACCTAACAGTACACAGTAACTTTTCTTTTTTAAGATTTATTTATTTATTTTAGAGAGAGAGAGAGAGAGAGCACGCGGGAGTGGGGAGGGGCAGAAGGAGGGGGAGAGAGAAACTCAAGCAGACTCCTCATGGAATGAAGAGCCCACATTTAACCAACTACGCCACCCAGGCGCCCCCTCAGTAACTTTCACTTAGCTCTCACCGAATTGTATAATGGTATCTTCTAAATGTTGTCTTTTCCTTGAAAGGGAACATTATCTTTAGAATGTGAGTTACCCCTGGGGACAAATATTGACTTGGGTATTAGTTTACAAATCTCCCTTTCTAAACACATTAAGTGAATTATAATATTTACTTTTGGGAAAAACATAATGTTACAAAGCATCTTTTTTTTTTTTTGTCCACCAATAGCATGGCCCGATAACACTAAAGTAAGTAGTTCGCAAATGATCACATGTTCATCTACTCATTCATTTTTTTAAAAGTATGTATTAAACACCTATGATGTGTTAGAGATACATTAGTGAGTCAACAGGCCAAGGTCCCAGCTCTTGTCGGGGCAAAAGGGTGGAAACAGGGATACCAGTCGCAGCAGTGGTCCCGGAGAGAGAGGATAGGATGGTGGATAAGGGTCCAGCAATGAGGGCAAATGAGATGCAGTCCAACTCCTGATGTAGTTTGAAGCTGGAACCAGCAGATTTGCTTATGAGTGGGATGTGGGTATAGGAGGGAAGAGAAGGGTGAAGGCTGACCCCAGCATTTTGGCCTGGGTACCTGGAAGGTGGAGTTGCCATGCACTGAGGTGGGGATGCTGGGGGGTAATCAACTGTTTATGTTATCAGTAAGGCTTTCAATCAACAGTGGGCTCTTAGCAGTTACGTTTTGGGGGAGTCAAAAGCTACATTCAGAGTTTTGACTGCACAGGGTGATCAGCGTGCCTAACTCCCATGTTGTTCAAGGTGAACTGTAGGTTATAACACAGATCACATGTATAATATATAGTCTATAAGTAATTGGTATCATGCTAAGTTCTTTTATGGCTTGATTTTTTAATTAGCATATTGTGAGAATTTGCCTCTTATAGTAATTAGCTTTCAAAAAACTTTATATAATATTCTACAAAATATGAATATAGTTTTTAACCATTTCACTATTGAACATAAATGTTCATTTATGTTGTTTTTATTTTTAACCAATAAATGCCACTGCAATAGATGTCTTTGTACTTACTTCTCATTAACTCCTCAGGGAAATATTTCAAGAAGTGGAATTATTGCATTAAAGAATAACATTTATAAGATTGTCAAATTGTTTTCTTTTTTTTTTTTTAAAGATTTTATTTATTTATTCATGAGAGACAGAGAGAGAGAGAGAGGCAGAGGGAGAAGCAGGCTCCCAAGGAGCAGGGAGCCCGATGCGGGACTCGATCCCAGGACCCTGGGATCATGACCTGAGCCGAAGGCAGACGCTCAACCATCTGAGCCACCCAGGCGCCCCTGTCAAATTGTTTTCAAAAGCATGTGTGACTACATCTATACTAACAGTGTCTTGGAGTTCCAAAAATGTTACTACTCAGCAAGTATCAGGAATGGTTTCCCTACTGAAATTTTTAGAGCCTAAAGCATGTCTGATATGTGACATATGGAAATATTATAAAATTATGTCAATTTTTTTTGTAAATGGAATACTGCAACTACTTCTTACTAAAAGTAACTTTATTTTAAATTAAATAAGTTCATTTTGAGATGAACTCCAAAGATTGATGTTTTATTTTTTTATTTTTGAGTAAATCAAGATTTTTACATATTAAATTTTACTTAAATGAAGTGTTATCTTTATTCTTTTTCATTCTGAAGTCTATAACAGTAACAAGAGCAACCATTTATATTGATCACTTCCCCTGTGTCAGGCCTTAGGCTATGTTCTTTACAAGCATTGGCTTATTTAATGTCCTCGATAATCCAGAGAGGTATGCATTTTATTATCATCGTCATTTTATAGATGACGACAGTGAAGCTGAGAGAGGTAACCGGCCCAGCAGAGGGCTGCCTTATTGCACAACTCCAGGGATGCCAATCACCTGTGATCTGTATGAACAATGCCTCGTGGAGATGTGCAGTACACAACCTATACAGCTGTACACAGCAGTCCTAAACAGCTAACAAATGATGCTGGAACAAAGCAAAGATCAGAGTTACACACAGTGGAAGGTGCACGAAGGGATCTATTATCCTAAAAGCAAAAGAAAGACATTTGGTGACATGTGCAAAGTAGGGTTTTAAGAAAGTTACTATAACAACAGAGAGATTGGCATGAGGGAGAGGAGCCTGCAGGCCAGACTGTCCCTTACAGCATAGAGTCTAAGCCTGGGACAGTGTGGGCCTGGACCACGGGGACAGGCAGAGAGATGGACAGATGTCATGTGAGAGTCATCACAAAGGCTGAGTCCCCTGGAGCTGGTTAATCACTGGGTTAGAGTAGGCAGCGGAAGCCTGCAGGTATAGTCATGCTTCACGGCTACATAGTATCCCGTTATGGTTCCAGCATAAAGTACTAAATAATTTCCCAGCTATTCTTCCCTATTCTTAGTCTTTATTTCTTCTCCCTCTGTCGCTCCCCCTGCTTGTGCTCTCTCCCTCTCTCTCTCAAATAAAATCTTAAAAAAAGAGAGAGAGAAGAAAGAAACCATGAGGGGTAAAAACAGAAATCAGAGAACTGGAGATCCCGATGATGTCCAGGGGTAGGTGTGGGTGGAGCATAGCAGGAAAAAATTAGGAACATCTTAGGCTGTGGCCAAAGAAACAGATATCTGGTAATTTAGAAGATGAAAGGCCCAGGATATGGCTACAGGAATAATAATAGCAAACAATGATAAACACTGATATAGTACTCATCATGGACAGATATTGTTCTAAGCTTTGATATACTAAGTCATTTTCCTAACAACCCTGTGAAGTATCATTAACCTCCAGACTTCACATACAAGAAAATAAGGTGCAGAGAGGTTAAGTAATTTGCACAAGGTCACAGAGCTCTAGTTAAATTAAAATAGAGACGGAGATCAAGGACTTGCTAGGCTGCAGTGTTAGAAGATTTACTCGTGTGATTTGTAAAACAAAGAGCTTAGTAGTAGAGGAAGAGGAGGAGCCAGGCATCGGTTATCAGTAAATGTGGGGAGTGACCTGGAGGAAGTCTCTTCAGAAATTAGCCTCATAGATGCAGTTAAAAGTCACAACATCAAATTGTTCTCCTTTAGAAATATATTTTCCAAGACTCATAATCCAGGAAAATCGTATTCATCTCTATAAAATTATACATGAAAGCACTTAGATAAATGTTTTATATATGACTTTTAGCAAAGACATCTACTTTTTCTGGGCTATCCATAGTGCTAGCATTTCATTCATTGACCACATGCAATTAGCTCCTGAGAACCAAGCCCACATTCTAAAGACAGACACCTGAAACCAGAGGGACACTATCCATGGCAGTGTTCTTAACTGGGGTGAGATGCTCATTTCCAATCAAAGAAATTAAAAACCTACCAAATCCTATAATCATAGACTTTTAGAAACAGGATAAATAACAAAATATTTCTCTTCATTAAGCCCAAGAAATGCAAAGAATCATCTCTAACATCTTTTTCTCCCCAGGTCCCAATACATATTCCCATAACCTGAAGAAATCTCCTACCGGATGGGTCTAGTGGGTCCTTCTGGTCCATCCATCTCATAAGAGAAAACATTATCCCATTTAAATTCTAGATGCCAGTTGAAAGCACCCCTTATGACCGGAGAGGGCCGGTATTCTAGGGTCTCATAGTCAATGGGATCTATCAGAGGACACACCACCATTTTGGGGTCCTTGGCAATGGCGTGCAGCAAGGGCTGTAGCCACACATGATTCACCTCGCAGTGGCTATCCAGGAACACCAGAACATCCCCTGGGGAGGCAAGAATAGGCTAGTGTTAGCACACATGGATAAGACAGCTGACAACCCAAATCAAAGTTCAGTGCAAGGAGTATTTGTTAAGCATTTACTATGTGTTTGGCTTTTACAGTGCTTCCAGATTCACCGGGGGTGGGTGGGGACTAGAAACATATGCTTTATTCTGTACTACATCATGTACCATGATGTGCCATAGATGTTCAGAAGAAGCTGGTGAACTGTGGGTTAGAGAGTGGTTTGGGTAAGATTCTAAAGAAGCAGGTGGAACTGAATTGGGCTTTAATTAAAAAAAATATTATTTTAGTGTGGCCTTGATTGATTGACTCAATTTAGCCAATGTTTAATGCAAAGATAACTTGTGTAGTTTTTGGTGCTTGGGATACAAAAATGCATAATTATTTTTGCTCTTGAGTTCAAGCTTTAATGAGCATCTGCTTAGAGAACATGGGGAAAATTGGCATGGCCAAAATGAAGAATGCATGTTGTTAAAGTACCCTAATGGGCTCAAATTGGAAGGGACCCCAAAATTTAGGTGCAGAGTTTGGATAAAATCATAGGAAGGTATGAGAAACATTCCATGGTTGACCAGAAGACTTAATATTGTTGAAGTGGTAATACTGTCCAAATTGATCTCTAGATTCCGTATAATTCTTATCAAAATCACACCTGGTTCTTTTGCAGAAACTGACCCTAAAATTCATATGGAAAGGCAAGGAACCCACATTAGCTAAAAAGATCTTGAAAAAGAAAAAAATTGAAGGACTTCTGGATTTCAAAACTTACTACAAAGCTATAATAATAAAACAGTTAGATACTGGCATAGGGATAACAAAGAGACCAAAGGGACAGACTTGAGAGCATAGAAATAAACCAAACATCTGTGGTTAGTTGATTTTTGACAAGGGTGCCCAGCCAATTCAATGGCGGAAAGCATAGTCTCTTCAATGAATGGTCCCAACACAGCTGGGTATCCACATGAAAAAGAGGGGCACCTGGGTGGCTCAGTGGGTTAAGTGTCTGACTCTTGATTTCAGCTCAGGTCCTTATCTCAGGGTCATGAGTTCAAGCCCTGTGCTGGGCTCCACACTGGGCATGGAGCCTACTTAAGAAAAAAAAAAGAAGAAGAAAAAGAATGAAGTTGGATTCCCTCATGGCAAACACAAAAACTAAGTCAAATGACTCACAGACCTAAAAAGGTCATAGGTAAAACTATAAAACTCTTAGAAGAAAACAGAGGCACCCATTTCTGACCTCAGGTTAGATGATTTCTTAGATATGACACCAAAAATACAAGTGACAAAAGAAAAAATATATAGGACTTTATCAAAATTAAAAACTTTTGTGCTTAAACTGACACCATAAAGTTGAAAAAAAATCCACGAAATGGGAGAAATTATTTGAAAATCACACATCTGATAAAGGACTTGGATCCAGAACATATAAGGAACTCTTACAACTCAATAATAAAAAAAAGACAACTTAATTTAAAAAATGGGCAAAGGAGGGACACCTGGGTGGCTCAGTCAGTTAAGCATCCTACTCTTGATCTTGGCTCAAGTCTTGATCTTGGCTCAATTCTTGATCTCAGGGTTGTGAGTTCAAGCCCCATGTTGGGCTCCATGCTAGGTGTAGAGCCTACTTAAAAAAAAAATGGGCAAAGGATTCGAACAGACATTTCTCCAAAGATATACAAATGGCTGATAAGCATATGAAAAGTGCTCAACATCTTTAATCGTTAGAAAAAGCTAACCAAAATCACACTGAGATAATACTTCATATCCACTAGGATGGCTGTAATCAGAAAGGCAGACAATCACAAGTGTTGATGAGATTGTGGAGGAATTCGAACCCTTGTCCATTGCTGATAGCAACGTAAAATGTTGCGGTCTCTTCTGAAAACTATGTGGCAGTTGCTCAAAAGTTACACATACAGTTGTCATATAGCCCAACAATTCCACACCAAGGTACACAAATACCCAAGAGAAAGAAAACTTAGGTTTATACAAAGTCTTGTACATGAGTGCTCATAGCAACATTTTTCCTAAGAGTAAGAGTCATAACTCAAATGCCCATCAATGGATGAATGGATAAACAAAATGGGATATATCCACATAATGGGAATATTATTTGGCAATAAAAAGGAATGAAATACTGACCCATGCTACAACATGGACGAACCTTGAAAACATCATGGGAAATGAAAGGAACCAGTTACAAGAGACCACATATTATATAATTCCATTAAATGAAATGCCTAGAATAGGTAAAAATCTGTATGTATAGAAGGTAGATTAGTGGCTGTGGAGGGAATGGGATGAGAGGCGATGGCAAGTGACTGCTAATGTGTATGGAGTTTCTTTGGAGTAGGAAAAAATTTTTTCTAAAACTGTTATGGTGATGGTTGCATAACCCCAGGAATATACTAAAAAACACTGTATTGCATACGTTAATGGGTGAATTACATGTGAATTATATCTCAAAAAAAACCCCACTAACATCCTTAGGAAAGAAAGAGTACATCCTCTACATCTTAACCAAAGTGCAATTATTCTTATGTGCAATTCACATGGTATTTTAAATCATTAAAAGTGATAGAAACTTGATCCCTCAGCTCAGCTCACTGGTTTCTTATCTACCCATCCAAAATGGCATCTACGTGTTCATGTTTATTCTACCGAGTTCTTGAATAAGCAGGACTCTTCGGAAGAGCCACTTTATTTTGTTCCTTTCAATCCCCAGGGAGGACTGGTCCTTTCCCTGCCCTTGGTTACAAACCAGAGCAGGTCCAGAGCAGGTTACTCTTTGGTTAACTGAAGGTCTCACAGTTACTTGAAGTTGGAAACACTCTCTCCGTTCAGCAATTAGGATTTCCAGTCCCATGTTAGAACCCAAACTTCCATGACTGCCTGACTGTCCCTTCCCCCCCAACTAGGGGGATACATGAAGAGGTGCTCAACATCACTCATCATCAGGGAAACGCAAATCAAAACCACAACATTACTTCACACCTGTTAGAATGTCTATTATTAAAAGGACAAGAAATAAGAAACGTTGGCAAGGATATGGAGAAAAGAGAATCCTTGTGCACTGTTGGTGGGGATGTAAATTGGTGCAACCACTACAGAAAATAGTATGGAGTTTCCTCAAAAAATTATAAAATAGAACTACCATATAATCTAGCAATTGCACTTCTGGGTATACATCAGAAGGAAATGAAATCACTATCTTGAAGAGTTATCTGTCCTCCCATGTTCATTGCAGCATTATTTACAATAGCCAAGACATAGAAACAACCCTAAGTGTCCATCAACAGATGAAGGGATAAAAAAGTTGTAGTATGTACACAACGGGATATTATTATCGTATCAGCTCTAAAAAAGAAGGAAATCCTGCCATTTGTGACATGGATGGACCTTGAGGGCATTATGCTAAGTGAAATAAGTCAGAGAAAGACAAATACTGTATGATCTTACTGACACGTGGAATCTAAAAAGACCCTGAACTCTTAGATTAGCGAACAGATTGGTGGTTGCCAGAAGGAGAGAGTGGCTGAGATAGGTGAAGGTGGTCAACAGGTTCAAATTTCTTGTTATAAGATAAATAAGTCCGGGGATGTAATGTACAGCATGGGGACTATAGTTAACAATACTGCATTGTATATTTGAAAATTGCTAAAAGAATAAATCTTAAAAGTTCTCACATCACAAGAAAATATGTGAGGTAATGAATGTTAACTAGGTTTATTGTGATCATTCCACAATACATACATGTATCACATCATTATGTCGTACACCTGACATGAATACAATGTTGTATGTCAATTGTAGCTCAATTAAAAAAACCCATCTTTTTAAAATTATCATTAGTGAGGTTGAACATTTTTCAGGTGATTAGCCATTAGTAACTGAAATGTTTATATCCTTTGCGCATTTAGGTGTTGGAGCCCTGGGGTTTTTTTTTTTCTTTTTTTAATGGCTTTGTAGATACATTTTACATACTGAGGATATTAATTTTTTTTCTATGGAAGTTGTACGAATTCCCCTAGTCTACTGTTACTTAATTTTATCATTTTTTTGTTCACAATAGGTTTACTGTTTTGGGAGTCACCTCTGTCCTTTCCCTCAGGTTTAAGCTTCGAAATTTCTTCATTATTCATTGAACAGGTGAGTATTGATCTAGGTTTTCTTTTCGTAATTTTAAAATTCTTATAATAATTTAATGATTTAGTTTTTAAAAACTAAAATTAATGATATAGCTGGAATTTATTCAGATTATGGTATGAGATGAAGATTAAAAAATTTCCCAAATAACTAATTGTCTCCCAAATAACTGAACCACCACCACGACAGCAACAACAAAGAGGCCCTTCTTCCCATACTGACTTGTGTCTTATTTATCGTATGTAGTGTACGCACCCTTAGCGTTTAAAGATTTTAATATTTCTCTCTTTTTTTTAAAGATTTTATTTATTTATTTGAGAGAGAGAATGAGAGATAGAGCAGGAGAGGGGGGAGGGTCAGAGGGAGAAGCAGACTCCCTGCCGAGCAGGGAGCCCGATGCGGGACTCCATCCTGGGACTCCAGGATCATGACCTGAGCCGAAGGCAGTCGCTTAACCAACGGAGCCACCCAGGCGCTCAGATTTTAATATTTCAACTTCCGACAATTTAATGACCTAGAAAGACCACAAGTATAGTGTCAAGTTGCAAAAGAAATTAACATTATTCTAGGTGCAATATCAAGCTTTTCCTAATTCTAATGTAAACTGTGAAGCCTATGGACACAAGCTACCTGGCACCTCCATTCCAATGAACTGTACTGTTTTTACACTCATCCTAAAGCATTTTATGGGGGTACTTTACACACCATAACGAACACAGAGTGGCATGGGATTCCTCTTGGAGGAGTCCTACACTCACAGGAAGATTCCGTGGGAATCTCAAGTTTATTGCCAGGAAATGAAGCATTTGTTCTGCATCCATTGGCCTCGGTTATAGGAAGAATAATACTCTTTCGTGTTCACAGAGATAGCCTGTTAGAGGTAATTCATCTGAATCCCATTTAATCCCAGATTGGCATCTTCCCCGATTAAGCCAGCTTCTCCATAGGGCCTACAGTGAGTGAGGGGCATGGGGTCAAATCCACCTGATGAGGAGCCTTCCCTGCCTTTCTCCCAGAGAGTGTGTGTGGGATGTGCCAAACCCCTGACTGCTCACTTCACCTTCCCTGCAGAGAGACCTGCTTTGTCGCCCGCAATCCAGGGGCACTTTCTCTCTCTGGTCGTGGCTGGTTTTAGAAAACAACACATGCCTCATCAGCCTCACACAGGCTCCTCCTCCTTCATTTTCTTTTCTTTTCTGCCTGTCTTTAGTTTCTACATTTTTTTTACATTTAAACGTAGCTGATTACATTTAGTTTATTTTAAATAACATTAAAATATTCTTGATTTGGTCTCTGAAGCAATCATTTTTAAGATGTTAAAATGTTTTCTTTTTTCCTTGGGGGGGCAGGGGAGGGGCAGAGGGCGAGAAATATTAAGCAGGCTCCATGCCCAGCACAGAGCCCATGTCAGGGCTTGATATCACGACCCTGGGATCACGACCTGAGCTGAAGGTAGATGCTTCACCGACTGAGCCACCCAGGTGTCCCAATTTTAATATTTTCGTATTTTTTATTTCATACTTTTATTTCACAACTTTTAGTTGTAAGAAACATGTATATAAAAAAAAGAGATAAAAGATAAATGTAGAGCTCCATGATGTATCAGAAAGTAAACACAAATAGGGCGCCTGGGTGGCTCAGTTGGTTAAGCGACTGCCTTCGGCTCGGGTCATGATCCTGGAGTCCCGGGATCGAGTCCCGCGTCGGGCTCCCTGCTCGGCGGGGAGTCTGCTTCTCCCTCTCCCACTCCCCGTTTGTGTTCCCTCTCTCGTTGTGTCTTTCTCTGTCAAATAAATAAATAAAATCTTTAAAAAAAAAAAAAAGAAAGTAAACACAAATAGAACTACCACTTAATCAAAACTTAGAACATGGTAAGCATCCTAGGATTTTGTGTTCCCCAATTCCTACCACCTCCCATTCTACACTCTGATTTAACCAAAGGTTTATGGCAATAACTTACTGGTTGTTGTGGGGTTTTTTTGTTGTTGTTGTTTTAGTTTTTCCTCTAACTATGCATCCATAAAAATACTGTAAGCTTAGTCTTGCTGATTTTCCAACTTTATTCTTTTGCATTTAGCTTCTTTTGCTCCCTCAAAATGATATGTATTCATCCGTGAAGTTGGGTATAGTGTAGGCCATTCATTGTTACTAAAGTATTCTTTTTTTTTTTTTTTAGATTTTTATTTATTTATTTGACAGAGACAGAGATAGCGAGAGCAGGAACACAAGCAGCAGGAGTGGGAGAGGGAGAAGCAGGCTTCCCCTCGAGGAGGGAGCCCGATGTGGGACTCGATCCCAGGACCCTGGGATCATGACCTGAGCCGAAGGCAGACGCTTAACGACTGAGCCACCCAGGCGCCCGTTACTAAAGTATTCTATCATTTGATTATCACTAGTCTGTCGTCACCTAGTAAATCAGGACATCTGCATACTCCCTAACCAAGCAATTCCACTTCCAGACATAGGCACTATGGAAATGCTGCGCGTATCTGCCAAGAGACAGGGACTCAAGGATTTGTATATTTGGTAAGAGCCCCAAATAGAAATAATCTAAATGTGATTCAGCAGTAGAATGGAAGAATAATTTAGCATAATCAAATAATAGAACACTTTAAGGCCTTTAATTTTAATCACAGGTGCCACATAAGGTACATTAGCTGGTTCTGGGGATCAGGAAACCTCCTCGGGGGAGGGCATTGTTCTGTCTCTCACACTACACAACAAAAGTCTCTCATTCTGTATCAATGTCAAGCAACAGTGCGCGCTCTCAGCGCCAGGCTAGATTTGAACCTTCTGCTTGTAGGACAGCAGCTGAAATCAACACCTCATCTCTGCCTTCTTGGCTGCTTGTTGACCATCCAAACCAATTCAGTGAAAGATGCTCTCTTGTGTTCTCACCCCCAAGGCTGCCCTGTATTCCCCCAAAAACCTTTTCTTCCACTGTGGGCCACCCTTTTACCCTTTCCAAAGGTCCCTCATGTAAAGTAAGTTTCTCTACACTAATTTTTTCCACAAAATTCTCTTATAGCCTTCTTGCCTTATATAAACTCTGACCCTCCCTAGAAGATGCTGCTGGCCCCCATCGACGTTCTGGATAGGAAGCTCCTCCTTCTCCCCCCAGATGGCAAAAATCCTTGGGTCCAGGGAAACACTGGCATTTCCTACTTACCCATGGCTCCCTCCAAACCATATCGACTCTGCTCCCATGCAGAAAGAAAAAAAAAAAACAAAAACCTTCCCTTTAGATTCATACCATCTGATGATAGCTCTCTCCTTCTCATTTGCAAAATGCCTGCCTTCTGATTCTCCCAATGGAGTGCTCTCCCCAAACCTGGTCATTTCCCTTCATTCCCAGGGGCACAACACAGAGTTCACAGCGCTCTGTCTCAGCTCCTGTGGTTTACAGGCAACTTCCATCATCCTGTGGGCAGCACCGCCAACCCAGACAAATGACAGACAGCAACAAATACCAGAAAGAAAAACCACTCAGAGTAAGAATGATGAAGAGAGATAGAGGTTTGCTATTTCACACAGGGTGGTTTGGAAAGGCCTCTCTGATAAAGTAGCATTTGAACAGAGAACTGAGCAAAGTGTTGCGGCAGGTCATGAGGACACGCGAAGAAAATTCCAGGGGCAGAACATCATGCGCCAAGGCTCTGAGATAGGAATATGCTCAGTGTCTCTCAGAAGCAGCAAGAAGGTCAGTGCATCCGGGGTAGAGTGAGGGGAGTTGGGTAAGTGACAAAGTCTGAGCGACAGACAGCTGGGGACAGATCTGCGGGCCTCCACGGCAGACAGTCACTTCATGATGACGCAAATACTAACTCCTCTGGAAGGTAACGGTTCTACACACACACACACACACATGTTAATGTCATGTGAAAACCCATCTCCGTGTTCAGTGGGTAGAATTTATATAAAGTGTATCTCAATAGAGTTGATGCAAATGAAGAAAAAAAGAATAAATATACATCGACAGCACATAGTAGGCGCTAGATAAATCCTTGACTGGATGAGTGAACATGTGACTAAATCAATGAGGGCTCACAAGCTGCTGCCCACCTGCCCGCCCCACAGGATCCCCCTCCCCTACCGCTTTGAAGCTGGGAGCATGCCTACGTCATGGGTGGGGGCGGCGGGCAAATATGGATAGATGGGTACATAGGAAGCACTGACGAAACTGCAGGGAGAGACAGATGGACAGATCTAGAATCACAGTCGAAGACTGCAACATAACTATGGATCGAGTCAAATCAGATGGATGAGAATATAGAATATTTGAAAAACAAAATTAGACATAGATGGAACCTACAACCAAGAAGATAAAATTCATTCTTTTTAAAAACACACAGAAGTTTTGGGCGCCTGGGTGGCTCAGATGGTTAAGCGTCTGCCTTCGGCTCGGGTCATGATCTCGGGGTCCTGGGATCAAGTTCCGCATCGGGCTCCCTGCTCCTTGGGAGCCTTCTTCTCCCTCTGCCTCTCTCTCTCTCTTATGAATAAATAAATAAAATCTTTAAAACAAAACAAAACAAAACAAAACAACACATAGAAGTTTTGAAAAATTGACCTAGCTTTAAGACGCAAGGGAAATCTCAACAGAACAGGCCACAAATTCCAACCACAATAGGAATTAAGCTAATAATCAAGAATTTACTTACGTTTGAACACTTTAAAATTCACTCCTCAAAAAATACCTGGATTAGAGAGGAAACCAAAAAAAGATACCAGTGCCTTGACAGTTTATAGGACAATTTTATGTAATTCTCCAAACACAGATAATCTGTTTAATATAGATATTCACCCCATACAATTCATTCTGTAAGTCTAGTAAAGCAAAGTATAAGAAAAGAGTTCAAAAAAAGAAAAGTATAAGCCAATCTTACTTTTGGACATAGATGCAATGTGTGTGTGTGTGTGTGTCTGTGTGTGTGTGGAGTGGGTAGTGTAAGATATTAACATCTAGTGAATCTAGGGGAAGGTTTATGTAAGTGTTCTGTGGGTTTGAACATTTCAAAGTAAAAATGAATAAGACTTTCTCCTTAAAAAAAACAAAGACACCCAAAACTCTATGGTAGTATTATGTGTTGAATTGTGTCCCCCCCAAAAAGATATATGCAAGTCCTGACCCCCAGTACCTGAGAAGGTGACTGTATTTCGAAATAGGGTTGTTGCAGATGAAATTCATTAGGATGAGGTCCTGCTTGAGTATGTGGGCCCTTAATCCAAGGGAGATGTGGACACAGGCGGACACAGGGAGGAGGGACGGGAGTGATGCTGCTGCCGCTCAGCTTAGACTCCCTTCAAGGGAACCTGCCGTGTGAACCGGTCTGACAGCTTCCCAGGCTTTGGGATCTGCTGCAGTATTCACACCAAGGCCCCCCAGCCTCCCAGGGACTCGCAGCCAATGACTAAGCACACTGTGTGTGTGGGGGGGGGGCGTGGAAAGCCAGAGCCAGACTCCTCTCCTGGGCCATCCGTGCTCTGGAGCTCCCCACTAGCCCACCTGACCTTTGGAGACCCACACAGCCCACTGGAGCTCCTTGGCTTTGGGGTTTCCCATGCACGGGCCGCTGCACCTCAGCCCCCCACTGTCCCCATAAAGTTTTGCTCTCCTGGCTGCATGTACAGCTCCATCTCATTCTGTATCTGGGGGAACTCATCCTATAACGGGGGCTGACACTATGGCCCCTGCAATAAAATACCTTCTTCCATTTGAAATAAGGAATCTACATTTTGAAGCAGAATGCGTACTTTCAGGGTCCAAAGATTCATCAGGCTAAAAGGCATTTCCACTCTTTTGTTTATGCTGGTGGAGACTTGGAGGGGGCCCCATGAAGATTATTTCTGCACTGGCAGGAAGGTCTCCGGGACACAGATATTGGGTCAAGTCCCGAAGGAAAGGCTCATACCTGAAGCACGAGAGGCTCCAATCAGCCTTGATCGGATCAGTCCCTCTTTCTTTTTGTTTCTTATTAATTTAATCTTGCCCCGAAAAATTTCCAGGCGATGGTCTAGTTTCTCTTTCAAATCATCTGGGAAAAAACAAAACAAAACCCAACACTTGACAATGTATAAACTAGAACTACAGAAAATAAAACAATTCATCACAATTTTGACTGATTCCTAAAAACCATGTTCTTCCACAGAAGTTCTAACTTTAAAAACTTCACCCTACAGGAGGAAGAGAAAGAAACATGATTCAGCATTGAAATCAACTGCACATATTCTGTGTTTCTAGTGAAATACCTCTATTTTGATAAATCGCTATTGTAATTTTAATAGAACAAACATGATTTGTGGCGCTCTGGAGAAATCCAACTTTCTCGCTCTCAGCTGTTCCTTCTGACTCGGCAACAACTCAGGCAAGGTGTCCTACCCGTGGGGGAGTCTCAGCTCTGTCCCCTGTGAGGCGGGCTATCCACCAATGCCTTGCAGGACCGTGGAGAGAGGGACAGATATGTCACGCAGCACAGGGCCTGGTACTCACTGGTCCCTCAGTATTTGGAGGGTGATATGATGATGGTCAAGGGGGCTGGGCTCGGGCTCCTCAGGGTCCTTAGGAATCTGCATCAAGAGGTTGAGGATCCATGGAAGCAGGTTTATTATAATCTTGGCAGAAGGAGGGATCTCCTGCTTGTCTTTAAAAAGAGTGCCAGGGCCCCCCTTCCCCCCACTCAGAGGCCGAACACAGGCTGCAGGGCTGCAGGGCTGCACCTGCAGGGTGGGGGGGCAGGGGGCTTGCAGCCCAGAAGTCTACAAACACTTCTCCCACATGCAGAACGCAGAGGAACTCTGTGAGCCATAGCTCAGGGGAAATAAGGGCGGTTCTGGCAGCAGTGATCGCTGACATGACGTGGAGGGCTTGGCTTCTTCAGGAGATGGTCATGTTGTTGGCTTGTGTTCAAGAGGGCCCAGGACCATGAGAAAGATGCATGGCAGCAGGTCAGCTCTGGACATGCCTCTCGCATAGCTCAGTGGGCCCCCCGTCCACTGCTGCCCAGGCTGAGGGAGTCCAGCGGCAGTGCCTACTGGTATCAGCTGGGAAAGACAAGCTGAAGTTCACATCGTTCTCCTAGAGCCCGTGTGAAACCACTGTGAACTAAAGCAGGAATGTGAGTATGCTGAGCCCCATCAGAGTACAGAACACCCTGTTTCCTGTGTGTGTTTGAGCTTCTGCACGGGTCAAACAGTAGCCTCCTTGGTGGAGCAGGTGAAATCAAAAACTAGGTGAACATGGATTGAGGAGGAGAAGTCACGGTATCTGGTCTGGCAGCACACCCAGATGTTGGGCATCAGTGGTGATTCCCCTGGTGCCTAGAGAACTTATGAGCAGTCACAGGGTGTGTCTCTGAACTCATGGCGTGGTTCTGAAAGGCTTGGGGAGGTGTCCCATGGCCATCCTGGAACTGTATGTCCGTAGCAGGACCCTTGTCCTTGTAGGTGAGCAGTTAGAACTCCACAGTCCAGCAGAAGATCCCCTCCACCCCGTCCCCTGCCCAGCATGCGGCCAAATCTGCTGCTCAGTGCTACTGATCCCATTAGGAATCTGACTATCTCCACACAGCCCCTCCTGTGCACAATCGTAGAAACAGCGGCTCCTGGAGAAATAATGTCATAAACGGTAGTGCCTGGCCAACGTGTGAAATCCCTAAATGTAGCCGACATTAGCTTGAGCTATTTTCCACCTTCCACTTGACACACCTAAAGTCCCTTCCCCTCAGGTGAATCTCCTGGGATGTCCTGCCTGTTCATCTTCCTTCTGTCTCTCCTCATTTCCTTTCCCAGCCCGCAGTGGGTCAGATTCACAGAGGAATAGGTTAACTTTTAGGCAGGAAACCTATCCAATACTGAAAATATTGCTTCCATGGGAAATGGACCCCATAGGGACCTGCAGACTCCAAGAAGCTTTTCATTAATCTGGATCCCCCTGGCTTGCCTCGGGTTTATAATTCGGTTGTAAAAAGGACAACTCATTTCAAATGCCAAGTGCATTTAATCAGATTTTGTGCTAGTATCACAACTCTTTAAAACCAGTGAGCAGGGAGGAACATGCACTTGACTGCAGTTAGTGTGATTAGAATTCATTCATGGGGGGCGCCTGGGTGGTGCAGTAGGTTGAGCTTCTGACTCTTGGTTTCAGCTCAGGTCTGATCTTAGTTTAGGGTCATGGGATCAGGCCCTACGTTGGTCTCCGCACTCGGTGCAGAGTCTGCTTGGGTCTCTCTCTCCCTCTCCCTTGCCTCTCCCCCCATTCTCTCTCTCAAATAAACAAATCTTTAAAAAAATTAAAAAAAAAAAAGAATTATTTCCTGAGGAGGACTTGGGTCATGTCACTCCCCTGCATTAAGCCTGTAATAGCACTCCATTTCTCCAGAGAAAATTCCAACACAAGCCGTGTGGCCTTTTTTTTTTTTTTTAATTTTATTTATTTATTTATTTGACAGAGAGAGACAGCAAGAGCAGAAACACAAGCAGGTGGAGTGGGAGAGGGAGAAGCAGGCTTCCCGCGGAGCAGGGAGCCCGATGCGGGGCTCGATCCCAGGACCCTGGGATCATGACCTGAGCCGAAGGCAGACGCTTAACTGACTGAGCCACCCAGGTGCCCCCCGTGTGGCCTTTTTATAGCTGTGGTTTTCTGTCCACCCCCTCCCCCAATGCTATACTCATACATATACTACATAAAGTACAGGACTATTCCTACCTCACCACGTCACCTCTGGCCTCTGGGCCTTTACGGTGCTGTCGCCTCTGCCTAAAACACTTTCCTCCTCCTCTCCATCTGGACAACTCAGACCTCAGTTTAGATGTCGCTTCTTCCTGAATGTCATCCGTGATCTCTGAAGACCAGGTTGGTGCCCCTACATTCAGCCACCTCACGGAAGCGCTAACCACCCGTGAGCCCAACACCACAGGACAGGGACCGGCGTTTACATCCCCACCGGTGTACCAACAGCGCCTGCCTCGACACCCGCCGAATGTAAAATGTCTAGAAAGTGTAAAATCACGCGAGTGCCATCAGAGGTCGCACTGCCTTCAAAGCAGATGACAGGTGGGTGGCGTTCTGTCTTACCAAAGTTGCTCATGTCATCTACCAAAATAATTTCTTCAAGGATGTGTTGTGGCGTGAGGTTTATGACACTAGACATGGTCCGAAACAAGGCGTTAAATTCCTCATTGTGGAAGCAAATAACCACACTGGCAGTGGGTAGGTTGGCTGGGTAATGTTTTTGAAGACACCTGCAGGCATAAATAAAAGGAAAGAAAAAATGATTTGGGGTCTCGCTGAAGCACTTTTCTTTATTTGAATTTTTTCTCTTTATTCCCTTAATTGATCATTATAATAAGGTGACACTACAGTTGAAAATACCAAAATTAAAATACAAAAGCTTCTTTAACTGCTTATGCTATTCTAATATTTTCTAAATCACTCCCTTCTTAATGTCAGCAATAACTGCTCTTCCCTGGAGACTCTGTTTTGGCCATCATAAGTCTATGTTGAACATAGTATAAACATGAATTATACCTATATTTTGGTTTCTATTATAAAAGTGTATTAATACACTTATACACACTGAAAGGTTCAAATTAACTTCATTGTACTATCTTCAAAGAAAATCTTGTGCTTTAGTTTGTTGTGGCAAAGAAATGCAGTGGATATGGTGTAATTGGATTTCTTCCAAGGATTTGACAAAAATGTGTTATTATTTTTGTGCACGAGAGAAAAAAACAAGAGCTGAATTCTAATGATATTAGTTATTAGCTATTAATTATTGTTTGAATTGCTACATGAGTTGGTTGTATTTTGAAATACTTTGGTTGTAAATGACAGGCCCACTGGAGCTAGCTTAAGCATAAGAAAGGGAAGTATATTGGAAAGGGACCCAAATGTCCCACAGGACGTAGTGACAGTTGTTCCGATGGAAACTTCAAGAATGACTGGAGCTAGAGGCTTGAAAGTCACCTGGACACTTGGTCCATTTCTGTTCTTGCCTTTACATCTGGGAATAATTACAGTAACTGTAACAACATCAGCCTACCTCATAGGTTGGGAGGGTTCAATGAATTAAAACGTCAGATGTTCAGAACAGTGCCTGGCAGATAGAAAGAATCACACCAGGCTCATTATACAATTCTTATCCTCTCTCTGCAGCCTGGCTCATTTCCACTTCTTTATTCCAGAGTGGGAAATGTGGCCAACATCAGCATATCTTATGGTCCAGCACCCAAGGAGAAACTGGTAAGACTTGCTTTTTCTCAAAAAGTCAGAGGTGAGGATTCACTGGCCCAGCCTGGCTCAGGTGCCCGTCGCTGGGCTAATGGACTGTGGCCAGCGAGTGGGGTCAAAATTGAAGTCACTATTCCCACTGCAACTTTGTGGAAAGAGAAGTGGGGCAGGAAATGCCAGTAAAGGAGGCGCTGGGTGGGGGCAAGCCTACAGGTATCCCACACAGACCCACAGCATATGCATGGGCAGGTGTCACCACGGAAGAAGAGGGACTTCCCTAGGGAACACTTTTACCCAAGACTAGATGAAATGTGCCTACCACGTAGATGCTGCCATCGTGCTCCAGGGAGTGGGACCAGGGAGAGGGCTGAGCGTCTGGGAAGGGGGCGGGGGGGAGCACATCCTACACATGTGGCTTCACAGAGACAAGTAGGAGAACGACCCCACAGGCTTAAATTCCGGGAAGATCACTGAGTTCTCAAAGAGGAAGTAGGATGAGAGAGACGGGGTGGGGGACAATGAAAGGACAACACAAGAATGAGGGACACGATGGTCCAGGGTGAACTGGTGCTACTTAGGTCACATCTCTAGCATTATATCCAGTCCTGGGCATCTTTTTAAGAAAACTGTAGATAAACAGAGTCCCTTCGGAGGAATGAGACAATGATAGTGAAGGGGCCTGAGACTATGTCACACCAGGTCTCTTTAGGCCCCTGGGTGTATGAGTCTCTCCAAAATTAATTGATGAATGTTGCTGTGGTCTTTTCTGACCTAAACTTTTCTCACCTAAGTAAGCAGTTTTTCAGGGTAAAAGAAATTTGGACAAGGCCCAAGTTTGGTGGTCCTTGGTTAGCTGCTCTATTCTTTGCTGATCGTACAGATCAACAAGAGTACAGTATAAAGCAGGACTATTGTGGGTTGAATTGTGTCTCCCCCAAATTCATACGTTGAAGTCTGAACCCCCAGTACCTCAGGATGTGGCCTTATTTGGAAATGGGATTGTTGCAGAAACGATGAGGGAGATGTCATTAAGGCGACCTAGTCCAATAGACTGGTGTCCTTGCAAAAAGGGAAAATTAGGGCACAGAGGCAGACACAGAGTGTATTGAGTAGGGAGGGAGGTTATTGGCTTACACACCTTGTGCACTAACACAGGAGAAAAAGCAATAGGACTGGGGGTATGTTGACTTGCCCCTTTTTGTGTTTTTTTTTTCACATATAAATGCCAGGTTTTCTGTGATTAACACTTAAAAGAAATCTGCATACTTATTAATTACAAAAGGCTAAATAATCATTTTACAGTGCAGCAATTTGACAGCTTCTGTTTCAGTCAAGTGACTGAAAACAATTTCACCCACAGTCACTTCACTGGTAATGGGACAAATGGACATCAAGTGCCTCCTGATGCAGTGCTCTGAGGATGACACACAAGCACGTCTATGGTATTCCTGCCAAAAAGCATGACCCGGATTTGATCGCAAGGTAACATCACACTCAAACTGAAGAACATTCTAGAAAATAACTGGTTAGACCTCATGAAAGATAAAGACTTAGGAATGGTTTCAGATGAAAGAAAACCAAGGGCTTGGGAACACCACATGCAATCTGGGGTCTTGGGTTGGGTCCTTCCAGAAAAAGGACGCCAGTGGGGCAACTGTAAACATTTGAATCATGTCTGTAGATTAGCTAATGGTATTGTATCAATGTTAATTTCCTGGTTTTGTTCATTGTTCTGGTTCTGAGGGTATGGAAGAGGTTAACATTTGGGGAATCTAAGAGAAGGCTATATAGGAATTCTTTGAGGTATTTTTGCAACCATTTTGTAAGTCTGAAATTATTTCAAAATTGAAAAGTTAAAAGATAAAAAATTAAATCAGAAGACCAAGCAACATAAAAAATGTACTCTTCAAATATCTGTATCAAATATTTCCATAGCTAGTGAAAACAATCATGCGAACTTTAAGGCACAGCTGAAATGGAAATCCCACTTAATGGAATAATAGGATTAGTATAACAATGGCTGAAAATCTGCTTGGACTCCAATAGTAGTTGAAATTTATTTTAAACACAAGTGTACCCTGTACATAATTGAATTTCCTATTAAATAAGTTAATATTCTGAATACTCAAACTTCCAAGTTCACTTCTCTCTTTGGACTGCCTCTCTCTAAAGTTTCTGGTTTTCCTAACAATCATGTGGATGGGGGAAAGGAAGTAAAGGTAGCTGCACTATTTTAGGAGACGAGATTTAGGGAGAAGAGTTGATTGTGTGGCAAGAAATTCATAGCTTACAGACATTCAAAAATCTTGGCTTTCCTTTGTGGTAGTTCACTATCCAGTTAAGAAAAAAGTTGTCCCCAGGGGTACCTGGGTGGTGTTGTCAGTTAAGCTTTTGACTCTTGATTTTGGCTCAGGTCATGATCTCAGGGTCATGAGGTGGAGGTCTGGCGTCGGGCTCCACGCTCAGCGGGGAGTGTGCTTAGGATTCTCTCTTCCTCTCCATCTGCCCCTCCCTCCCCCTAAAATAAATAAATAAATCTTAAAAAAAAAAAAGTTGTCCTCTAAATTAAATTCATATCATGTTCTGTGGCTTGAATAAATTTAAATTCTTTTCCTTTGTGTCATCACGTGTAAACACGACATCCCTCGAGTGTGCCTCATCTTAAGTGGTACTTAGCTACTTAGATGCTTTATTGATTCGTATATTTGTGGTTTGAAGTGTTCGTGTTACACACAAGTTGCAACAAGACACAGTGGGCCCCACTTTCTCCTGTTTCCTGGAGCTTGGATTTTGTCTCCGTGTTACTGGAAGATGCCTACATTCCTTAAGTGCTTCTTATTTAGTTAAGAGAGAGTGCCAACCCTCTTGAGCTGGAGCCCTCAGAACCACTGAGGCACACGCTACAACGTGAACGAATCTTGGAGACATTACGCTACGTGGAATAAGTCAGGCAAATACCGTATGATTCCATTTCTACAACGTACCTAGAGTAGTTAATATTCACAGAGATAGAAAGTACAGGGGACCAGAGGGAGGAAAGAATGGTGAGTCCATGTTTAATGAAAAAGTTCTGGAGATGGATGGTGATGATAGTTCTAAAACGATGTGAATGTACTCAGTGCCACTGAATTGTACAGTTAAAAATGGTGAAAATGGTACATTTTACTTTATGTCCAGTTTACCACAAATTTAAAAAAAGGCACCAACACAAATGAGAACAATGAGAAAAAGCAGATTGTGAATAAAAAAATAAGTAGCTGTCTGAAGCATTTTGTATAAGAAATAGCCCTTTGGCCAAATTTAAAAAAAAGATCTTGTGGGCAACGCAATTCTTGTAAATCCCTAGAACACATTTGGTGCAACTGGGGAAGGTGTTCTCCACACTATAAACTCTAGAATTTTGAAATAGGCTCTTGAATTATCTGACTCCAAGTCCTAAAAACAGGAAAACTTCTAATATGCCAAAATTAAAATATGGTTAGTAATTGTTTATTTAAAAAACTAATATGTATTCACTGATAGACTTGTACACTGGAAAACTATAAGACATTAGTGAAAAGAAATTAAAGAAGACACAAACAAACAGAAAGATATTCTGTGCTCATAGACTGGAAGAACTTGACATTGTTAAGATGTCCATACCCAAAGCAATCTACAGATTCAGTGCAATCCATATCAAAATTCCAATGGTATTTTTCCTAGAAATAAAACAAAGAATCCTAAAATTTGTATGAAACCACAGAAAATGCTGATGAGGCAAAGCAATTTCGAGAAAACAAGAACAAAGCTGGAGGCATCACACTCTCTGATTTCAAACTCTATTACAAAGCTATGGTAATTAAAACAGTTTGGCATTGGCATAAAAACAGACATATAGATCAACAGAACAGAATAGAGAGTCCAGAAATAAAATCATGCATATATGATTAGTTAATTATGACAAAGGAGCCAAGAACATACAATGGGGAAAGGACAGTCTCCTCAATAAATGGTGATGGGAAAACTGGACAGCCACATGCAAAAGAATGAAACTGGATCACTATCTTACACCATACACAAAAATTAACTTGAAATAGATTAAAGACTTGAATGTAAAACCTGAAACCATAAAAATCCTAGAAAAAAACAGAGGCTGTAAGCTTCTTGACATCAGTCTTGGTGATGATTTTTTGGATCTGGTACCAAAAGCAAAGGCAAGAAAAGTATAAATAAATAAGTGGGACTCCATCAAGCTAAAAAGCCCCCACAGAGCAAAGGAAATCATCAACAAAATGAAAAGGCATCCTACTGAATGCGAGAAAATCATATATCTGACAAGGGGTTTATATCTAAAATATATAAAGAATTCATAAAACTCAATAGCAAACAAACAATTCAATTAAAAAATGGGCAGAAGATCTGAATAGATATTTTTCCAAAGAAGGCAGACAGATGGCCAACAGGTACATGAAAAGGTGCTCAACATCACTAATGATCAGGGAAATGCAAATCAAACCACAATGAGATATCCTCTCACACCTGTTAGGATGGCATTACCAAAAAGACAAGAAATAACAAGTGTTGAAGAGGATGTGAAGAAAAGCGAACCCTCGTGCACTGTTGGTGGGAATGCAAACTGGCGCAGCCACTGTGGAAAACAGCATGGAGCGTCCTCAAAAAATTAAAAATAGGGGTGCTTGGGTGGTTCAGTCAGTTAAGCATCTGCCTTCGGCTCAGGTCATGATCCCAGGGTCCTGGGATCGAGTCCCCCATTGGGCTCCCTGCTCAGTGGGGAGGCTGCTTCTCCCTCTCCCTCTGCCTGTCGCTCTGCCTATCTGTGCCATGTCTCTGTCAAGTAAATAAATAAAATCTTTAAAAAAAATTTAAAAAGGGGCTAAGATCCAACGCTTTCAATTCCGGGTATTTATTTAAGAAAATGAAAACACTAACTCAAAAAGATACATGCACCCCTATGTTCACAGCAGCATTATTTATAATAGCAAGACATGGAAACAACCTAACTGTCCATCAGTGGATGAATGGGTAAAGAAAAATGTGCTATTATATACACAACGGAATACTTTTCAGCATAAAAAAGAATGACATCTTTCCTGAGGGCATTACACTAAATGAAGTAAGTCAGAGAAAGATAAATACCGTATGATCTCACTTACATGTAGAATCTAAAAACAACCAACCAACCAAACCTCCAAAACCCAACCTCATAAATAGAGAGGACAGACTGGTCGTTGCCAGAGGAAGGCGGTGGGCAAAACAAAGCTCTATTATAAAATAAGTAAGTCATGGGGGATATAATGTCCACAGGGTGACTATAGTTAATATTACTATACTGCTTATTTGAAAGTGGCAAAGAGAGTAGATCTTAAAAGTTCTCATCACACACACAAATACCTTTTGTAACTATGCATGGTAGCCAATGTTATCTAGACTTATTGTGGTGATCATTTGGCAATATATATAAATATCAAATCATTATGTTGTACACTGGAAACTAATATAATCTTATATGACAATTATACCTCAATAAAAAAATGAGGATTAACATACATTTTATTCCTGGTATCTGGCACATCTCTCTCACTGCCCAAGCTTTCACTGAGAATGGCATTAAATCCATATTTTAAAAATCCAGCAATATATTCTGGTTTTGAATAGTTAGAATCCTTACCTGCAAGAAAGGGTAATTACAGTTACCTAAGTACAGATTTACTCCCATCACTTTGATAAAGGATAATAAGAACAACCATATCCTGAATTCACTCCTTTTATAATGAGCCAGTCATTTTCCTGGAACCTACACTACCTCCAGATGATAAGGCTAAAATCAAAGCAGATTCCTTAGCAAAGTATGAAAAACAAGCTAGCCTTTGGATATTCAGTCTCTTTAGGGAAGGAAGTGCTTGGCCTCCTTGGTTCCATCATGATTCACAACTGTCGTGTGAAATAACTGTAACTGAGGGATTTAGGAAAGGTGGGAAAGGAGAGCTAAAACCCCTCTCCTGAAATTCCATTGCAGAGAATAAAACAAGATGCCAGAGGCCAACCCAAACATACCAGTCATAACAATTAATGAAGATGGAGTAAATTTCCTATTAAAAGATAAAAACTCTTAGATGTCAATGAAGAAACAAAATATAATCGGGAAAGATAAACAGCATGAACTAAAATGCTTAAAAGAATGGTCTAAGAACACAGGAGTCAAAATATCATTTAAAAAAGTACAGAATTCATTGGAAGGAGCATCCGGAAAGTCATTTTATACTCACAGTAAGAATAAGTCACAATAAAGACTAAATAAGAATTAGCTTGCAGACATCAAATATTGCTGCAGTAGAATACTTACATTAAAATCATTAGAAATATCAATATATATTGCCACAAATAAACAGTAATGGATTATTTTAAGAACAACTCTAAATCAGAGAGAAAGAAAGAATTTGATTAATGTAATTCATTATATTTCCTTCGTGGATTTATATTTTGCTTTGTTTTTGAAGAATAAACTTTCTTTTCCAATGCTTATGAAGTGCTTTCCAAAACAGATATAAAAGGCTATATTATATATAAAAGGGATTCTCTTCAAGCTGCAGTAACCCCATTTCCACTAGGCCCTCTTTCTTGCACCTGAGAAATCCTGGACATGACACAACAGATAAGGATAGGAGGTTCTCTGAAAGGTCGAAACAAGCAGGCAGATTCCTGAGGCAGACCTCAGGAAGGGAGGAAGGACATGGTGAGCTCCTGATTTCCCTGTTGCCTCTCATAAATCCCAGACAGAGGTCTGTAGAAGCCTCCAAGTAGAACCACCAATAGGCACACACACATAAAAACTCCAAGATAAGCCTGGTCCCTTTAGCCACACGGCCATGGCCAGACCTACTCTAGTCAAGTCAAGCAGCAGTGGGAGAACCACACCAACCCCTGTGGCTTCAGTGCAGTGGGCAGGGAGTGGGCGTTTCACCACACCCAAGGGAGCAGCAGGCAGTGATGTGGGGCGTCCTGAGCAGAACCTACCCTTTTCATCCCCCTTCCTGGCAGAAGCAGGCATAGCTCTGATTACCTACAAGGGTGGTGTGGGCAAGCTGAGCAGGGAGCTGGTCCTCCATAAGCTGGTCTGGGGGAAGCAGGTGGCGCTCTGATTCTCCCCAAGATAGTGCCATGTCAATGGCATGCTGAGCCTCCAAGCCCACATGGCAGCAACAAGGCTCATCCAGGGGGTGCAAGGTGGGACTAGTCACACTCCACGTACCCTCTGCCCCTCATGTCAGCAGGGCCCAGTGGAGAGCTAAACCTCTATCCCACCTGGTGGCAACAAGAGAGAAGCAGTTTACGCAAGGCTGGGTAGTGACACTGCTTCCTGTCTCCTAACCCTGGTGTCCATGAGGCCTACTGGGGAGCCAACTCAGAGAAAACAATTTCATGCAAGTCTATGCCCCATGTTACCAAAGGGGGAGCTGAACTTCCTCCCACACTCAGGGAGGCACTGCACCTGCTCCCTGGTTGGTGGGGTGGTGTCCACAAGGCCCAGCAGGAAGCCTAGAATACCTACCCACCCAACACTTGACCCTTGCGCTGCATCTCAGTAGGGGATGGCCTGCTAATAAAGAAGCTTAACTAGGATCCAGAGTTTCATAATATTCAAAACACCCAGAATACAACAGAGAATCCTTTGTCATACTAAGAACCAGAGATCTCAAACTGAATGAAAAGACAATCAAGAGGTGCCAACACCAAGATGAACCAGAGGTCGAATGATCTGACCAGGATGTTAAAGCAGCCTTCATAAATGTGCTCAGAAACAAATGGAAAAGGGAAGATCTCAGCAAAGAAATAGAAGTTATAAAAAAAAAAAAAAAGGAAAGTATAGAACTAAAAAATACAATAGTCTAAATAAAAAATTCGCTGGGCAGGCTTAATAGCAGAGTGATGGCTGATCAATGGAATCCACCCAATCTGAACAACAGAGAAAACAAGAAAAAAAACAGTCTCAGGAACTTGTGTACCGACAACAAAAGAGCTGATCTTTGTATTATCAGAGCCCTGGAAAGAGAGGAGTCATAGTGGGACTGAAAAAGTACTCTCAGAAATAAGGCTGGAAACTTCCCAAATTCAATGAAAGCTGGACATCTATAGACTCAGGAGGCTGAGCAAACCCCCAAATAGGATAAACCAAAGAAATCCATGGCAGGACACATCATAATTGAACTTCTGAAAACTGAAGACAAAGGACAACTCTTGAAAGCAGCCAGAGAGAAAAAAACGCAGGACTCATAGAGGAACAATCTGAATGACTGGATTTCTCATTTGAAATCATGGAGGAGAGAAGGAAGTGACAGAACACTTTTGAATGCTGAAAGGAAAGAACTGTCAACATCAAATTCTATACCCAGCAAAAATATCCTTTGGGAATTATGAGAAAACGAAGACACTCCCAAGTGAAGAAAAACTAAGAATTTGTGACTAGCAAACCCACCCTTAAAGAGCAGCAAAAGAAAGTTCTCTAAACAAGGAAATGGTAACAGAGGAGGGTTGGAACTTCAGAAAAGAAAAAAGAACATCAAAATGGATAAAAATAGGGGTAAATATGATAGACTCATTAAGAAACTCTCATGAGTTTCCTAAATCATATTTGACTTTTGAAGCCACAATTATAACACCATCTGATGTGGTGCTCAATACTGAAGACAATCATATTTTTAAATTGAGGAGGCTAAGGAACTGTTTACACTTTACTTGAAGAGGCAAAACATTGATTCAAGGAGACTGTAGTAAGTTATAGATGTATCGAGTAACACCTACAGCAACCACTAATAAAACCATACAAAGCAATCTTTTAAAAAACACTTTAAATAAATCAAGATGGAATTTTGAAAATGTTCAAGTAACTCACAGAAAAATAAGAGAAACAGAAGATTGAGAAACAGAGGAAATAAACAAAAAATAAATAAGATGGCTGAGAAACTCTGACATCAATAATTGTCTTAAATGCAAATGATCTAAATATACTAGTTAAAAGCATAGATTAACAGAGTGGATTTAAAAAGTGTTCCAGCAATATGCTATCTACAAGAAACTTACTTCAGTGAAACATAGGTAGATTGATAATAAAAGGACAGCAAAGGATGTATTTGCAAATATTAATCAAAAAAGCAGCTGCGGTGCCTGGATGGCTTGATCGATAGAGCATGTGACTCTTGATCTCAGGGTTGTGAGTTCAAGCCCCACTTTGGGCATGGAGCCTACTTAAAAAAAAGTAGGAGTGGCTATATTAATATTAGATAAAATAGATTTCAGAGCAGAGAAAATTAGTAGAGAGAGAGACATTACCTTACGATAAAGATTCAGTGCACCAGTGAGACATAATGATTTCAAACAGAAACACGTCAAAAAACAGTCTCAAAATACATGAAGCAAAAACTAATAGAGATAAAGTAGAACCTGACAAATCCGCAATTATAGTTGGGGTCTTCAACACCGTCTCCTAGCAACTGACAGAACTACTAGCCAAAACCTCGGCAAGGACATAGAAGAACTGAACAGTACGGTAAACCAACAGGATCTAGTTAATGTGTACGTAAAGACTACTGCACCCACAATAGCAAATACACTGTTTTTCCAAGTGTGCATGGAGCAATCACCAGAGACGGACCATATTCTGGATCATAAAGCAAACCTCAAAAACCTAGAAGAATTGAAATCATACAGAGTATATTTTCTGACTATAATGGAATCAAATTGGATGTCAGTAGTAGACAATAGAAAATTACTCAGATTCTGAAATTAAACAATCTACTTCCAAATAATCCAAAGAGAAAGTCTCAAAGGGAATATAAAAATATAGAGTACTGAATGAAAATGAAAATTCAACATATCAAAATATGTGCCATACAGCTGAAGCCATATTATAAGATGTCAATTCTCCCCAAATTGATCTATAGAGCCAATGCAATTAAAAATACCAGCAGTCTCTTTTGAAGAAATTGACAAACTGTTTCTAAAACCCATCCAAACAATCTAACGACCTAGAATAACCAAAACAATTTTGGAAAGAGTGAGAATAGAATTCAGAAAGAGACCCAACAAAAACAGTCAGCTGATTTTTGAAAGGTGCCAAGATGAAAAAAGGGAGATTTTTTTCAAGAAATGATGCTGGACAAAATGGATATCCACACAGGAAAAAATGAACATTGATCCTTACCTCCCATCACAGAAATTCACTCAAAATGGACCATGGCCCTAATGTAAAATGTAAAGTAAAACCTAAAATCTAAAATTTCTAAAAGAAAACATAGAAGAGAATCTTTGTGAACTTGAGGTAGGCAAAGGTTACTTCAATAAAACATAAAAAAACATGAACCGTACAAGAAATTGGGATGAAATGAACATCAAAATTTAAAATTTTTCTTCTTGAATGACATCATTCAAAAGAGAATAAAAAATGTACAGTATGGAGACTATGGTTAACAATACGATATTGCATATTGAAAGTTGCCAACACAGATCTCATCACAAGAAAAAAAAATTGTAACTGTGTGTGATGGATGTTAACTAAACTCACTGTGGTGATCATTTTGCAATATAGACATGTATCAAATCATTCTGCTGTACTTCTAAAATTAATAAGGTGTTATATGTTAATTATGTCTCAATTTTAAAAAGGAATAAAAAGACAAGGCACAGACTTGTACAAAATACTTGCAATTCACATATCAAAGGACTTGAATCCAAAATACATTTGAAAAAATCTTAAAAATCAAAAGACAAACATCCCGATTTAAAAATGGACAAAGGACTTGAAGAGACACTTTACAAAAGAAGATATATGGGTGGCCATTAAGCACATGAAAAGGTGCTCAAAATCATTAGTCATCAGGGAAATGCAAATTAAGGCCACAATGGTACCATTACTTACCCATTAGAATAGCTAAAATCTAAAAAGCTGACCTTGTCAAATGTTAGTAAAGATTTGGAGCAAAGGGATTCTCATACACTGCCAGAGGGTCTATTAAATGGCATAGCTATCTTGAAAACATGTTGTCATTTTCTTTAAAGTTAAGCATATACCTACAGTACATCCCATCTGTCCCAAACCTAAGAGAAATAAAATATGTCCATACAAAGACTTATAATCCATATTCACGGCAGCATTGCAATTCATTAGGAGTATCTACAAACACATTAAAAATACATAATAGTGTATTTTGCTAGAGATCATACATAAAGGAAGGGAAGAAAGATATCTATCAACTCAGAACCACCTCTGAGGGTAAAGGGAGTAGAAGGAAGGGGGTGAAGTCTTTAATGGTACCCATTAACATTTATTTCTGTGAAAAAACAACACTTTCTGAAATAAATATAGCAAACTATATTAAAAATTGTTAAATTTAGGTGATACATGCCTGTTTCACTATATTCTGTATATATGCAAAATATTTTATAATTTAAAAACTGAATTGCTCTAAGACATTCTTTGCCTCTTCCAAATATTAAATGTATGGTATATTTGCCCCTTAAAATAAGGCTAATAGAGAAAATCAAAATACTTACCCGATTTTAAAAAGGTTTGGTATTCTGCAGTTTCATCTTCGTCAGGCCTTTCAAATCTTACACGTGATCTTGGGATTAGCTTGTCATCATGGATAATTTGCTGTTGCAATTTTTTTCCAAGGGACCAAATTAAAGCAGGGCCCTGGGGTTTCTTCTCCAAGTTGCTTACATGATTATGGTGAATATATATATACAATAGAGCTGTCCAGATCCCAAATGTCAAGGATCCATAGAATAAACACTGAAATATGACACCTCTCATTGTAAACCTAGCATTTTTGAAGGTCCATTTTTAAATTTCCTAAGTCAGAAGAATTTAAGAGAAACTATATTAGATATCTCAATGATTTATAGATCATCTACTTGGCTTAAATTCAATTTTCAGTGTCTTAAGAACAGGATCATTTTGATATGTATTTACCCATATACTTGGATGAGATAAAGTATATCTTGTTTTTTATTAGTGAAAACTCTTAAAACTGATATTCAGAAGAACACTTAACATCAAAATGTGTAACATGCTTATAAAACATACACTCATTTAAAGTAATTGCCACACACTCCTGAGCCTACAGCTAAAGGAAATATAGTGAAAGCAGGTTTACTCATCCCTTATTCATGCTCAACCCATCTTGAGTGTTAACCTAAATCTCTACTTTTAAAAATCTGATTAGATACCAATTCAAAAATATAAAAAAACACAGTTCACATGCTGGAAGGAAAGTGGGCAATGATAACTGGTCCAGCACTGATGGGACTATGAAATGGTACCACCATTTTAGCAGTTATCTAGTTCAGGGGAATTTAAGCAAATGGTATGCTGATGCATTTCTATGCCTAGGAACATGCCCTGAAGAGACTCTCACATGTATCATGAGATCTGTGCAAGAATGTTTACTGCACAGGGGCGCCCGGGTGGCTCACCCGGTTAAGCGTCTGCCTCCAGCTCAGGTCATGATCTCAGGGTCCTGGGATGGAGTCCTGCCTGGGGCTCCTTGCTCAGCGGGGAGCCTGCTTCTCCCTCTGCCTCTGCCCCTCCCCCTGCTCATGCTCTCTCTCTCTCTCTGACAAATAAACAAATAAATCTTAAAAAAAAAAAAAAAAGAATTTACTGCAGTAATGTTTGTAGTCGAAACTACATGCAACTCAAGTTTCCCTCAATAGGAGAATTAATAAAGTGAACTATTCCCTCAACACAGGAAACAGATCAACTGGAGCTACACGTATCAATATTGTAAACACAGTAACGTCGCACAAAAAACCAATCAGGGTGTGATGCATGTTTTCCATGCATATGGAAAACATGAAAAGCAGCGCAACCGTTTATGGATACACCTGTATGCAGCAAATGTTGCGGAAAACCCATGCAGGCAAATGGTCCACCAAATTTAGGATGTGATTACTCCCAGGGGGGAGGGCACTGGGAAGAGGGAAGGGTTCCTACTGTGTTCTTAACACTTATTTTTTTTTTAATCTCTTAAGTAAATATGGCAAAATTATAAGGTTTGATAAAGCTTGATGATGTGTCCACAAGTGTTCATATTTTTCTCTATATTTCCCTTTTGTTGGAAATATTTCCTAATTTATCAAAAAGGAAAAGTCTTGAGAAGCTTCCTTTAGAGATGACAGATTGAAAATGTGTGTCTGTGCCTCTCCCCTTGACTCAATTGTGAATAAAAACAAATCTAAAAACTCCCCTGGGAAAAGAGTGGTAGAGGGAAGCTCAGTGCACTTGAGATTTCAACACAGGTTTGGAAGACTGGAAGCTGCTGGACATGAGGTAACAAGCAGGAAGCCGGAGGAAGCCAGGACCCCACGCACACAGGGAAGGGACTCTGAGGTGGAACCCCAGGGCAGCCGGGGCCCTGGAGGTGCAGGCAGGTCAGATGCAGAGTGGGGAGGCTTCGGGAAGACCACATGTTTATACACACAGCAGTCAGCTCTCTTCACCCCTCCCTGTGCCTTAAAATCAAGATGGGAGCGTGGCAATTTCTTCTCTGGCGACATGGGACTGAGGAGGCTCAGCCTCTACAGAGGGAAGGTCAGGGCTGAAGTCAAGGGGGTCCCTTGGATTCAGAGGGTTTGATCACCCTGCCCACTTCCCCATCTCACACACAGGCTCCTGGCAGCCAGGTCGCTACACCTGAGGTAGGAGACAGGAGAATTGTTCTATGGTGAGAAGACAGGTCCCCCACATTGAAATGGAGTGCCCAACAAAGCAGCCAGCCCCATGTGTCACTTGAAGATAGCGCACCTGAGGCCGTGGTCAGAGATTCCCATCAGTGGGTTAGTGTCTCGTTTTTTAACTGGAAGAGAATGCTGTTATGCTCTGAGTTGTGTCCTTCCTAAAATCATATGTTGAAGTACTGGCTCTTAAAAAGACCCTATTTGGAGATAGGGTCTTTAAAGAGGTAACTGAGTTTAAATGAGGCCACAAGGGTGGGCTGTAATCCAACTGGACCGGTGTCCCTGTAACAGGAGGAAGAGACACCTGGGGTGCATGCCCAGAGGAAAGGCCATCTGCAAGCCAAGGAGAGAAGCCTCAGAGGAAACCAGCCCTGCTGGCACCTTGATGTTGAACTTCCAGCCTCCAGAATGGAGGGAAATAAATTCTGTTGTTTAAGCGCCGCCTGTCCCCCACCCCCAGTCTGTGGCACTTTGTTATAAGAGCCCTAGCAAACTGATACAAATGCCAAGGATCGACCTAGGCATTTGAAGAAAGCCTCCAGAAAGAGGGAAAATACACATAGAACCAGGAAAGGGGAACAAATAAATGAGAGCTTTAAAAAAATCAAAACACTGGTTTTGATTGCTCACAGAGAGTCAAGAAGATACTACACCCATAAAACCAGGGAAGCAGGCTATGATATAGAAAACATTACAGAACAAAAAAAGGTTGCTGAAACCTAAAACATGATGGGGAGAACTAAAAAAAAATTATTGGAAGGTTGGAAAATAGTGTGAAAGGAATATTCTGGAAGGCATAACAAAATGACATAAGGGAAAACATAAGAAAAAATGGAGAGATGTGGTATTTCATTCTAGGAGGTATAACATCTAACTAGTAAAAAGAGTTCCAAAAGGTGATCAGAGAAAAATGGAGGACAGGAAATTATTAAATAAGTAATATGAATATTTTCCGCAGAACTAAAAGGGCTCACAAAATGCCCAATGCAATGAACGTAAAAGTATCCTAAAAGCTTCCAGGTGCAGAAGAAACGGTTGACATACAGGAGGAGTTTCAGAAGGATATCAAACTTCTCAACAAAAACACTGGGTTCTTATTTCTTTTAAAGATTTATTTATTTATTTGAGAGAGAGAGAGCGCAAAGCTGGAGGGAGAGAAAATCTCAAGCAGACTTCCTGCTGAGGGCAGAGCCCAATGCAGGGCTCAATCTCACAACCCTGAGATCACGACCTGAGCCGAAACCAAGAATCAGAGGCTTAACCGACTGAGCCACAGAGGTGCCCTAACACTGGGTTCTTAAAGACTATAGAGAAATGGCTTCACAATTCTAAGTGAAATGGTATTTCACCTAGAATTCTTTAGTCAAATTTTAATTAAGCTTGAGAGAAGAATAAAGATATTTTCAGATCCGTAAAGGACTCAGAAAGAATTACACTCCATGTATTCTTTTTTGGGAGACTACATGTGGATTGCAAATGCCAACAAAACAAAGAGTAAACGAAGAAGACATGGCCCAGGGTGGTGGATCCAACCCAGGAGAGAGGCAGAGATGGCCCCAGAGGGTGGCTGAGCTGGGGGGGCCCTGGAAGGCGGTTGTCCACATTGGAAGAGGCTATAGTGAACTCTGGCACTCCACCCCTCCCCAAAAATGAGATGGGTCAAAAGAATATCAGATTTGATAGATGATATGGGGTGGGGAAATGCCAGTAGATGACTTATCTGATGCTAAAAATTAAGGAATGATATTTGTAGAGTGATGTAACACACTGTCTATAGATTCATAAGGAAAATAAGATTCTAAAAAATGGAAGTCATGTAAGAAAAATGAAGTTGATATGTGAAATAAGCCAAGAAGTAGAAGCCTAAAAATATGGGGCGCCTGGGTGGCTCAGTTGGTTAAGCGACTGCCTTCGGCTCAGGTCATGATCCTGGAGTCCCGGGATCGAGTCCCACATCGGGCTCCCTGCTCAGCAGGGAGTCTGCTTCTCCCTCTGACCCTCCTCCCTCTCATGCTTTCTGTCTCTCATTCTCTCTCTCGCAAATAAATAAAAAATCTTAAAAAAAAATTAAAAAAAAAAAAAAAAAAAAGAAGCCTAAAAATATTATTTAAAATATGAAGGCAACTGTCCTACAAAATATATTAAAAGAGTTGAAAGTCATTGCTTTTGGGGAGTTGTACTGAGGATTAGGGTGGAAACTGGGCAGGGGCCTGCTGACTCTATAAGATTTTGTTTTGGGGCGCCTGGGTGGCTCAGATGGTTAAGCGTCTGCCTTTGGCTCAGGTCATGATCCTAGGGTCCTGGGATCGAGCCCCACATCGGGCTCCTGGCTCAGCGAGGAGCCTGCTTCTCCCTCTGCCTCTGCCTCTCTCCCTGCTCATGCTTTCTCTCTCTCTGTATCTCTGTGTCTCAAATGAATAAATAAAATCTTTAAAAAAAAAAAAGATTTTGTTTTTATTTTAGGCTTTATTTTTTAATGTATGCATTACTTTAACAAAAAATTAAAAATGGAGATTACACACAGTACCTATCAAATGGCAACCATGCTTGTAAACACATGCATAGAGCAGCCCCTTCTCTCCCACCCCAACCCTTTAAATAACGTGACAGCCTGGCGGGGGAAGAGGGAATCAAGGATATGAGCCTCCTGAGCTCTCCAGTAGCACCCTCTTTCTAGGAGCCTCTGGTGTGGGTCCTCTTCACGCTCTGATTCTTCCAAGTGTCTTCCTGCATCTGACCATTTTGTATTGTCTCCCATTTTTATCCGATTTCTCTGACTGGAGGGAAGAGTCTGGCTTCCAGTTTTGACCTTAGGCATGCACTAGGAACAAGCCTGCATACGCGCTCTAGCTCTTACTGCCTTTTTTTTTTTTTTTTTTTTTTAGAGTGAGAGAGAGCACCAGAGCGGGGTGAGGGGCAGAGGGGCAGAGGGAGAAGCAGACTCCTTGCTGAGCAGGGAGCCCGATGTGGGGCTCATCCCAGGATCCTGGGATCATGACCTGAGCCCAAGGCAGACGCTCAACCACCGAGCCCCCGGCTCTTACTGCTCTTGTTCACAGAAGAGACCATTCCCGCCCCACAGAACCCAGTACTCTGAACAAGTGCATGGCGTCAAACCACCAGGGTAGCACCTTGCCCCCAAAGAGACCCGAACACACCTGGATACAATGTCTTATGCAGTGGTGCTGTGTGGTGCCACTAGATCATACCTTGGGGCTGGGGCGCCCATTCCACCCTACTGCCCCGAGTACTGGCTCGCGGCTGCGTCCCTTCCCCAGACCTACCTTTGGTGGGGCAAGCTGCTTTGCCCTAGGTTCCGCCTCCCCGAGAGAACTCGTGTTTAAAGGACTGCCTTGTTTCAACTTGGGATGACTCTGAAGACCCATCCAGCCCAGAGCTGCCCATGGGACTGACAGAGGTCCCTCCTGCAACCTCATCACAGTCTAGCCTCTTTCTCTTGTGAAAATAAAAGAAAATCTCCTTTAGAAGGGAGTCAGGAGGCCGCAGGGGGAGCTCTCCTGCCCAGCACTCCTTGTCAACTGCTGACCCAACAGGAAAAGAGGCACCTTGTAGGGATAGTATTTTACATATCCCAGCAAGAGGAAGGAAAGTTTCCTCCTCCCCTGGCCCAGCCAATGAGGTTCTGTGACCATAGCCCAGCCAATGAGGGACAGTCACAGCTCAGCCAATGAGGAACTGTAACTACAGCCCAGCCAATGAGGGACAGTCATAGCTCAGCCAATGAGAGACTGACTACAGCCCAGCCAATGAGGGACAGTCACAGCTCAGCCAATGAGGGACTGTGACTACAGCCCAGCCAATGAAGGACAGTCACTGCTCAGCCAATGAGGGACTGTGATACGGCCCAAATGAACTTTTTATTACCGCCTTCTCAACATCCCCTTTATTCTGTAAAAGACCATTCTTCTGTTTGTTCTGCAGACTTGCCTAAGATTATGCTATAGCTTTCTTGTCCTGGGTTGCAAGTCTCTGCTATTCCTCAAACCCATTTTTGCTGGCAAAATAACTGGTGGTCTTATTTTTAAGGTTAACACTCTGCTTGACCCAGTTTCCTTCACTTGCAGATGTTGGCTCCCAAACCCATGCCAATAAAGTACCTGCATGCAAATCTCCGTCTCTGAGCCTGTTTCCTAAGGAACTGGAGCTACAACAGTTGGTAGTGGGGGTGGTCCTGGGAAACAGACACCAAAATGGGATTTGGGGGCTGGATCACCCCTAGCCGCCTGGCCCTTAAGACCCCATTGCTGGTGGGAAGGCGGTGCTCTGACAGCCGCTGGTGGGCTGAAGCGGTGCGCTTTGTCCAACTTCACTGGTGGGGAACTGGAATGGAATACTGGTGGAAAGGAACGTTCTGGTTGGAGCATTTGAGAGATGGGGCAGGGAGTACTAAATATAAAAACCGTGGAATCGGGGGCCTGGGTGGCTCAGTCGGTTAAGTGTCTGCATTTGGCTGGAATCATGATCTTTGGGTCCTGGGATCCTGCCTGTGTAGAGCTCCCTGCTCAGCGGGGAGTCTGCTTCTCCCTCTCCCTCTGCCCCTGCTCGTGTGCTCTCTCTCTCCCAAATAAATAAAATTAAAACACACACACACACCAAAAAAACCTGTGGGATTAAAATGGCTGCTGTTGGATGCTACGGATGCATTTGAGAAAGGCAATGAAAGGCTGAGGGTGATTAGTCCCCACTTGAAGGCGAACTTTCAATCTGGCCTCCTTAGCGACACATAAAGAGACACTCATCTACGTGAGAAGGGCAGAGAAAGCTGAGAACCGAGTGGTAAGGGAAGGTGGCTTCTCAGATCTGGCTCTTCTGCCAGGGAGAGAGGGAGGCGCTGAGACTCGGGATGGGGGTGTATGGGTGGAGGGCCACGGGGCCCCACCCTCTGGGCCTATAGGAATGGCCCACTCACCCCTGTTAAAGGCCAGCTCTGCTCCTTTGCTTGAGGATACTTCACAAGCAACACATGCCCTCCCTCCGGACCACCCCTCCCCCTACCCAGTCCCCTCCTGGCCACCTGATGAATAACTAGGGTCAAGTTACAGCATAGCCTGGCTGGGAAGGTGCTGGGCCCAGCTCAGGGAGGAAAGAAAGTGTCCCCAAGGAACTGCAGAACCACCCCCCCCCCTGTCCCCCCAGGCATCAGGACTCAATGGAATCAGGGGCCTGTGCATGGGCTTAGTCCTGAGGTTCCTAGATCAAGGGAGGCGGTATAAAACTGGATTGGGTGTTTATTCATATTGGAGCATTCCAAGACATAGGCTTTTACACCCTGACAAAATCCTCATTGCACAGTGAAGTCTCCTTGATTGGGCAAATTACACTTTAAAAAAGAAACCTTTGGGGTGCCTGGGGGACTCAGTCAAGTGTCTGCTTTTAGCTCAGGTCATGATCCCAGGGTCCTGGGATTGAGCCCCTCATCCGGCTCCCTGCTCAGCGGGGAGCCTGCTTCTCCCTCTCCCTCTGCCTGCCGCTCCCCCTGCTTGTGCTCTCTCAAATAAATAAATAAAATCTTTAAAAAATAAAAACGAAATCTTTGATTATGCAAAGAAAAAGTGTCAAATGTTTAAGAGGAGAAGGTAGCCTCTAACTGGGGGAAATGGATGGATTAAAATGAGTGGGAAGAGAATGAAGCTGGTTAACTTCTATTACCACCACTACTTCTGATAAATGTCACCTGCTGAGACTGTTTTAACTTCCACCAAACACCAAAAGCAATTAGAAACTAAGGAAGAAAGTAAGCGAGGGGAGGCACCCAAATTGAATGGACAACATATGCATGTGGGTTCATGATAGGGTTAGTGCTGGAGAAGGAAATAAATCCATATTCTCTAGGAGGATTCTATATTAAGAAAATTAAGGAAATTCTCTACATGTGAACACTTAGGAAAATTACCCTCATCCAATTTTTTTATTTTTACGAATGTAAGTTTTCTTATACTACAGTTTCTCAAAGCAGAGCTCCCCCTGGTTCTCTGGACTATGCGCCTCATCTCTCCCCCATCCCCTCCCCCCAGCCCCACCCCCACTCCCACCAAATGCACAAACACGCACATACAGGTACACACTGAAAAACCGAAACCCTAAACTAAATCTGGATTCAGTTATTGGGTTTGTTTTAAAGTGTCTTTTCAGAGTCAGAAAAACAGACTATGCTTTAGATGATGTCACAACTAAATTTTCTATAAATAATTAGATTTTCGAGAACTGAAGTCATTATAAATGCCCTGCCTACCTCTAGAGTGGCATAATCCAGCCTGGTAGCCACAACCTCTTTTTTAAAACTCAGATCTTCTTCTTTTTTTTTTTTTTTAAGATTCTATTTTATTTATTTATTTGACAGAGAGAGACACCGCGAGAGAGGGAACACAAGGAGGGGGAGTGGGAGAGGGAGAAGCAGGCTTCCTGCGGAGCAGGGAGCCCAATGCGGGGCTCGATCCCAGAACCCTGGGATCATGACCTGAGCCGAAGGCAGATGCTTAATGACTGAGCCACCCAGGCGCCCCAAAACTCATATCTTCTTAATCCTAATTCCCAGAGCCAGCATTCCATTCAAGATTCAGTGATTTGATGTGCGGCTTCCACTGATTCCAGATGGAAGGAGCCCCCCCACGTTGTTCCCACTTTTCAGCACACCGAGCTCCCCCACCTACCATTAAGACATTGACTGCTCTGTAGTTGATAAACTGTCTAAGCTGAGTCACAGGTGAAATTAGGCAGGAGTCTAGGTTGAAAGATCTGAAAGACGAGATATTTTTCTGAATGGCTGACTTTATAGTGCCCGGATTCTGAGCAAATAGCTGATTGTGCGGAGCTGCCCTGCCTGCGTGGTATTACACTAGATGCAGCATTGGGTGTGTCACAAAGCCCTTGTGATGTCACATGGGGCATCGCCAGCAGCCAGGGGCCCCTGCCTGGAAGCTCCGAGCAGCAGGTAGAATCCGGAACTTCCAGAGTTCAAAGGGTCCTTCCAGGGAGTCTTAGAATCCTCATTCCTCAGCCAAGGAAATAGGAAAAGCCTCGTCTTGGGCAAAATCTAGGCTAGATCTCATTTTTAGCTTTTTTTTTTTTTTAAATCAACATGAAAAAAAGAAGCTTTCAGAACACCTCAAGGGATCAAAGATGAGCCAAAGGGTTGTTTGGCTGCCTTTTAATTTTTTACTCTATATTACTGAATATTTAGATATTAGTACATGAGTTCAGCCAAACGCTTGTGAAATGTCTTCTTAACATGTCTGAGCAGATTTGACCTTTCCCCCACTGAGGAGGCTGACTCTGTTCAGCCTGGGACCAGACATCTGCTTCAAAGTAGGTAGGAGGCCGGGGTGGGGGTGGGGAGGGTGGGGAGGGTGGGGGAGGATGAGTTGGGTTCTTCCTGGAGGACCAGGAATGAGAGAACAGAGAACATGCTAGCCGTCCAGTATTTTTCTGTAGGTATAAGGGACATAGAAGTCATGGTGATACCCAGGGGTTGCTTAAGGGAGACAGAATAATCATGTGAGAAATTAGGGGGAGATACAAGATAAGAAGTGTATTGAGTTGCTACAGGCTGGTGTCTCGAAGAACCAAGAGTCAGGGGGCACAGTTATCAGAACCAATTCATAAGGGGGAAAGGATAATGCAACAAAAAACCCCACAAAAGGCATAGAACAAAGTTATGACCCTAGGCAGGTAGCTGGTAGGAGCTGAAGAGAGGAGGTTCGGAGGAGGAAGATGAAAATTGCAGAGGGGAAGGAATGTGGGGGAGAGAATAAGGTGCATTTGTGACAATGATGGTCAATTCCATGGGAGTGACCAGAAAGCCTGGAACCTTCCCTATGGGTAAAAAGAAAGTAGGAGGCTGAAACAGTGCATGTTTTATCTCAAATTAGCAGGCAAGTTTTATCCTAGTTGATCTTAATTAAACAAGTATAAGCCCTGAGTTTTACTTTCAGTTTGAGAAGGAAAAGGGAAACATATCTTACCTTTGTTATGAGAGGTTAAAACTTCAAACTGAGAGCCAGGAAAACCATCTTCTTTCTGGGCTTGTGTCTTCTGAGGGATAAAAGCAATGCTTAAAACAAAGGTTAGCAAAAAACCCCACAACAGAACAAAAAACAAAGGGCAGAGAAACAGAAATAGGGAATGCAAATCAAAAGAAAACAGGCAAAAACATTTCAGTATAAAACTTGCCAATTATTGCATACCATCCCAAGCATTTTGGGAGACTGTAAGCACTTGGAGGAGAAGGTCCCAGACTAGTCCATCTCTACGCTCCATGACGCTGTACCTAACATGGGATATGTGCTGGTCGACATTCACTAAATAAATCCTCAAGTAACCGTGACTCGTAAGACAAAGGAATTGGTAAGCAATGCCAAAATGTGAATATCTTTGGGGGTAAAAAGGAAACAGAAGAAGGAAAAAGGGAATTAAAAATTAATGCAATAATCTTAGTCTCAGCCCTGCCTGGCTCCCTCCCACCAGCCCAATTGGGCTCATTCATCTAAAAACTCACTCCAGACTGATTCTTTGCTCCAGTGACAAAGGCCTACAAACCCTCCCCACACACTGCTCTTACCTCGAAATTCCTCCATATCCTATTGGTCAAACTCACCAACCTATGTTCTTTGTCCTAAGAACCCTTCAGAAGAATCCAGTCCCCATCCACTCTGGTTCCCAGCCATTCAAAGCATCAACTGCAACCATCCTTTGGATCTCTGTCCATCTCAGGGTCCAAATAGCATTTCCCTCGGGGCGCCTGGGTGGCTCAGTTGGTTAAGCAACTGCCTTCCGCTCAGGTCATGATCCTGGAGTCCCGGGATCGAGTCCCGCATTGGGCTCCCTGCTCGGCAGGGAGTCTGCTTCTCCCTCTGACCCCCCCCCCTCTCATGTGCGCTCTCTCTCTCTCTCTCTCATTCTCTCTCTCAAATAAATAAATAAATAAAATTAAAAAAAAAAAACAAATAGCATTTCCCTCAATAACCATGTAGTAAGCTTTTCCCATGGAAGTGCGCAGTTATCTTAGGCAACCCACAAGAGGGGTTGTGACTTGAGAGGTTCCCTCTAGAAATTAATGGCACGCTGTCTTAGAGTGTGGGGGATTATTGTGGGCCCAGGGCTGGGGCTGTGGAGTTGGGGAGAAGGGAGAATCTGGTAATAAATGCCAGACAGAGAACTTCCTTTGGCTAATATCCAAGGAGGTCCATCGTATTTGGTAGATCATGTGCTGATTGCTTCTGTCACAAACCAATGTTTTGTTTATTTGATTCAAGGTTATAACACTTAGTACAAGACAAAGGAATGTGTAAGCAAGGACAAGATGTGAATACTTGGGTGTGGGGGAAGATGCTTTTTATCTTTAGGTACCTACCTCCTGGTTAAAGTAGCTAAAGGCACTGTGTCCTGAGACCTGTGGTAGTCTATACCAGGGACACAAAGAAAGCATCTGTAATCCCTATCCTAGAGTGGCTCACATCTCCAATAGGGAAGAAGACATTGTTCAAGACATTGGTTCAAATTCTATTAATAGATTTGGCCAAATGAGACCAATTCCCCTGGATAAATAATACCAAAATTGCTTTTGGTAGATGTCTATCAATGGCCTCTTGAGTGAACAATCAGTTTCGTCTTCAATTAATTAAAAAAAACCCAAATCATAATCTTTGGTTCTGAGAGGCCAAGAATATCTGCCAAAGATGCTCTAAAGATGAGAATTACATAAATTCTAGGGCCCTAGGTTAGTTATTCAAAATATTAATAATTTAATGAGAAATAGCCTACTTGGAGACTTCTGATGTGGGTAGCTCCGTTCACATGGAAAATAAGAATCTTGTTATACAGCATTATTCAGAATAGCTGAAACATGGAAGTAACCCAAGTGTCCATCAGTGGATGAATGAGTAGGCAAAAGGTGCTATCCACATATGATGGAATCTTATTCAGCCTTAAAAAGGAATAACGTGGGACACCTGGGTGGCTCAGTCATTAAGTGTCTGCCTTCGGCTCAGGTCATGATCCCAGGGTCCTGGGATCGAGCCCTGCATCGGGCTCCCTGCTCAGCAGGAAGCCTGCTTCTCCCTCTCCCACTTCCCCTGCTTGTGTTCCTGTTCTCGCTGTGTCTCTCTCTCTCTGTCAAATAAATAAATAAAATCTTAAAAAAAAAAAAAAAGGAAGGACGTTCTGACACCTGCTACAATATGGATGAATTTTGAGGATGTTATATTAAGTGAAATAAACCAGACATAAAAAGACAAGTACTGTATGATTTCACTTACATGTTGAGAGTAGTCAAAATCATAAAGAAAGTAGAAAGGTGGTTGCCAGGGGCTGGGGGAGGGACGGGGAGGGGTGCGGGGAGTTCTTGTTTAGTTTTACAAGATGACGAGAGTTCTGGAGATGGATGGCAGAGATGGAGATACATAATGCATTTTATACCCCTGAACTGTATACTTAAAAGTGGCTAAGATGATAAATTTTATGTCATATGTATTTCACCACACATAAAAAACTGAGGGAAAAAAGTACATGAAGTGATTTATATTCTTTGACTTATGCTAAGAAAACTACCCCCCTCACCAGCTATGCTCTTGATGTGTTTTTTGAAAAGTTTTTCATTTCCATACCCACACTTTTGGCTTCCTGTCGACTTCCTGTAATGCTTGTTAACATTCACTTCTGGTTTGCTTCGACTGCTCTGTTTCGGGTGTCATTTTCTTTTTAACTAAAGCAAACATTAAAACCTCGAATATACAATGGACATATTTTTGTAAAATATATAGGCTAAAACCAAAATAAAAGCAGACAAGCACCCTAGCGTTTTTCTCCTGTAAGTAGATGTCCAACCTTCGATGAAATATCAGACTCCGTTGATTTCTGGAATACTTAAGTCCTTCTTACTTAAAATAAAAGGGGGAAGTTTCTTTAGAAACTGTGCAAAACCAAGAGACAAAACATGATGCACAGCTCTACTGGGGGCTGAGCAGAGAGCAGCTGTAGAGTATAGAATACGTTTCCCTTGTCTCCTTTTCTTTCACCTCACTCTCATTTCTGTTTTTCTCTTTGTTTCCAGTCAGCTACCCAGGCTGTCACCTCTGGTAATATGGTCCTCGCCACCTCTGCAGAATATATTGTGGTATTCATACGATCACCACACTGGATTGAAGTCAGCTCGGCCAAGCACAGGGGAAAGCAGGTTTCCGTCATAAAACGATCACTGATTCCTCGTAATTGAAGGGAAAGCTAATATATAATTTAAAAAAAAAAACAGTTTTTCCAATATAATTTTCTAACAGGGATGTGTTTTCCCCCCGTAGGTATCTGGATGTCTTAATTTCTGTTCTTCTCCCTTCTTACCCCCGGTTCATTTTATTGCTTTTCCTTACTAATACATTCGTGTTACATATGCTCTTGTGTATGTATGCTGACTTTCATAATCTAAAAAATTAAATGCAAATATCTTCTCCCATTCTGTGGGTTGCCTCCTTGCTTTGTTGACTGTTTCCTTTGCTGTGCAGAAGATTTTTATCTTGATGAAGTCCCGAAAGTTCATTTTTGCTTTTGTTCCACTCCTCTTTGGAGATGAATCTTGAAAGAAGTTGCTGTGGCCGATGTCAAAGAGGTTACTGCCTATATCCTCCTCTAGGATTTTGATAGATTCCTGTCTCACATTGAGGTCTTTGATCCATTTTGAGTTTATTTTGTGTATGGTGTTAGAGAATGGTCAGGTTTCATTCTTCTGTATATAGCTGTCCAATTTTCACAGCACCATTTATTAAAGAGACTACAGATAAAGGGCTGGTATCCAAGATCTATAAAGAACTTCTCAAACTCAATACCCAAAAAACAAATAATCAAGTCAAAAAATGGGCAGAAGACATGAACAGTCACTTCTCCAAAGAAGACATACAAATGGCTAACAGACACATGAAAAAATGTTCATCATCATTAGCCATCAGGGAAATTCAAATCAAAACCACATTGAGATACCACCTTACACCAGTTAGAATGGCAAAAATTGACAAGGCAAGAAACAACAAATTTTGGAGAGGTTGTGGAGAAAGGGGAACCCTCTTACACTGTTGGTGGGAATGCAAGTTGGTACAGCCACTTTGAAAAACAGTGTGGAGGTTCCTCAAAAATTTAAAAATAGAACTACCCTATGACCCAGCAATTGCACTACTGGGTATTTACCCCAAAGACACAGATGTAGTGAAAAGAAGGGCCGTATGCACCCCAATGTTCATAGCAGCAATGTCCACAATAGCCAAACTGTGGAAAGAGCCGAGATGCCCTTCAACAGATGAATGGATAAAGAAGATGTGGTCCATATATACAATGGAATATTACTCAGCCATCAGAAAAGATGAATACCCAACTTTTACATCAACATGAATGGGACTGGAGGAGATGATGCTAAGTGAAATAAGTCAAGCAGAGAAAGTCAATTATCATATGGTTTCACTTATTTGTGGAACATAAGGAATAACATGGAGGACATTAGGAGAAGGAAGGGAAAAATGAGGTGGGCGGGAATTGGGAGGGAGAGACGAACCATGAGAGACTATGGACTCCGAGAAACAAACTGAGAGTTCTGGGGGGGGGGGGATGGGTTAGCCTGGTGATGGGTATTAAGGAGGGCACGTACTGCATGGAGCACTAGGTGTTATGCACAAACAATGAATCATGGAACACTACATCAAAAACTAATGATGTATTGTATGGTGAATAACATATAATAAAATAAAAAAAAGAATTTCCATCGAATTTTATCAAACGCTAAAAAAAAAAATTTAAATGGTGGATCCTTTCTTCTCTCTCTCAGCTCTCAGCAACCAGACGGACAGGCTGCTGTGGGAGCGGCATCTCCCTCCATCCCTCTCTACCCTGGGGGCGGCGGGGGGGTGGGGTGGGGAGGGCGGGACTCTTTACAGGTGTTTGCACACAGCTCTGGGTCAGGTTTAGTGCCGCTTTGCAGCTTGTTATCTTGTGGCCTCGGGCAGATTCCTGGACTGCTCTGGTTTCTTGTAAACAGGCCAATGCCTGCCTCAGAAGACTGTTGTCATCACTAAAGGAGAGCGTTCTCGCTAAGGCGGCTAATATGACTAACACGGTGCTCAGTTAATGGTGGGGATTGCTCCTGCCACCTGGCTGCCCTCTGGCAGATGAGAGAGAGACAGGAAGGTAGGGGGCTGTAAATAGTGCAATCCTTTCGAGAGCTACTTGGCAATACGGAGAAAAGCTGCACATGTGCACCAAACATGATGACCCAGCGATCCGCCCTTAGGATGTACCCTAGAGAAATACACAGGAGGCGAGTTAAGAATGCTGGGTACGACCTTGCTTGTTGTGGGGAAAATTCAAAACAACCTAATAAACCAGATAAAGGAATCGGTAAATATACCGTGGTATTCATACGATCAGCAATATACGGGAGAGGGGCGCCTGGGGGCCTCAGTCGGTTCAGCGTCTGCGTTTGGCTCAGGTCAGGATCCCAGGGTCCTGGGATCGAGCCCCGCCTCCGGCTCCCTGCTCAGTGGGAAGCCTGCTTCTCCCTCTCCCGCTCCCCCCTGCTGTGCTCTCTCTCACGCGCACACTCTCTCTCAAAAAAATAAATAAAATCTTAAAAAAAAATAGACAGGGGAGGAAAATGAGAGAAAAGGATACACTTTACCTGTATTACACTGAAGGGGAAGAACAAATTGTAAAGAACACACCCAGTGTGATAGCATCCCTCATGAAGTTGAGAAGGTGAAAAACAATAGTTTGTACCGTCTTGACACACATGTATGTAGGGAAATGTAAAAATATGTGCGGGAGGGCGCCTGGGTGGCTCAGTTGGTTAAGCGACTGCCTTCGGCTCAGGTCATGATCCTGGAGTCCCGGGATCGAGTCCCGCATCGGGCTCCCTGCTCGGCAGGGAGTCTGCTTCTCCCTCTGACCCTCCTCCCTCTCATGCTCTCTGTCTCTCATTCTCTCTGTCTCAAATAAATAAATAAAATCTTAAAAAAAAAAATATGTGCGGGAGTAATGAATACCAATTCAGAGTAACTGTTACCTGAGGGAGGAGGCGTGTGCAGAAAGGGAGGGTACACAGGGGCCCAACTTTTCTATTTTAGTTAAAAAAAAAGAAGATTTACAGTACATATGCAGCAAAATAAGATTTCATAAAGCTGGTGTGGGGGTGCATGGGTATTTTCATATTCTTTACATACTTTTTATAGATTTATCACATTTCATAATAAAAACAATGAAAGGTCCCAATCAACTCACACGATTCACAGAAATTGATTCCTTATCATCTTCGAGATTCTTCATCCCATCTGTTAGATATAATTGGTGTGTTTTATTCGTCGATGGCCCACAAGAGGGAGATCTAGAACAATTCAGCAACCAGATGTGTAGCTATATAAACTTTTATGAGGACGCACAGCATCTTGGGCAGCTTTGCTGGAGCTCCTCTGGCTGAGGCAGGGCACTTTTAACACGCTCGGAAATCTACACAGCAACCACTCGTGGTAAAGAAGACACATCGCAGGATGCGGCGGTAAACCAAACAGTGTTTAAAACATGCGATTTCATGAGATGGTTGCAGAGAATGAAGCACAGGGCAGCAAGAGGAAAATAGATCAGTGGGGTGCAGAAGCAGGGGGGACACACGGTGTCCTTGGGAGCCTGTGGCCAGGCGCTCGGGGGCTGCTACCCTGGGACAGCACGGGAAACCAGAAACTCCTGCTGTTTATTCATGGAACACCGAGAAATACCGACATAGCTATTCTTGTCATTGTAGCTACAGAAGTCCAAGTGGTGATAAGCACATCCGTCTTATGGCTGTGATTGAAACTTTCCGTTAGGAGCACCCCCTCAAAGACGTAAAGTGCGTATAGTGATTTGCAAGCTTTTCTATTAATATTTCTGTTACTTATTCATTTTTTAAAAAGATTTATTTATTTATTTATTTCAGAGGGGGAGGGGCAGAGGGGGAGAGAGAGAGGGAAAGAATCTCAAGCAGACTCCCTGCTGAGCATGGAGCCCAATGTGGGGCTCGATCCCAGGACCCTGAGACCAGAGTCGAAATCAAGACTTGGATGCTTAACTGACTGAGCCACCCAGGCACCCCTCTGCTACTTATTCATTTTTTTTTTTTTTTTTAAGATTTTATTTATTTATTTTGACAGAGAGAGACACAGCGAGAGAGGGAACACAAGCAGGGGGAGTGGGAGAGGGAGAAGCAGGCTCCCCGCTGAGCAGGGAGCCCGATGTGGGGCTTGATCCCAGGACCTTGGGCTCATGACCTGAGCCGAAGGCAGACGCTTAATGACTGAGCCACCCAGGCGCTCCTACTTATTCATTTTTAAAATCAGGTGCCAAAGGTTTTATTAAAAATTGTGGAGGATACATAAATTAGGAATAGTAATTGGTGTCTCTGTGAACTTGAAAGAAACTGCCATTACTTTTGGCCATTATTATTAATGCTTCTTCACCTCTGGGTGGGGACCTCCTAGTCTACCTCAGTAGCAATCTTATCTCCAGGAGCAAGCACCGTGCCTGATACATCACTGGCACTCAGAAAATGTTTGTTGAATTAATTCTATAGCCAAGTGTTCATTGGCAGACGAATGGAGAAGCAAAGTGCGGTCTATACACACATGGAATAGTATCCAGCCTTCGAAAGGAAGGTGCCAGAACATGGATGAAGCTTGAGGACGTGCTGCTATGTGCAATAAGCCAGTCACAAATGCTGTGTGATTGCACTCATATGAGGTACCTAGAGACAGAAAATTCTTAGAGACAGAGAGTAGAAGGGTGGCTGCCGGGGATGGGGGAGGGGAATGGGGCATTAGTGTTTCATGGGGACAGAGTTATAGTTTGGGAAGATGAAAAGGTTCTGGAGAAGGATGGTGGTGATGGTTGCACAACAGTGTGAATGTACTTAACACTACCAAACTGTACAGTTAAAAGTGGTTAAAATGGTAATTTCATGTATATTTTATTACGATTTAAAAATAAATATGGAAAGATGAATGCTATGGAGAGAAACAACTGGGGAGAGTCAAATTCTTCTGTTCAGGTAAAACACGCCGTGTTCCATCCAGGAAAGGCTCTGGATGGTTCTAAACTAGGGAAGTGGGTCATCCTGGCCCACTAGAGGATGGAGCTGAGCTGCAAAGCAGTGTGATTTGCAGCTTGTCGAGCTGTCTCCTCACTGGGCCCTTCCGGGGGGAGGTGCGGACAGGCTGAAGCTGCGCTCCCCTCTAAACTCAGGAAGCTGAGTCTGGCTCCGGGTCCAATCATGTCTGGTCCTGCCTCCCCCCAAACATGGCCCCTTCGGGGTTATCACCAAGAGACGCTGTGACCAACAGAAACCAAAGAGGAAACGTGAGAAACCGCCCAGTGATTCAAAGTGTCCCAGGTAAGTGGGGTCACAGAAGCCACCGAGCGGCCCGAGGCACAGTGAGGGAAAAACAGTGAGGTCTTTGTGCTGAGGTCCCGGAGTGCGGCTTCCTTCCTTGCCGCCCAAACTCAGCAGGGCACAAGTTTGAAGGTGCACAGAACACTGCTCCCACCTGAGAAACAGTGGGTAAAAGGGAAGAAAAAGCAAGGAGAAAGAAAACCACCACAGGGAGAGTGAAAATCGAGCATCTCTGAATTTGCAAAAACAGAAGGTGGATTCTGCAGCCCACACGTGAGTGACTTGGATGTTGGCTCCAAGCAAGCTCTTAGATCGAGGTTCTAGGAGAGTAAACAAAGGGCCTCTTCAAAGGAAGATTTATCATGGGGAGAGATCCTGCTCCTCCAGAATTTCTCAGAAAAAGGCTCCCAACTGCCCAATTCATCAGTAAAGGGTTTTTGTTACACAATCATATAGTAACTATGATCTGAGAGCTGACTTTTGTCCCACAAGTCAGGCTAACGCCCCGTGAGATAACAGAACGTATATATATTGGTCTCTGCCTCAGGTTTCTGGCACAGAACTCCTTAAACCCTTGTAACTTCCTAAGTGATAAGAACACCAGCAGCATCTTTTGTTATAATATTTGGTCTTTGGCCCTGGCTTCTGACACAGAACTCCTAAATTCCTTGGAATTCCCTGGGTGATGGCAGTCGTTGGAAGCTTGGAATTTTCTCCTCCCACTCTCCTGAGAGGGACAAGGGGCTGGAAATGGACTTAGTGATCTATCACACTTATGTGATGAAGCCTCCATAAAACCCCCAGAGTATGGGGTTCAGAGAGCTCCTGGTGTGGTGAACACATGCAGATTTGGGGAGAGCGCTCAGAAGCTAAAATGTTTCTAAAACACACCCAGACAGGGACGCCTGGGTGGCTCAGTCAGTAAGAAGTCTGCCTTCGGCTCAGGTTAGGATCCCAGTGTCCTGGGATCGAGCCCCGCATCGGGCTCCTTGCTCAGCGGGAAGCCTGCCTCTCTCTCTGCTTGTGATCTCTCTCTCTCTGACAAACAAACAAGTAAATAATTATCTTTTTAAAATAAATAAAACACACTAGACAGAGAAGAGGGACAGTGTCTGGCTGCCTTTAGAGGACGGGCTTCCTACTGGGGGTGGGGCATCTCCACCAAGACATTAGCTACCGGAAACCAGGAGTGAGCCTCAGAAAGCAGTCAGCCCCACCCCTCTCCGTGCGCCTAGCTGGCTCGCTCTCTGCAATGTAGTTCACGGTACAGGAAGAAAGCACAGACTCTCAACTGAGACAGGCTGTGCCTGTGAATTCGGGTGCCAGCACTTACTAATTACATGGCCTTGAGAAAGTTAATTACCCCCACTAAGCCTCCGTTCCCTTCCTTTGTAAAACTGGGATGATGTTACTTTTATCATGTGGCTGGGGCTCCAAGAATGAAGTAGGTCTTAGTAGAAGGTTTTCATTCATTGATCGGTGTTTAAGAACCCACAGTGTACCAGGTCAGCGATTGGCTTCACAGATGTTTCTTTTTCTCTTCGTCTAAGCCAGGGAGAAAGGGATTTGCTCAGCACTATCCTGTAGGAGGATGATAAAAGTCTTTTGCTCCGATATTGGTTCTATTGCATTGATACTGATATTTATATGTGTGTGTGTGTGTGCATAAATACATATACCAATATATATGTGTATATATACACATATACACTTGTATATCCTATGGTATTATACTATAATCTGGTTTCCATCAAGGATTTGTATCGTTTCAGAAAAAACAACAACGGGATAGTAAAAAATGGTGCATTCATTTAAATACCCTTATGCTCTGCTGGTGGCAATGCCAATTAGTAAAATGGTCCTGAAATGCACTTTATTATATCAGGAGTCTTTTTTTTTTGTAAGATTTTATTTATTTATTTGAGAGAGAGAATGAGATAGAGAGAGAGAGCATGAGACAGGGGAGGGTCAGAGGGAGAAGCAGACTCCCTGCCGAGCAGGGAGCCCGATGCGGGACTCGATCCCGGGACTCCAGGATCATGACCTGAGCCGAAGGCAGTCGCTTAACCAACTGAGCCACCCAGGCGCCCTATATCAGGAGTCTTAAAATCTTTAAGTATTTTGGCCACTTCTAGAAATTGATCTTAAGGAAATATTGAAATTTTTTAAAAAGATTGTTTTAAAAAGAGTTTATTTTTTCATTTTTTAAAAGATTTTATTTATTTACTTGAGAGAGAGAGAGAGCATGAGGGGTGGGGGTGTAGGGGTAAAGGGAAAGGGAGAAGCAGACTCCCCGTTGAGCAGGGAATCCAACCTGGAGCTCTATCCCAGGACCCCGGGATCAGGACCTGAGCCAAAGGCAGATGCTTAATCAACTGAGCCACCCAGGCGCCCATTAAAAAGAGTTTATTAAAGCCATTATTTATAATGGCAAAATCTGGAAAATGCCCACATTTATAACCATGAAGAGAGAAGATAAGTAAATAATAGGAAATGATATTAAGTGAAAACTCAGGACACAAACTGTGTCTACAGTATGACTGCACGTATGTAATGATATTAGCTGTACACTTGTCGGAAAAAAGACTGGAAATACATGCATCCAAATGTTACCAATCATGGTGGAATTATAGGTGAATATTATTTTCAAATTCTGCAAGTTTACTTTTATCAAAGAAAATATAAACATAAAGCTAAAACAACAGAAAATAGTTTCTGTAAGAGAGGTAAGAAACTTCCAATGCCTTCCTGCATGTCAACCCCCCAGCCGTTTTTGGTCTACATCCTGTTTGATCTTACCGAGTAAGCATTTGACTCTGTTGACCAGCCTATCTTCTAGAAATCCTTTTCCTTTGTCTTCCGCAGCACTGGGCTCTGCAAGAGAGGGTGCTGTGATCGATCAGCAAGGCCTGCTACAGGCAGGGGAAGGGAGGTGGGGACACGCATGCTACACATCTGCTGTCTTTGCTTTAGCTACTTTCCCCTTAATCTCCTATCCTCACATCACTCACCATATCTACGCTAATGAATCCAGCCCCAAACCCCAGTATCTTTCATTCCCTCGCCTTCCATGCCCATCTCTTCAACTTCCTATGTTCTTGACATCAGGCATCTTGAACTTAACAAACTGAATTGGTTTTCTTCTCCTATAAACAAAGTAAATAATGTCACTCACCTGCTTCCAACCTCGTTGCCTCCCTTGGACTGCAGGATAAAGATCTAAAGTTTTAGAATCACCCAGGAAGACCTCTGCAGCCTGCTCAGACCTCACACACCATCCCAGCTCCTGGCCCACATGCCCCCTTGTTCTAGCCATTGCAGTGAATATCCCACAGCCGACACCCCGTTTGGGGCCGTAAACTCCAGTGGTATTTGCTTATTGGAATCTCCTTGTGAAACATCTGCTCCCCCAGCTCCCAGGTCACTAAGAAAGGACATTCCAGGAAGTGTGGGTGCCTATGACAAGCATAACAACCTTGGTCTTTGTGTCTGAGCTGCTCTTTTCTTGTGAGCTCGTGGAAAAGGAAAACAGCCCATTCCTCCACCAGCATGCATCAAAGTCTCAATGTACTTCCACCTTAAAAAAAAGTGACACCTTGTGTATGAAAATGGCTTTCAACTGCAGATTATCATTGCGAAGGAAGAGTTTTAGCTTATTAATTATAAAATAATTGAATATGACTACAGCATGACTTATCCTGACCCCTGTGTGTCAGGGGACAAGTCCAGGGTCATCGCTGCATAGAGATCAGCACCCCAATGTCCTCGTTGGGGTGTGCTACACATTGAATATTTGTGTCCCTCCAAAATTTGTATGTTGAAACTGAGTCGGCAATATTAAATTAGATAACTCTTGAATGTAGATTTCAGTATTTCTCTGGCACTAACTTTATCCCAATGTGATGGTATATGGACATAGAGCGTTTGGGAATGATTAGGTCATGAGGGTGGACCCCTCATGAATGGGATTAGTGCCCTTCTAAAACAGACCCCAGAGAGCTCCCTCTGGCTTTCTACCGTGGGAGGACACACCAGGCAATGGGCATGCACCAGACACTGAATGGGCTGGTGCCTTGATTTTGGACTTCTAGCCTCCAGAACTATGAGAAAGAAATTTCTGTTGTTTATAAGCCACTCAATCTATAATATTCTGTTATAGCAGCTCAAGTGGACTAAGACAGGGCAAGTTTTCACCTGTCATTATTCCTTGAGCAGCCTAAGCTGGATTAGGCACCCCAGTTCTACCCTCTCTCTTGTCCAGACCTGTAGGATATGGAAAAATTAACCAATGGAAGTAGGAATGCTGTATGAGACAAAGAGACTGGCTGAAGACTGTAGACCCTCCACCCTATTTGCCCTGTACGTCAAAGCAAACCGCATCTTCCCAGGTCCTCCAGAGAAGGACTGCCTGTCTCACAAGGGAAGGTCACCTTCCTAGTGGCCCAGAGCCTACAAGAAGCTCCTGTCTCCAGGACACCAAGCCAGGGTAGCCTTAGCACGGACTGATTAAAGGCAACAGAGATTTCAAAAACCAAGACACCATCATGGCAGTGGGTTCAGCCCCTGATCTGCCTTTACCCCCCTGGCTGCCAATTTATTATCTCCAGGTAGAGAGTGAATGGAGGGTAATTCTACCTGGTTGTGGTGCTGATGGCTCAGATTACTGTATCTTCAATGATTCAGATAGCTCCTCAAGATCTATTTGTCAAAAGCATGTGTTCAAGAGGTTAGTCTCAAAGGAGCTCTCAAACCATCTGGGGCTTTGACAAAGTCAAATAAGAGTTGCTCTCATCTTTTAAGCTCTTGTGTGCTAGGCATCGTGCTAAGCACTGTATTAATTAATACTTCACAATTAGTGTGGACAATTAATGTCTCAAGAATCATCCCAATGTTCAGTGGCTTAAAACAATGGCTATTCAATCAGGTGTCATAATTCTGTGGGTTGACTAGACTCAGCTGGGCATTCTGTCCCACCTGGGGCTGGCCTGGCTGGCCCATCGGGGCTGGGGCCCCGCCATGCACAGCTGGAAGGTCAGGCTGAGCTGGGATTCTGGGGTGGCAGGGCCTCTTTCTCTTCTCCCTGCCTCTCCATGTAGATTCTTCTCATGGGCTTGCTAGTAGGCAACCTGATCTCTTCCATGATGGCTCAGAGCTCCCCAAAGCATAAAAGAGGAGGCCACCAGGTCTTCCTCTGGCTTAGAGTTGGAACAGCACAGCACCACTCCTGCTGTTTTCTGCTCCTAAGTGGGTCCCTGAAGTGGAGTGGGAGGACCACACAGGGCATGGGAAATGGGAAGACGGTATCCACCCAAGGAACGAAGGTACAGATGGATGTGGTCACTTGAGTTCACGCAGCTCCTGCCAAGATTCAGGATTCAAACTCAGGTCAGCCTAACTTCAAACCTACATTCCCGATTCCTGTTAGACTGGTCATGAAGGAGAGGCAGAGGCAAAACCAGTGTCAAGAAAGCAAACAGCCACCGAGCACTAAGGTTCCCAGGTGATGTTGGGTCAACTTTCAAAATAGATTTTAGTTATGCTCAGAGAAACAAGAAAGAGCCCCCCCTCTCCCCGAGACAGATGGTGAAATTTAACAGATGAAAACACAGAGCTGCTGAACTCATTTGGTCTCTATTCTATCAGGGATCATGGTCTCCAAAGCACGGAGGGCAGAACCAACAGTGGCCAGAGAGAGGCTGCACCATGCATTAGACTTTGGGTCAGGAGACCTGAGGTTTGCCCTGCCCAGCTGCTGTAATGGGAGGGAACCACACACACCCTCTGAGCTTGTGTCCTCGTCTCTAAGAGGGGATGACAAAAACAAGCACACAGGTTGCTCAGAAGGTTAAACATGATATCATGAGGATTAATAGGTGGCACAGATCTAGCACTGCATCTTAAGTTTTATGGGAGAGATCACGGGACTTTGAACATACTAAATTCTGGAGGGCTAGAAAAGTATATGGAAGACATTGGTGAATGTCTGATGTGCTTGAAAGAATGTGGGAAACAGCAGAAGCAACAATAGTCCTGAGCTCCGAAAAGCAGAAGCTACTTCCAGAAAATAGAGGCCAGTACATTTGATTTTGACCCTGGACAAGATTCTAGAAGAAACTTTCAAAAAACATAAATCATGATACAACCCTAAAATGGAAAACTATGCAATTGTTAAAAATTATGTTGTAAAAGCATCTTTAATGACAAGGAAGAATATTCTCAAAACAGCAAATTGTAAAAGTGATGGCAGAACAGTATGTATCTACAATTGCCTTAATTTGGTTGAAAAAGTTCTAAGCGTGTCCACCGAGGAGGTCTTCCTTTGATGCTCTAGGAGCTCCTTCTACAGGGTCCTTTGCTGGCCCCCCTCCTCATCTCCCTAACGTGACTACTTGGCTCACTCAGGGCCCAGCTTGAGCCTTCTCTCTCCTTGGGTGGCCTCATCTTTCCCATGATTTTAAACACGTCCAGATGCCAAGGACATCGTGTACATGGATACCCACGCTCTTTTCTGCTTTCCAGGCTGGCACACCCAGCTGCCTGCCCTTACGCTACATCTCCACTTGGCTGTCTTTCAATATTCCAAAACACTGGAGATAAAATGGAATTCTAAAGAAGTTCAAGTAACCCACAAGAAGATCCAAAAAGAGAAACAGGAATGAGGAACTGGATCTCTCACCCATTGCTGGTAGGAATGCCAAATGGTAGCCACGAATTACCAGGACCAAATGGCCAGTCTGGAAAATAGTTTAACAGTTTCTGACCAAACCAAACATGCACTTACCATATGACCTTAGGCATTCATCCATGAGACATTAAAATTTATGTTCACACCAGAACTTATATGTGAAGGTTCATAGCAGCTTAATTCATAATAGCAAAATACTGGAAACAACCCAATGTTCTTTTACGGGTGAATGGTTGGATAAGCTCTGGGACATTTGCATGGTGGAATATTCCTCCGTAATAAGGATTGAACTACTGGTAGGCACAGCAAGTTTGACGGACCAGAAAGGCATTATGCTTAGTAAAAAGAAGTCAATCTCCACAAAGAATTACCAATACTATGTAATTTCATTATACAACATTCTCAAACTAAAAGTATAGACATGGAGAAGAGATCAGTGGTTTCCAGGGCGTGGCCCTAAGGAGTGAGTGCAATACAAAAAGACAGCTTAAGGGGGTTCTGTTTTGATGACAGGACAGTTCTCTATCTCGATGATGGTGGTGGACGTATGAGTCTGTTCTTGGGATAAAACTGCATAGAACTGCACATACATCCATACAGGCAGGTGCAGATTTTGACATGCTGAGAGCTGATGTCTGCAGTCAGGTTACCAACCATGCAGCAGCATCCATCTCCTGGTTTCTATATTGTCCTAAAGCCATAGAGGATCCACCATGAGAGGATGCTGGGTGTGGAGCATATGTGAGCCTTTGGGCACTATTCTTGCTACTTCCTGTGAGTCTATAATTATTTCAAAGTAAAAAGTTTAAAAAAATAAAAATATATCTCTTATATTTTCTAATTGTGAGAGTAATTCATGAGTGTATTACTCAGGAGTCATTTGGTTGAGTTCATTCAAGCTGATTTATGTTAAAAGGTCGGGGGGGCGGTTATTACAAGGCCTTAGGGCTGAGTGTCACGGGTGTCAAGATGCCGTGATGCCAGGACTTAGGAAGGGGCTAGAACTGGGGTCTGTACAGACTTCCAGGGTCAAGGGCCATTTCTTGTCCTATTTCTTTCTTTAACTCCTCTTTCTTTGTTCATAGGATATCTCTCCACCAAGATGGGGCAGGCTTTCTCCAGTCCCGACTGGACCTTCCAGGAAAGAGCATCTGGCGGGCCCAGCTGGTCTCTGGTCTCTACTCCAGACTAACCAGTTATGGGTCCACCCTTGCGATTGGGTAGACGATTCTCAGAGGAAATGAGGAGTCATGATTTCACTAGATGCCCCAAAAGGTGACTATTATAGAAAACTAGCAAATCACACGAGAGAACAACACAATGGCCCACAATCCCACAAACGGGTTGGCACCACAACTTAGGTCATTTGGGAAGAGATTAAACACGGGCCCATTTATAAGGGTGCGGGCAGGATGTAGGGAAGCCCCCAAGGTGGTGCAGAACCCTGGAGTTGCTAACAGCAAGGCCCCTTTCCTCCCTAGGCCTGAGGAGGTACAGGGCACTAGTTACTAGAACCTGCAGGAACCTTGGTGGGGGCAGGAGACCAGCCAGACTAAGGCCAGCGGCAGCGAAGGAGCAGGAGGAGCAGATTCCCAACTTCGCTCTCCTCCCTCCATCCAGAGCCTCCCTCTGGTCAAAGCCAACCGGAAGCCAGAGGCCGCACAGGTCAGTAGCCAGGGCGCGGAGCAGGTGGAGAAAGGTGGAGAGTGGATCTCGGGGTGGCAAACAGAAGGTAGTCAGCTAACCTCCAGAAGGATTTTGGTTTATAAAACAATATCATGGGTATCAGACCTCAGATTCAGTTTTGAAGCCTGCCTTTTTCACTGGGCCTCGTGTTGTGAACATTTTTCTCAGGCCTCCAGAAACGGTATTTTAAATGGCCGATGAGCATTCTATTACCTGGCCATGGCATTGAGCCCTTATTTAGCCTTTGGGCTCTTTCCAGCACTTCACCCAGATGCCCAGAGGTTTGGTTATGGGTCTGTTGCGGAGCGGCTTGGCATCACCACTCTGTGGGTGACTGTTTGCTGTCTGTCTGCCTCTGTCCTAGGCTGTGACCTCCTTGGGTGTCTCATCTTCGAAGCGTCAGCTCCGAGCACAGAGTATTCCTCAATAAATATTTGCTGGACCGAAAAAAAAAAAAAAAGAAAGAATGACAAGCCAGCAAAGTGAAGGCTGAGTACGGGCACCATGTCAGAATCCCTCTCATCTTTGATGACCGCCAGGGGTGCTGATGAATGCAACAGCCCGGGGCCACCCCAGCATGGGGAGGAGGCAGCCTGATACAGAGGCGAGGGCTGGGCTTCGACTCTCGGCTCCCATACTTCCCAGGTTTTAAGAGCAAGTCAGGTAATATATCTCTGTAATATATCGGTGTCTCTCAGTTCCTGCTGCAAGATGGGAACACTAGGGTCCTTACAGGGGTCACCCCCATTTCTAATCCTTGCAACCTTGTCAGTATTAACATCTCCCCTTTCTCAGGAGCCACGATTACCAGAGATCTTGTCCGCCAATTGCATAGAGGGAGGAAAAAAGAGAGGCATGCACACACAAAAAGATTGTCAATCTGAGTTCTTGATCAAGGAAAGTCTAAGATTACGATGGAAAGACACAAAAGACGAGTCACCAGAAGGAGACGGGAGTGGAGTTGTGACTGAAGATGCCCCTTTGCCAAGACAAACACATCTGTCACCTTCACCTCTAATTTCTACAAATACTTCATTGTTCAATGTTTAGTAAATCCATCTCTTGGAAAACCCTGATTCACTTGAGGAAATCTTATCCAGTGAACTGTTTTTATATTGCGAGATTAATGATCAGGTAAAACAAGTGAAAATTTGTTCCCAGGGCCTCAGAAATATTAAGCTAGGAGCAAATTCTCATTGGCTTTATTTTGAGGGGACCCCTTTTACTGGGACCCCTGTTCTGTTAACTGTTTCCCTCTGTTAACGTCTGGTTCCTTCCTTCCCAATGCCATTTCCACCTCAAACTGCATTTCGGGCTTTCACGTTAGTCTATTTCCGGTGTTTCCATTCTCCAAGTAAGCTGAGGTGCTTCCTGGGCCCTCCTCCCTGGCCAGCACAGAGCTCTGGCTTTATGTCCCCCAGTTGTGCGAGACCACTAGCAAGTCGGCCCCGCCTCTGTGTGGCCGCTCTCCGCTTGGTTTCTGGGCCTCACCCCCGTGCAGTTAGGATTTACAAATGCCCTGAAGCCTGGAGGTGGGAAAGACTGCTTGCTTCCCTAGAGACCCCTTTTCTCTGGGTTTTTGGCCCCTCAGTTCCTGGCACTGAATGTTGACTTTCTTTCCTTTGCCTTTTATTTCCCATCATGGAGGGGAAAAAAATCAAATAAGCCATATTTTTTTCTTGCATTAGCACATTCCTATTGGATCCCTACACTCTGGCTCGCCTCCTGGTTCCCTGCCTCCTCAGCTCTATCCACACATATGGCCAAACACTAGACTCTGTCACAACCAAACACTGTACCACTTCCAAAAGCTCAATCTCAAACACAACTTTTTTCTTAAAGATTTATTTATTTGAGAGAGAGGGAGAGGGAGAATCCCAAGCCCACTTCCCCCTGCGTGCGGAGCCTGACGAGGGGCTCGATCCCAGAACCCTGAGACCACGATCTGAGCCGAAATCAAGAGTTGGACGCTCAACCAACTGTGCCACCCAGGGGCCCCTCAAACACACCTTTTTCGTCACAGCTCACTTGCTCTGTGCTCCTGTGTCCACAGCTCTCCTCCCCAAATGGACTTCCAATCCACAGCCCTACATCTGTCCACTTGCGAGAATCTCCCAGGCTCCCACTCCTGCCTCACCAAGCCCACATCTCACCGTAACTGTTCCTTCAGGAGCACCCTAATCTCCCTTTCTCATTTTTCCTCTGCCAGCACCCTAACTATGACCAAACTCAACCATGGCCTCACCCTACATCTGTCCGAGTAGCTGCTCATCACTGAAGAGACTACAGAATACACTCCGATTCTGAATGGGCCCCGACACAGCCTGACCACCTACTGAGGGTCGCTGGTGCGCCCACTTCCTTCTCTCTAAGTCCTGGACTTCACGACCACACTCCGCTCAAACCCAACATCCTTTCCCCAATTCCCAACTGTCACCCATATGGACAGGTGATATACGTGCGATCCAACGAGAGCTCACTGTCTTCCCAACACTGGGCCCACTGATGTCCCTGAATGGGAACCGAGAAGCGTTGCCCTCCCTCCTATTACTATGATTGGCCCATTTCTGTGTGCGAAACTCCAGTCCCTCACAAGATCAAGGACTTCACTTCAGATGGAACCCCTTCTCTCCTGCATGGTCAGCTTCTCCCCCACTGCTAGACTCTGCTGGACACCACCTGCATGCCAGCAAGCCGCCATTCCACACGTCTTTTCAACTGTCCCTTGCCCCATGTCTGTGCTCCCTTTTTCTCACAGAAAAAGATGTCTCTACTTACCGTTTTTATAGTTTCAGCATCCTCACTCTGTCTTCAACCCAATATAATCATGCCTTGGCCCTACCGTTTCACGGAAGAGTCTTTTTAAAAGTTGCCCACTATTCTATTTCCACATCCCCAAAGCCAAAAGTCAATCTGCCCTCCATCCCCAAGCTAGTTAACCAGGTGAAACTGGTTAGTCTCCATAACCACCAGCAGTGTGCCACGTGGTTGATACCTCATGGTATGCCTCTCTAGACAGGAGACACAGCCTGAGCCTGCACCCATGTTCTCTCCTCTCTCGGGACCCCGAAGTTCTGTACTGAGCCGCCTTCTTGTCCATCTACACTCTTTTTCTAGGTAACTGCACTGGGTTGCCTAGTGTCCCCACATGTCTATCTGGAACCGGGAAAGGTGGCCTTATTTGGAAATAGGGTCTTGGCAGATGCAATCCTGTGAAGATGAGGTCATACGGAAGGAGGGTGGGCCCCAGTCCGATGTCTGGGGTCCGCGCAAGGAGAGGGAGACTGGGACACAGCCTCGACGAAGAATGCCCTCTGGCAGCACTAGGAATTACCATTGGTCATGCAGCTAGCTGCAAGCCAAGGACGCCAGTGACACAAAAAATTGGCCTGAAGCTGGAAGAGGCCAGGAAGGATTCCGCAGTAGGCCTTTCAGAGGAAGCACAGCTCTGCTGACACCTCGATTCAGCCTTCGGGCCTCCAGAACGGTCAGGGAATAAATTTCTGTTGTCTGAAGCTGCCCAGTTTGTGGCACTTGGTTATAGCAGCCCTAGGAAATGAATACCGCCATCCTAGCCAGTCCCATGACTCCATCTACCATCTCTGCCTGCATGGCTCTGCACTATCTAACTCCAGTCCTGGCCTGGGATCTGAGTCCCATGAGGACTATCTGACTGTCTGCTCCGAGTCACCTCTTGGATGTCAAAAGGTGTCTCAAACGTAACATGGCCAAGAGAGAGCTATGGAATGCCCGCAAATCTGCTCCCCACAAGTCTTCTCCTTACTTAGTATATGAAACCCATGCAATTTCTCAGCCAAAACTTACTAAGTTCTCTCATATCTTAGCTCTGCCACCTTTGATGCTAAAACCTGAATCCAGGTTTATGAAAATTATCCCTCACATGAACCATCTCTTCCATGTTAACCATCATCCTTCACCTGGACCATCATTCTTGACCTGGACCACCATCCCTCACATGGACCATCATCCCTGACCTCGACCATTTTCTGCGTCTCAGCTACTGCCCTTACCCTGCACATATAGGGCACCCACATATAGCTGTTGGGGCAATTGATTTACAGAATTTTGCTGTTCCCCATATTCTTATGGTAAAAGGCACACTCTTTTTATTTTATTTTATTTTATTTTTTATTTTTAAGATTTTATTTATTTGAGAGAGAGAGAGAGAGAAAGCACAGAGGGAGAGTGTGAGGGAGAAGCAGGCTCCCCCCTGAGCAGAGAGCCCGATGCGAGACTCAATCCCAGGACCCTGGGATCATGACCTGAGCCGAAGGCAGACGTTTAACCGACTGAGCCACCCAGGCGCCCTAAAAGGCACACTCTTGATGAAGGATGTCAGGCCACGTACTGCTACTTCCTGCCCTCCCCACTATCATATTGTCTCTTGGCTAGACTAAGCTGGCTCCAACGTTGTTCTGCTTTGAAAGCTTCCCCCAGGTCATTGCTGGATCCCTCCTCCTCATTGGAGGCTCTGCCTGAGCTCCGCAGCTGAAGCAGCCATTCTGTGCCACGTTGCTGTTTTGTCTGCCTTGTAGCCCCTGGCTGCACCTGAAATGATCATCTTTTCTTGTCTACTTCCTTCGGTCACCCTCCCTCTACTGGAATGATGCTTCTTGAGGACAGAGACTGAGCTTTGTTTCTGTGACATCTTTGCTCCCTTGACCAGGGCCTGAGCTCTGTTAGATGGAAGGCTCTCCACATTTATTTGTTCACCGAGGGACAGAGTCCATAGAACAGATACTATGGGACTGGACTTACCCTCTGAACATACAGTTCCATTTGAAGAACAAGAAGGAAAAAGAGTCTACTTATGCAGGGTTTTCCCTGGACCTTGGCCTTCAAAAAGAAATGTTTCCTCTGAGGGCCTCCAACACCAGTGAGATAAAATCTAGGATCTGTATGCAGTCAAGGGCATCCCTGACACATCTGGTGGCCAGCTCTGCCCACAGCACATCCAGTCCATCCCTTGCCCACAGCATTAGGGACGGACATAGAATCCCTCCACAGGGTTAATTCTCACTCTGCGAATAGACTCTCTCCCCTGCGTTATTACCTAGAATTTACAGGGTGCTTAATGTTAACACAGTGCTCTGTTCTATTTTACTGAAGGTAGAGCAAACATACACGTGTAGATAAAAATATTGCATCAGGAAACCTTGGATTTATTCCCAGGTTTGTTTCTGGCTTATGCGGTTTCTATAAAGGTCATCTGATTTTTCGATGCACATAGAGTAAAACTTGCCCTTGCTTTACTACACAGGCAGGTCATAAAATCATATGAGACTGTGAAATGTCTCAGGTGCTTACAATGACAGGATGTATTCTCACTCCCCTGATTGTCTCACCAAAGATGTATCACTAGAATCACTTTATAGAAAACTATGGCAACCATAATTTGATTTCAGCCTGGAGTGCCCATGGGCACTTCACCTGGTATGTGTGGGGCTTACTTTTGTGTTGACCAGGAAGGCTTGTGGAGGTAAATAGGCCTGAGGAGTCCCTCACTCTGGCAGTGCATTGTTAGCTGTCCACACACCAATACTGAGATACAGTCTTGATGCACCCCTCTTCCTAAACAAGTCCTGCTTGTTTATTTTTCTGCACAAGTTTCCCTTTGTCCCTTCCTTTTCATTTCACACCACTATTCCCTTTGCTGCTACCTGGACCTCTGAGGTCATCTCTTAAACAGGTCCCCTAACTGCCTTCTATATATTCTGCCTGTTACCAGATTAATAATCCCCAAACATTGCTTGGCGTGCTCCTCTCTGCTCCAAAACTTTCTATGGCTCCCCATTGCTTAAAGAATAAAATCCAAACTCTTTAGGGAGGACTATAATCTGGAAATAAGACTGCCTTCCCTACTGAGGGTCGCTGGTGTGCCCACTTCCTTCTCTCTAAGTCCTGGGCTTCATGACCACAATCTGCTCAAACCCAACATCCTTTCCCCAATTCCCAACTGTCACCAATATGGACAGGTGATATACGTGCGATCCAATGAATCATTTCCCGTTTCTCCCTCTTGGACACCTCTCTACCTTTTACATACCTGGGCTCCCCGTGTTACAGGTTTCCTCTCCTCTCGATGGCTCTCCTCAGCTCCACCTGGATGATACGCATCCCATCTACACCTCAAGATCCACCCAAAGAGCAACCACCTCCGGTCTCAGCTCTGAAAACACTGGAGTCCCTGCAGCTCCTTTCGTACTCAGCCAGGTGTGTGTGCACATGTGTGTGTATGCACACGTGTGTGCATGTGCCTGTGTATGCAAGTATGTGCACGTGTGTTTTCTCTCCACCACGCCTATAGCTGTTTAAAAGGAGACATGGTGCATCATGCATTATTTCATCAGTTCTAAGACACGCCTTTTTTGGCACTGTGACAACTCTGAAATTGGGATACACTTTAAAAATTGATATGCATCACAGTTTGTCAGGGTGTTTCTTTCTTGGAAGTACCTAAAATAATGGTGTGCCACACAATCAACTGTGTCTTAAGTTTGATGAAAGAGATGCTTCTTCAGATTCCCTGCAGGTCCCAGCACAGGTTTTGCATGCGGAAGGTGATTTAAAAAAGTCTTACGATCGTCTGATGAATGGAGGCGCCTTCAGAGGACAGCACAGAAGTAGGTTCTGGATGTATGAGAGCCCACACCATAGACACAGTCTTTCCACTCTCTGCCGTTCCTCCTGAAGCAAAAAACAAAAACGATTATCTGCTCAAATGGGAGAAAGGAAATGGGAAGGAAAGTGTTGGGGGTCAAAGTGTGTCCCCCCTGAAAAAGACGTGTTGAAGTCCCAACCCCTAGTACCTCAAATGGTGACTTTATTTGGAAACAGGGTCATTTTAGATGTAACTAGTTCAGACGAAGTTATCCTGGAGTAGGGTGGACCCCTGATCCTATCTGATTGGTGTCCGTATAGGAAGATGGCCATGTGAAAACAGAGCTACACAGGGAGAACAGCATGCAAGCACAGAGGACTGGGGTAACGCATCCGTGAGCCAAAGGATGCCAAAGATCGGTGGCAGAGCACCAGGAGCTGGGCAGAGGCAAGGAAGGATTCTTCTAAAGGTTCAGGGAGAGGATAGCCCTGCTGATATGCTGAGTTTGGACCTCTAGGCTTCACAACTATAAAACAATGCATTTCTGTTATTTTCAGTCATCCAGTTCATGCTGCTTTGTTACAGCAGCCCTAGGAAACGAATATACGGAGGAATAGAAAAGCATAGGTTAATACCTTAAAATACCCTCCCCCACAAATCATGAATAAACAAACAAAAATTACCAGAGTTGCCAGTAATTGATTAGAGGGGGACGAGATTTGGAGAGGTAACGGATGAGTTAAAGAGCAGTAAGGGATCAGGGAGGGAACGGAGATAGCTTTGGGGGCAGAACCGGGGGGCGTGCTTTGGGGAGGGTGGTGAGGGTGGACAGGCAGGGTGGGGCTTGAATGTTGGGGGTCTTTAGACTGGTTGGTTTAGGTAATGGGAAACCATTACGGTTTTTTTTTTTTTTTTGAGTTTTAATTTTTTTTATTCTTATGTTAATGCCCATACATTACATCATTAGTTTTAGATGAAGTGTTCCATGATTCATTGTTTGTGCATAACACCCAGGGCTCCATGCAGAACGTGCCCTCCTCAGTACCCACCACCAGGCTGACCCATCCCCCCACCCCCCTCCCCTCTAGAACCCTCAGTTTGTTTCTCAGAGTCCATCGTCTCTCATGGGGAAACCATTAAGTTTTAACGCTGGGAATTGTTACAGTAAAGAAGTTTTTAAACAAAATGTAGTGAGAAAAAAACAAGAACTCTGAAATTTGGACCAGGTTCAAATGCTAGTTTTCCCACTTACTAGTCGTGTGACTTAAAGCAAATTAGTTAATCTCCCTGGGAATTCAGCCTTCTCAGGCCATAAAAAGGAGATAGCAGGAAAATTCCTAGGCGATGCACAGTAGGGGTTGCAGCATCGTCTTTGGGTCCTCCCAATTCCCCAAATAAAAACAGAACAACTAGATAGAAAAAACAAAAACTCATGCACAACATGTACAAGATAATTAGCTGTGAAGGCATCTCCATTAACACCCAAATAAAAGCAAGTGGGACAAACCACTACAGACATGAGACCTGCACGGTACTAACATCTGTGTGGGAGAACTCAGGGAAGTCACGGGGCATCTAATAGAACAACAGGTAGAAGCCGGCAGACCAATTTGTGGACAATGACTGAAACAAGGAGAGGTTTGCCCATTTCAATAGAGAGAGAGAGCATATGAAGGTCCTGCAGGAAAACCTCAAAGGCTGGATCAGTCCAACCTTATAAATGCTTGAAATTGGCCCAGCAAGGTTCCCTTCCTGATTGAGGCCCCACACTATGGAGAAACTACTTGGAGTAAAATCAAGATTGAGGAAAATGGGGATAACTGAAGTGAAGAAAAGAGAACGTCCAGATAACTGAGAACTAAGCCAATAAATGTCATCAAGCAAGCTGTTACATGAAAACAACAGAAGGATCTTTGTTAAGCCTGAAAAAAAAAAAGCTATTAGAACCAAGCCTTCTTATAAAAGTTCAGGAAAACTAACTTCATATAAAAATCAATAGCACAAAATATCAAGGTCAAATCTCATACAAAGTTACTATTTAGAAAAAGATGAAGAGAAATAGAATGACATACAATCCACACAAACAATGAAAGCATGCTGGAAAGACATGCACATTGAACAGGGAGAAACTATAATGCACCGTGTTCATTTTCTATTGTGGCATAATGAATTATGAACTTAGTAGCTTAAAAGATATTTATTATCTTGCAGTTTCCATAGGCCAGGAGTTCAAGCACAGACTAGCTGGGTCCTCTGCCTGGAGTCTCATGAAGCTGAAATCAAGGTGTTAGCTGGGACTGTGTTCCTACCTGAGGGTTGAGGTCCTTTTCCAAGCTCACTGGTGTTGGCTGGGTTTAGTTCCTTGTGGTTGTAGGACTTAGACCCTCAGCTGCTAGAGGCCGTCTCTTGTCCCCAGTGACATGGCCCTCTCCAAAACAGAGCAGCTTGCATTTTCAAGACCAACAGGAGAGTATCTCTGCTACTTTGAATTTCTCTGACTTTTCTGTCTCTGACCTTTAGACTCTCATTTAAACAAGTCTCCTGATTAGGTCAGGCTCACCCAGGATACTTCACCTTGATTAACTTAAAGCCAACTGATTAGGAATCTTAATCACAACTGAAAAATCCTCTCGCTTTTGCCATAAAATGTAGCCTAATCACGGGAACAAAATCTCTTATAGTCACAGGTCCTGCCTACAGGATGTACACCAGGTGGCTGGTCTCTTGGAGGCTATCTTAGAAGGTACTTCAGAAAAAGCTAAGAGACATTAAGAAAATGACACAAGATGAGAAAGAATGGCGTAAGTCACAATCAGAAAAATCTCAGAGTTGAACTGACAGAAATAAAAAAGAACTAAAACAGAAGGAAAAATCTTAGAAGTGAAGACTGAACCAGAAGGAACACAAGAATGCAAGCTGCTGCAGCCACTCTGGAAAACAGTATGGAGGTTCCTCAGAAAGTTGAAAATAGAGCTACCCTATGAGCCAACAATTGCACTATTGGGTATTTACCCCAAAGACACAAATGTAGTGATCCTAAGGGGCACCTGCACCCCAATGTTTATAGCAGCAACATCCACAACAGCCAAACTATGGAAAGAGCCCAGATGTCCATCGACAGATGAGTAGATAAAGATGTGGTGTATATATATATACAATGGAATATTACTCAGCCATCAGAAAGGATGAAATCTTACCATTTGCATCATTACGCTACGTGAAATAAGTCAATCAGAGAAAGACAGTTATCATATGTTCTCACTGATATGTGGAATTTGAGAAACAAGACAGGATCAGAGAGGAAGGGAGGGAAAAATGAAACAAGACGAAACCAGAGAGGGAGACAAACCATAAAAGACTCTTAATCTCAGGAAACAAATTTGAGGGTTGTTGGAGGGGAGGGGGGTGGGAGGGATGGGGTGGCTGGGTGATGGACATTGGGGACGGTATGTGCTATGGTGAACGCTGTGTGTTGTGTAAGACTGATGAATCACAGATCTGTACCCCCGAAACAAATAATACATTATATGTTAATAATAAAAAATAAATAAAAATTAAAAAAAAAAACCCACAACAAACAATGACAAGAAAAGTAGAAGGGAAAGGGAGAGAAAATTTCCAGAATCCAGAAAGGATAAGAAAAAGGTAAATGTATTTGAGAGTGTGAAAATATCGAAGATAGAAGAAGAAGATCCAACACATGAGAACAGGCGTCCTTAAAGTAGAAAATCGAAAGCAAGGGATCAGACCAGGTACTAACAACTATAATTCAAGAGAACGTTTCTCAAATTACAAAGATTTAAACTACATATTGAAAGAAAACACATTGTACCATCTGGGAATAGTTATCTATGAAAATCAATGCCGAAGCATATTCTAGGAAAAGTACAGGACTTTAGGGAAAAAGAGAAAATGCACCTTGAGTATCTTGATAAAAAAGAGAAAGTGACTTGTAAGGAGTATAGGCTTATCATTGGGCTTTTCAACAGCAATGCTTTATGCCACAAGAACAATGTATTTTGGGTACTCAAGGAAAGATGGGGACTGTGGATTTTAAAACAGTAAAATACTTTTCAGTATAAAGAGCACACATTCTGGTGAGCATGAAGAACTCAGGAAATAGTGTTCCCATGAGCTCTTTGTAAGGAATTTAGTAGAGAATGAACTTTAGACAACTAAATGTCAGCAAACATCAGCACAAGGACGGCTGCTTAGCATTAAATATATAGTTACTCGTAAAACTAAGAGAGGGTTTAAAAGCAGAGATTGTAGTATGTGATGACTATGTGATCTGATGACGTAAATCATAACAAAATAAGTCAACAAAATAAATCAACAAATAAAGGGAGAATGGGGATAACATAGGCAGACAAACTTGTTAAGTGTTTTCAGTAATCATAATCAATGTGCTAGGATTAGTATTGTTGCTCTGAGACCATAGTATGTGTCATGTGGGATGAAGCAAATGAGAAGTTATGGGGTATTTTAATTCTATTCTTCCCCGTATCACTGAGAACTAAGAATCTCAGTGTGAAAGAAAGAAGATACAGATGGAATATAGAAGTGGTTAAGTAAAAACCTTGTTTTCTTAACTTGAATTGAAAAATTCTCTATGAACTCAAGGAAGATAGATAGATGGTGGATAGGTAGATATCTCCATAAATAGATACACATTCATAAATATGTAAAGTTTCAAATATATATATGAACAAAAAGTACATCATTTTGGTTGTACTATGTATCATTTGGATGTACTATGGATAATCATTGCATTCTGGCTGGTCATTGTTTCTATATTTTTGTCTCTCTCTCTATATATATTCATATTTTTATACATAGCCATAGCCTCTAGGTTGTACTCTTAAAATATCATTCTCTATTGGGATTCCTGGGTGGCTCAGTTGGTTAAGCGTCCAACTCTTGATTTTGGCTCAGGTCATGATCTCAGGATTGTTAGATGGAGCCCCTTGTTGGACTCCACACTGAGCATGAAGTCTGCTTAAGATTCTCTCTCTCCTTCTCCCTCTGCCCCTCTCCGCTCAAGCTCTCGCTCTCTTAAAAAAAAAAAAATCGTTCTCCATTAAAAGAAACCAGAGATTCTAGGAGAAATGGCTGATTCTGGATTGGAGGTAAGAAATGTTCCAGAAGAGTCTGGAACATCTCAAGATACCAAATAGCAAAGAACTACCAAAGACTATTAAGGCCATGTCCAAATGACTCAGGAGTTCCCACTGGCCAAAAGATGGGACAATTTGAGATTCAATAAAGACAGGAATTTCAGTGGATTGAAACACATCAAATATAAGTCCATAAATTTATAATGATATTAATTTATTTTTATTTCTATAGATTTTATTTATTTATTTGAGAGAGAGAGAGCATGAGTGTGGGGGTGGGGAGGGAGGGGCAGAGGGAGAAGCAAGCTCCACACTGAGCAGGGAGCCTGACATGCGGCTTTATCCAAGGACCCTGGGATCACGACCTGAGTTGAAGGCAGACACTTAACTGAATGGGCCACCCAGGCGCCCCTATAATGATATTTAAATAAGAACTATCACCTTTTGAGGATGACAGGCAACCAATTCTTTATCCTGAGAACTGAGTAAACAAAAGCAAAGGAAAAGCATTTACTGTCTTTCCTATATACGGTACTGCTAGACAACCAAACAGTAGATGAAGGGATGGATCACCTTGTAAAGTAGTATAGCTATTAAAAATTTTTAAACTGCAGAATTCAAATACCACCAGCTTGTAACTCCAAATGAATTTGTTAATGGAGCAGAGACCTGAACATCATTTGCTGCTAAACTGAAATAGAACAAAAACCACACACATCCTGAAAAGAAAGCAAGTCACTTACAGTGTTTGCCAAAGGAATGGAATCTGAGCCTGACCCAGCTGCTGGATTCAGCTGCCGATTCATGGCACATCCAGAAGACGAAGGAAAATGTTCAACTGTACCATTAGTACCTAGTCAGCAAAGTCCTGCCTTAGGAAATTTCATGGGTCAAAAGGCCAGAGCTTAACAGATACATTGTAATTAAAAGAAATGGATGGAGCATGTATTAGTCTGCGATTGCTACTGTAATTATGATAAATATGGTGGCTTAAAACAACACTAAGTTATTATCTAACCGTTCTGGAGGTTCAAAGTCTAAAATGAGTTTTGTGGGGCCAAAATGTAGATATTATGAGGCACCCGGGTGGCTCAGTCGTTGGGAGTCTGCCCTCGGCTCCGGTCATGATCCCAGGGTTCTGGGATCGAGCCCCGCCTCGGGCTCCCTGCTCAGCGGGAAGCCTGCTTCTCCCTCTCCCACTCCCCCTGCTTGTGTTCCCTCTCTC
>NC_058414.1:100304710-100379141 GCF_002201575.2 Neomonachus schauinslandi | reverse complement strand
GCCCCGCATCGGGCTCCTTGCTGAGCAAGGAGCCTGCTTCTCCCTCTGCCTGCCTCTGTCTCTCTCTCTCTGATAAATAAATAAAATCTTAAAAAAAAAAAAATACAAAAAAAGTCCGGTGGTATATGCAGAACAGGCTTCTCTCTGCCCCGCTTCCCATGTCTGTCTCACGAGTGTGGGAGGAAATGTCGAGAATGGGCCGGGTCTCGTTCAGGCACACCCACCCTTGATTTCCTAGCCTATGGAAGCACCCGTGGACCGCCCATCATCCCATCGAGAACAACTTAAATGTTAGACAGTTGGTAATGCTACTGAGAACAAACCTTACCCTCACTGGCCTGGTTTAACTCCCGGGAACACCACAAAATAAGCCTGTTCCCTTGTCCATTGGGTAGGTGCCCAAGCAAGAGGTAGCTCTCAGATTTTCTCCTATCCACCACCCTGCTTTTTCCGAAGGGGCGAAGTAACAATCAGACTTTTCAAAACGTGGGCTATAACCACTCTTGGTGGTGGGCGGTGTTGCTAGGCAGCAGCTGCCTCGCCTGGTCTAGCCTTGCCTGCCCGTCTTCCTCGCCCTCCCCTCCTCCTCCCTCCTTCCGTTGTCCCCCTCTCTTCCTTTCCTCCTGCTACAGGGAGTACTAATAAGCATAACTAACAGTTTGGGGGTTTTCGATGCACCGGATACTGTTGTAAGTGTTTTATATGAGTTAACTCATTTATTCGTCATCCCAGGCCTAGGAGGTAGGCACTATTACTGCCTCTGCTTTATAAACGAGACACCAGGAAACTTGCCCACGGTCATATGATTAGTCATACGGTGGAGGTAAGATTCGAGCCCAAGCTCTGCGAGTTTGGCTCCAAAACCTGTGCGTTTCGGCTGCCTCTAGGCCTGGTACAATCAAGGTTTAGGGCTGGGTCTCATAAAGGTGACGTGGAGGGCTTCGTGGCCTACTTTCATCAGAAGCCTAAAAAACTAGGAAAAGGGAATGCTTGCTGAGGTCCAGCCCAGCTAACAGAAATTCTCTGCACCTGATTAGAGAACCGATCAAGGCCCCCATCGTAGAGTATTATTTTCCTTTATCTTGCCACTCTTCTTTGCATGTGAATATTCCTGGGGAGTGGCTGGCTAAGGTCTGGCGCAGAATCTGCCCCCTGCACCCCAATCCCCAGCCCTCACACCACCACTGTATCTAACACAGGCTGCCCTTCGGCATGTAAGGCCCTCTGTCCCATGCCCAGTGCTCTCTCCCCCAGGCTGAACAAGCTTCTGTTCCTTCAAACACGTCCCCGTGGGGCAGCAGAACGATGCCTCAGCGCCTCGCAGCCCACCAGCCCAACCCGGAGCTCCGCGCAGCTCAAAGGCCAACCCCACGAGCTCAGAATGGCTCCTGTGTGACCTACTCCGCTCTGGGCACAGGGCCTTCCATCCGGGCCTGCCTGTTTTAGGCCCCAGCAGAACCAGGCGTCCTTGGCAGTGACCCTGATAACACACACTGATGTTGTTTTTTTCTTCTTCTTCTGAGACTCCTTCCTGTTCAATCAGTCCTGCTTCTCAAGATCAGTTCCCAAATCACTTACTTGGTTGCAAGTTCTTTGTCTCAAGCTCTGCTTTTGAAGGAAGTCACACTGAGACAACTCGTGTCCAGACAGGCCCTCACGCTACACTTCTGCTCAGAAATGTGCTGCCTGTTCGTGGTGGAGAGATTTGGGGGTGAGGGCAGAGTTGCCACGGCTTTGTGGGGGATGGGAGCAGCAGTCTGGCCAGGTTAGAGGTCCTAGGAGCCTCTCCCACAGCCAGAATGTGGGGCTGAAAGCAAATGCCGGAAGCATACCTAAGGAGACTGACTGGGTGGGTCTGCAGACGTGCTTGGGACAGACAAACTTACAGGCCCTACACACATACTGGGGTGGCACCAACTTCTGCTCGAGGTTCCACCTGTCAGCCGGCCTGGATTTCAGAATTGCCAGCCCCCAGCACCACATGAGCCAATTCCTTAAAATAAAAAAATATACATCTATCAGTCTGGGAAACCCTGACCCATACAGGTGTGCTGATTTTTATTAATCTACGTTCACCCTGTATGAACCTGGAGGAGTGGGTAAAGCGATTGGTATGTGTGATCAGTCCTGGGCCTCACCTAGTGCTGGATGACTTCCTAAATATTGCTGGGAATTAGCTGGCCAATTCCGACAGGTTGCCCGTGAGTTTTTCTGCATCAGAGTTCAGGTTTTGACACAAATTTGCTGATGTCAGGCTTCATGACCACGTGGCCCTTACCGGCTGAATCTGAGATGGAAACTCAGCAGATGGAGATCGCCAGGAGCCTGGTCCTTGCAGGGTCTCTGCGTTGGGAAGTGGAGCTGTAGCTGCTGCATGACGAACCTGCATGACAAACTTGGGAGCAGGCTCAGCTTTGAAAAACAGCAACACAACATCCTCACCCACCCACAGGGCTAAGGCCCAACTCCAGTGTTAGAATTCTTTAAAGGTTTGGTTCTTGCTCCCATTATTACTCACCATTTTAATGATGAAACGTGGTTCCCTCATGGGGCCCATCAGCTGAACGGGGACTAGCCAGCAGCCAGGCTCCCATCCGTGGCTGAGGGACCTGGAGCTCTTCCTCACCTTCCAGTCACCGTGACGCTGGGGTCAGGAGGCACTCTGGCGGCAGCGGGAAGAGCCAGGGACTGCTGACTGTTGGGGACAGTGACCTCGTGGTAACAAATACTGGGAGATGGGAGGCCGAAGTGGGGAAATGAGGCACCTGTGGGGTTTCTATTTCGTTTTTATTTTTACCATAATTGTACACAAATACTGCTTCAAGAGTCAAATCCGTTAAAAACTCAAATAAAGACTCAAAAATTGGACAGACTTATTTAAAAAACAAACCAAACAACAAAGCTGCCTGCTCCCAACTTTCTCTAGAGAGCAACTACTGAAAATTGTTTTAAAGTGGCTTGTTTGGTATTTGGCTCCGTATCGCATATCCCTGTGGGCTTTTCAAGGTTAAGAGCCCCTACGTTTTATAATTGATTCAGTCCTTGAGGTGGGATAATCATTGATGGTTGAAAGGCGATTATCCAAATGATGACAGTTCATTACTTAAAGCTTCCATAGAGGTTTTCCCTGGAGCAGATCTGAAATGTCAGAGGCAATTTCCAGGAAATGTATTTTTTTAAGTTCTTTCTGAAAATGTTGGCTCTTTGCAAGGACTTATCCTGCTACCTGCCGTAGTATTTGTCCTGAGAGAGCCCCTGTGCAATCCTACAGCGAGGAACGAGGCGGCAGGGCGCGCGGGGCCAGAGACCCTCCCCGCCAAGAGTTCAGGGTCCTCGAATACAGATGCTTCACATTGCAGGTTCAGGCTCGCAAAAATGTGGACCCTTCCAGGAGGCAGTCTGCTGTTCACGAAGAGCCAATAATGACTTCCCAGTGGTCTTTTCAGCAGATTTTTTTTTTTCCATTTAAGACAGGGAATATTTTACTCAAACCCATCAGAGAAATGGACAGCTTGGGTCTGTAACAGAGTCGTGTTTTAAAGCATAGGTCAGTAATTGCATATGAGAGTATACACTGCTACCTACAAATGAACGGATCAGAGCACAACTTTTCAATACTTAAAACAGAATGAGCTTCCCCGTAAAGGCAGCAGCTTTGTGACATTTTTTTTTTTAAAGATTTTATTTATTTGACAGAGAGAGACACAGCGAGAGAGGGAACACAAGCAGGGGGAGTGGGAGAGGGAGAAACGGGCTTCCCACTGAGCAGGGAGCCTGACGTGGGGCTCGAGCCCAGGACCCCGGGACCATGACCTGAGCCGAAGGCAGATGCTTAAGTGACTGAGCCACCCAGGCACCCCGCTTTGTGACATTTTTAACTGAAGTAATTCCTCTCTTTCTGCAGAATCCACACCATCCTCCTCAAAATCCTTCTCAAGAGCAGCCATGTCCTCACAGGCCTCAGAAAACTCTCCTTCTTCTGTGCCCCGGCCCACATACCAGTGAACAGCGAGGCCTGGGCCTCAGAGATGGCTCTGGTGTTGCTCAGCAGGCTCACCGCTCACTGTACTTTGGCCGGGTCTCCACCAGGTACCCTAGTCAGAGGCAGGTAATTCATGCCAACTTTGAAGCCACTGGGGCACCAGTCCACAAACTGGATGGTGTGCTTGGTCTTGATGGTGGCAGCAGCAGCATGGACATCTTTGGGAACCACGTCCGCCACGATACGACGGGTGGGCAGCCGTGTGTTTGTCGTGGCGAGGGTCCCCTTTCACCCTCCGGTTCGCTGGCTCAGAGCACGCGTTGGCGACCTCTGCTACAGAAGGCTGATGGTGGGAGGCTTTCTCAGCAGATGGGGCCAGAGGGAATTGGATGCGGAGACAGGGCACCAGGCTGGTCTGGACTTCTGGGCTCTGTCAACCCTGAGGGAAGCAGTGATGGAGGACACAATTTGACCCATCAACCTGTTCAGGCTAGTGTAGGTTGGGCGTTCAGTATGGAGGTTTCTACACGTCACAGATGGGCTCGTTGTCTACCATGAAGGCACAATCAGAGCACTCTAGGGTGGTGTGGGTCATGAGGATGGAGTTGTAGGGCTCAACTACAGCTGTGGAAACCTGGGTGGAGGGTAAACGGAGAACTCCAGCTTGGACTTGTTGCCATAATGGCCGGAGAGAGGTTCCATCAGCAAGGAGGTGAACCCAGACCCCATTCCTCCTCCAAAGCTGAGGAAAACCAAGAAGCCCTGAAGACCTGTGCACCTGTCAGCCAGTTTCTAAATTCCATCCGAGACAAGGTCAATGATCTCCTTACCGATGGTGTGGTGCCCTCGGGCACAGTTATTGGCAGCATCTTCCTTGCCTGTGATGAGCTGTGCAGGGTGGAGGAGGTGGTGGTGGGGGCCGGTGTGAACTTCAACAACTGTGGGTTGGAGGTCTACAAATGCTGCCCCGGACACATGCCCGTCAGCCCCGGTCTCACTGAAGACGGTGTTGACGGAGTCATCTCCTCCCCCAGTGGTCTTGTCACTTGGCGTCTGACCATTGGGCTAGAGGCTGCGTTCCAGGCAACAGAGCTCCCAGCAGCCACTGCCAATCTGGACCCCAGCCTGGCCAGCGTGGATGCAGATGCACTCAACATGGTTGCTGCTTTGCAGCTGCCCAGCGGATGGCCGAGAGGAAGGGGAGAGAGGTGGTTGCTTCTTAGAGCGCGGGTGGATGTAAGAGAACCTCTCCGAGATTACTTTTCTTTTTTTTAATTTAAATTCAATTAGCCAACATATAACACATCATTATTTTTGATGTAGTGTTCAATGGTTCATGATTTGCGTATAACACCCAGTACTTTTTTTTTTTTAAAGATTTATTTATTTTTATTTGAGAGAGAGAATGAGAGAGAGCGAGTACATGAGAAGGGGGAGGGTCAGAGGGAGAAGCAGACTCCCTGCCGAGCAGGGAGCCCGATGCGGGACTCGATCCCGGGACTCCAGGATCATGACCTGAGCCGAAGGCAGTCGCTCAACCAACTGAGCCACCCAGGCGCCCCTAACACCCAGTACTTTTAACGGAAGACACGAGTGTGAGTTCCTGCCAGGATGTCCATTTCATCTTCCTGGGACCCAGAGGTTTCATGTTCTCTCCTTCCTTCCCCATCCCATAACCTGCTTTGGAAGGAACTGGAGAAGCCGTGTTACCCTGCGGAAGCAGTCACTGACAGCCGCCACTTTAACAGTGACCGCATTATCATATAAAATATATAAATGATTATCCGTGATTTGAAGCATCATGATCATCATGTATGACACGATCACTAGGGTTTCACTGACCTGCATGCTTCCTGTTGTCCCACGACTATATCTTTTTAGGATTATACTATGTAATACATACAATCAGCTGAAGAAATTCTCTCCTAACCACCCCTCCCCAACCATTAATAGATTTTCTCCTATATTTATTCTTCTGGAGAAACTTTAAAAGTACACATTCCAAATTTTAAAGTCCTGTGTGTGTGTGGTGGTGGCGGGGGTGGTGGTGATAGAATCTGATTCTGTTCGATGGACATGGTATTCCAGGAAGTAGGGCTGGTTTCACTGCTCCGGGTCTCCCCTTCCAGGAACATGCCCCCCCTTTGCTCTGGTCATCTTCCAGCCTCCCACCAAGGTCTGTCATGTCCCTTGTAAAGGAGCTGCACATTAACTTCTGTGAGCCACATCTTTCTTCCCTCTAATTTTCCAGCTGGTTATTATTATTTTTTTTAAAGATTTTATTTATTTATTTGACAGAGAGACAGCTAGAGAGGGTACACAAGCAGGGGGAGCAGGATAGGGAGAAAGAGGGCTTCCCGCCGAGCAGGGAGCCCGACGCGGGGCTCGATCCCAGGACGCTGGGCTCATGACCTGAGCCGAGAGCAGACGCTTAACCGACTGAGCCCCCCGGGGAACCCCTGGTTATTGTTATTATATAAGAAAAGCATTACGCTTTGAATATTTATTTTCCAGCCAGTCACTTTACAGAATTACCGTATTCATTCTAAGTGTTTTCCAGTCAATTTTAATTTGTTTTCTAGGTAGGTGATTATATCATCAAATTCTTGTCTCCTTTTCAATATTTATAATTCTTGGACCATTCAGAATTGAATGAGAATACCTCTGGTGTTCCAATGATTTTGTTAGATATTTTCTATTATGTTAAATAAATAACATTTTGATTAGTGTTTTACTATGGATTTTTTTTAATTCTGGGAAATTTTTAAAATTCTTTTTTAATGCTGGATTTTGTTCAGATAAAGACTCTGTAGCCAGACTTTGGGGTCAGGTCCCACTGAGCAAGTGGAATGTGGAATGCTGAGTGTCAGGAAGACAAATCCGATATCGGTGCATACCCATATTTAAACGTCCAGAAAGCTTCAGTAGTTTCCCGGGACAATGGGACAGTGTATTTGGAATTAGATTATTCCAGATAACCCAGGACTGTTCCAGGTGAGATTAATAGCATGCCCCCTCAACCACCTTTTGCTCTCCCATCTATCCCTGCCCTTCCTGCCCTGTCCACCCCTCATTGTAGGGACATGTCCCAGGCCCCCGCAAACCCCAGTCCCCCTCTGCCCCACTAACGGAGGCACTGGAAGAAAAAAAAGGGGGAGCTGAAGGAGGTCCAGAGTATTTCTCTGCTTTCTGGGGTGTCCCTGGAAGAAGCTGCAACACCTCCTTGGTGGCCAATTACACTTCCCTCCTTTGATGGCCAAGCAACAGTCAGATGACCCTGGTTTGGGGGCTTCTGGTAGAACCACCTCCAACCACCTCTCCGCCTATTGGAGCCCCAGCCCAAAGGGTGGCAGGAGCAGCAGGGCCGGCTCCATGGGCTTGCCAGCCCGCAGCCAGGCAGGGACCGTGCTGGGTTTGATGCTCCATATTAAATTCTTTCTGGCTGAGATACGTGCAATGGCCCCTGACTAAGAGATGGCCATTATAGTCCTCCATGGCTGCAGAAGACACTCTCGTCTTCCAGCCTGAGTCCCGATGTAGGCGTTGGGCTTTCTCGTGCACACTTCTCTGCTGGGTATGTGTGTGTGTGTGTGTGTGTGTGTGTGTGTGTGTGAGCAGTCTTGAGTCTTAGCACCAGGACCTCTCCTTCCCAGATCGGCCTGGAGGGCTGGAAACAGCTGCTGGGAACCTGTCCTTCCTACGACAAGCTCCACAAGGCCGTACGGTTGGCCCAGAGCACGAAGGACTTCAGACAGGCCTTTCCGCAATGCACTAGGAGTAAGGGGTGGTGCCACAGGCTTCGGAGAGGGCCGATGGTCCATCCTTGTTGAAGGAAATGTGTTGATGGGTATGCCGATCACCTAAATTCTTCCTTTCTCAGCAGCTTAACCACTATGTTGGGGGCAAAGCCAAGTCCAGCTTTTCTGTGGATCTCAGTCAATTCTTCCACAGTCCCTAACATGGCCTTAGCCTCAAAGACCTTTCCTTTTCCTATTTAGTTGGAAGAAGAATAACCACTATGGTGGTTAAGAGCTTGGGTGTGAATCCAGCTCGGCCACCTACTAAGTGTGCAGTCTTGAGCGAATTACTTAACCTCTCTGTACCTTAGTTTTGTCGTCTGTAAAATGGGATTAATAGCAGCACCAATCCTTCCTCAGCTTTAAATCTCTCCCTGACTCCTTGCCCCCACCAGTCAACTCCAAGTCTTCAGTGTGCAGCATGAGGACACCCTCCCCATCTGCCCACCTCTGCTGTGTTTGGAGCTGCCATGCTAGAGGCGTGCACACAGCCAGCCTCACCCAGCTCAGCACCGATGTGCAAGGCAGTCCTACTGAGGTGAGGAGAGCACGTTTAGACAATGAGGGAACTTGCCCATTACCCGTGCGTGGCAGAGCCGGGCTTAGCGTAGTGTCTGCAGATGCCAAAGTCCTTCCTCCCCACCTGGCCCCTCACAGCCCCAAGTGCTTCCAGAACATTCCATGCTGTTTCATTCCTCTGTCTCCTTGCTTATACACTGTTCTCCTCCCTGGTGCATCTAGAAAATTACGAGAAAGTGAATGTGGCCAAAGCAAGTGGTGCAGACGTGAGGGAGTGAAGACAGTAGACAAGAGGAGGGAGCCACGGTGGGGTGCAGTCAAAGCTGTTTTCAGAGATTTTCGAGCAGGGGGGTGAATACGCCCCCATGCCCTCCCTTTCCTGAGGGGCGACCGTGTCCTTCTCCTTGGGTTTCTGGCATGAAAACCTGTGGCTTCCACATTTCAGGCTGAGGTGGAGAAGTGCACACAGCGTGTCTGCATCTGATACGCCTAGTGAGACTCTGGCTTGGTCCTGACTGTGCAGTTGTCATGGCAACACATAATTGTGACTGGAAACGGGGATTAATGCCCAATCACTGACCACGGATCTGCACGTCTTTTGTTTCCGTCTCCACAAAGAATTTCCTTCAAGACAGGTACATCCCCAGGAAAACACAGACGGGATTCCTAACCCTCCCTGTGAAGCACTGTGTCGTCTTGCTGGGGACCGAGGACGGGGAGGGGGGAGGGGGCCTGGCAGCTCGCGGTGGGGGCCAAGGATGGGGGGCCTGGCAGCTCGCCGCAGCACCCACACGTTCCAGGAGACTGTGTCCCTGCCTCCGGGCTTGCTTTCGCATCCCACCTCTCACCCTACCTCCGGTTCGGCTTTTCCAGGGCCGTCCTTCCTCTGAGAGCAGAGCTCTGACAAAATCGTTCCTAGGATTTCATGAGTCCCGTTGCTTATCCCAACTGTTATTACTATCGTTAAAGACTATCCTCCCTTCAAGGTTCAGCTCTGACCTTCTTCAGGAAGCACTCCCAGCACCAAATATTAGTGATAATCCCTGTGGAACCGAACGAGGCCTTCTTCCTCCCTTCACCATCCCCCATAGCTCCTGGTCTACATCACATTCGTTCATTCAACAAACACTACTGACTGTCTCCTAAGCACCAGGCACCGTAGTAGATTATGGAACACTGAACAAAACAAACATCTCTGACTTCATGGGACTTAAAACCTCCTGTGGGAGCGGACAATAAACACAACATATAAGTAAATTAAGCATTGGGAGATATTAGGTATTAGGAGGTGACATGTGCCAGAGATGATAAATGAGCAAAGAAGGGAGATGCCAGGAAAGACTATTTCAATTTTTAAAAGGCCAATCTGGGAAGGACTCACTGAGAAGTGGAATTTGAGTGGGGAGCTGGAGGAAAGGAGAAAGTAAATCATCCAGATACCTAGGAAAAGCACATTTCCAGGCAGAGGGAGTAGTCCATGCAAAAGAGCCTGAGGTAGGAGGGAGTCTGGCATGTTGGAGCAAGGGCTTGGAGAACAGCTAGCCAGCTGGAGAAGGGGCGAGGAGGGGACGAATGGAGAGCCCATCATGAAGGCCTTGTAGGTCATCGTGGGGACATGGGCTTTGACAAGAGTGAAAGGTAGAGCCTTTGGAGGGATTTTGGTAGAGGATCACTCTAACTATTGCTTTGAGAATGTACCAGGGGAGGGGGGTGGAAGTAGAAACCAGTTACCAGGTGACAGACGATCCAGTTTGGACCAGACTGGCATGGAAGATGGGTCAGAAGCAAAGGTTCTGGATACACTTTGATGCAGGACCCCCTGGATTTGCTGATGGGATTGGAAGTAGGCATTAAGAAGGCAAGCAATCCAAGACAACTCAGTTTTTGGCTTGAGTAACAGGAAGGCTGGTAAGGCTGTGGTGTGGTGGGTAGAAGGGCAGGATCCCGGTTTGGGGTATGTCTGGTTTGAGATGTCAGAGAGATTCCCACGTGGAGAGGTCAAGTGGGCATCTGGATATACAAGTCTAGCGTTAAGAAAGAGGTCAGACCAGAGATCCAATCTTAGTGAATGGATGACTTATAAAGCCCGCAGGCTGAGTGAGCACAGCAAGGGGTGAGTGTACCCGGGGAAGAGAACAGGTCCCAGCATGGAGACCCGGGCCACCAAGAGTCGATCAGGAGGAACCAGCAACGGCCAGCGAGGTAGACGAGGAGCCCCAGCGAGAGGTCAGGGAGCCAGGGAAGGAAGTGCTTCAAGAAGGAGGGAGAGACCGACTGCTCAGTGCTGCTGGAAAGTGAGTAAGATGAGGACTGAGGACTGACGTGGTGGGGGGTGTCAGCAGCTGGAGGGGCGTGGGTGGGAGAGAGCTGGCTGGTGGGCGCCCTAGGAAAGCTGGCTCTCGGCTGCGGATGCTTGGCACAATCAGCTTCATGACTCCGGACGCCTGGGGAGAACTCCAGGCTATTCCAGTCAAAGTCTGTGGGAACAAGGCCCCCATTCATTTTGTTTTCAAGCTCACTGGGTGCCTCCAATGTGTAGCCAAGAGGAAGAACCACTGCATGGGCGAGAGAAACATTGATGGAGCAGGAAAGAGAGGGAATGATGGCTCGAGGAGAGCAGAATGGCGGTTTCTAGCAAAGAGAGAGTCAAGAGTCGTCTGTGGGAGTCGCTGCTGGTAGGGGGTCCGTGGGGGAGGGAGCCTGGCAGAAGTCCCCTTCTGACTGTCCCTTTGCTGGAGAAGTAGGAGGAAAGATTACTGGCTGGAGTGAGGGGAGGGGAGAGTCTGAAAGGGCTGTGGAGGGGAGCGGGAGAGGGAAGGTACCTGGGAGGTGTGCTGTGGCCCCAGGCAGTGCAGGGGTCCCTGTGGCTTGTAGCCGGTCCCTCACGGTGCGACCACAAGGCCCGGCCACCCCCTCCCTGCTGCTCCGTGGCTCTGGGTGTCTGCCTCAGGGCCCCACACACCTGCTGGAAATCCAGGCTGTCCGGTCCTGGTTGAAGCTCTCCTGGTTGCTCCGGCACCATCTTGACCACAGTTAGTGTCCCGGCGTCTCTATGTCTTCATCTGTGAAACAGTGACAGGACCCTCCACCGAAGGACGTGTGAGAGGTCACAGGTGGGCCGAGAGCACCCAGCACAAAGCTGTCCCACACAGGCACATAATAAATGTTAGCTCCTGTGACAATTCCCGCTGGTCAGGGACTGGCTGCATTCCTCCACGAGGGCCCCTCTCATCTCCTCTTGGTGGGTGTGGGGCCTGCACTTTCTCCTGTATGTCCTCCAGGGAGCACGGTCCGTGCTGGCCGCATGGAAATGACCTGGTCAATAAATGCCTTTGGCCGAATCATTAGCTACTTCCTGAGCGCTTGTCTGGCCGAAGCTACAGGGTCATCGAAACCAAGGAGGAGGCAAAAACAAGGTGCCAACAGCAGCCTGTTTGCCCAGCATCTTTTCCTCCACATTCCTCCCCAATTTATACACTCTGATTCTGATCTTCGCTGCAGTTATAAATAAGATGGGTGATCTGTACCTCTCCTACTTAGGAGAAAACCATCTGAAATCATGTACAGTAAAAGGCACAATATAATAGAGCCACTAAAACAAGGATCAGAAACAGGACTGGACAGCAAGCTGGGGGGTAGCACCAGAGACCCCGGCACTGCAGAGAGCCGAGCGTCTGAGGTTGAGGAAGGGTACCTGCCTTTCTGAAGACAGCACTGCTAAATTTGCAGGCGTATATTTGTGAATTTGTGATGAACTGTGATTTTTTTCCTACGTGTTTTGGAAAATGCTCTTTATGACCCATCTTCCTCTGGGCTGGGTGGGAGGTGGGCACTGGTTTCACAGCCCCCTCAAAGCCCACTGATGGTGAAAAGGGTGGGACGTTTCTGTCCCTGGGCTAGTTAAGAGCAGCCTCAGGGGAAAGAGGCACCCAGCCATCCTAATACTGTAAGGCAGGAAGGCTGGGTTTCGGGGGTCCTGTCTATAAACCTCCAGGATTGCCTGAAGTGGAGGGCTGTCCTTCATGAGGAGCCCGAAGACCCCGTCCCTGTGGGAGGAGGCCACAGCACCGGACGGGGAGGGGCCAGCCTGGCACCATTTGATGGGGGCTGTGACGTCACTGCAGATTCTGTAACCAGAAGGATCGCGCGGGGCCCAGACATCCTAGGGCCGAGGCCCACGTCCTGGTCCCACATGGTCAGCTGCCTCTGCTCCAGCTGGACGTCACTCCTGCCCGGGGTCTCTGAAACGCCCCTCCCAGCAGGCACGACAAAGCAAAGGATGACAGTTTCACAGGCTTCTCTGACACACGGGACATACGGGGATGATGAGCAATTTAGAGAGGGCTTCACGTCCTGCAAACTGCTGGCCCACACACCTCCTCCTTCAAGCCTCAGAGCAAAGGGCCAGGTGAGGCAGATGCCCACTGTGCAGATGAGGAAGCTGAGGCACGCACGGCTGTTGGCGCTGGGGTGGGAGCGGGTGACAAATCTTTCCCTACCAAAAGGGGAGACAGAGCGGGGGCCTTGGAGGGTCCCGTGATGGGGTTGTTGCTACACTCAGCTCACACACTGCAGGTCAGAAGGAGTCCTCCGGGAGGCAGGGCGCAGCCACCGGGTGCCACCAAGAGCACAGCTGGTCCCCAGCCAGCTGTCACACCAGGGGCTCCCCGCAAAGCCGCTCTGCCAGATGACATGATGTGTCACGAGAATGTGCTAATTCTCTGGCCTTGATTGGAGATGAGACACTCTGCCTTAATTAAAATTGAAGCCTATGGGTGCTAAATGTGGCTGTTGCTAAATGTAAATTGTCCTTGATTTACATTTGGAATGGGTCCTCCTGTCCCCTTCCTGTGCATTAACTTTCACATGGTAAGATCTGCGTTTTGTTTTTTTTTTCTCCTGAGAGCTATTAAAGGACCTTCGGAGTTAGAGGCTCGGGTGGGTTCAAATATGGGGCTTGGCCCAAATCCCCAACAGACTGCGTCTCTCATAGCCTCTGGTGTGGTCCCCGTACCACTCGGGCTGGTTAAATCACAGAGTCAGAGCCTTGAAGACTGACCATAACAGAGCATCGAGTCAGATGCTGGGCATGGCTGGGCCCCCGATAGCTGGGTTTTTCGGAGGCCTGCACCCCTGTGATCCGGTCCCCTCTCAGGCAGGCCCTAACCCCATGTGGAGACGTGCCGTGTGCTCTCCACCCTGAGGGCTGAGGTCAGACCCTACTTGGTTCCAAAACCAATCGGGGCAGTCTTGAAAAATACAGCAGAAATAGCCTTTTAGCCAGCAAAGGGAAGCAGCAGCTGCCTAAAATCCTTTCACGGAGCCAAGTGGGAAATATACATAAATCAAGTGGGCAGTTTAAAATTAAGTGCTAAGGGGTACAGCGCCACCCGTAGATGTAAGAACGCAGCAGGGTAGGGGGTGAGCGAGAGCCCGAGTGCTCCAAGGGAAATTCGGGTGCCCCGACAGGGACAAAGGGAGTGGTGGGTACGTGGAGGAGAGGGGGAGGGGGGCTCCAGGCAGGAGAGGACACAGGACAACGTGCAGAGGGGCAGCCGAGAAAGGTGTGTGTATCAGTTTCCACGGCTGCTGTCACAAATGTCATGGACTGGGTGGCTCATAACATAACTCAGTCCCTTGCAGTTCTGGAGGCTAGAAGTCCAAAATCACGGGTCACCCGGGCCATCAGCAGAGCCCACGAGGCTCTCAGGGAGGAGGTGCTCGGTGCCTGGCTCTCAGATCCTGGTGCTGCATCACTCCGACCAGTCTCCACCCTCACGTGGCTTCTGTGTGGCCTCCGTGTGCGTGCGTCTTCACAAGGCATTCCCCTCGCTGCGTGTCTGTGTCTCCTCTCTTCTCATAGGGACCCCGTCATCTAGGTTAGGGGCCACCTTGATGACCTCCCCTTAGTTAACCAGATGACATCGGCAATGACCCAATTTCCAGACAAGGTCACATTCACAGGTGCCAGGCATATGGCTTCAACATGTGTCTCTGGGGGATACAATTCAACCCCCATAGCATGCTTATGGGCCACAGAGGCCAGCCTGCCCACCTCCTGGGGGAGACACTGCCAGGTAGAACTGGGGAATGGGGCTGGGGGAGAGCTAAGGCAGGTGGGGCTGGTGGTCTGGGAGGGGGTTGATGAGTCCACGGCAGTGGTGGTGGTGTCAACAGCGGGAGTAAATGCAGCATGGAGGTCATGACCAGCCAGGGGAGAATCCCAATGCAGGAGCAATGGTCTGGAGCACGGCCATGCCAGCTACAGCAGGGAACCATGCTCCTTTCAAGAAATAGGCTCCTGGTAGAGGGAACACTTGACCTTGGAACACCAACTGTGCATGCACCTGGAAGGGCCCCCGGGGGACCTAGGGCCTATGGGACCCACCGAGTCACAAGGCTGAACAGACGAGCAGCAGTCCGTTGCAAGAGGATGGAGGCTGAGCAAAATCACAGGGCGTGAGGAAGCTGCACGAGCCGGCATCTCAGACTGCCGCGTCACTCACAACGGTTTCACCAGCAGCCCCCTACCAGCCCGCTCCTATGGCCATGTGGGGAGCGGGGCGTCCTATATGACCACTGTAAGGAGCAAATAAAAAAATCCCAGCTTGACTGACAGATGGCCATCTTGGGGGAGGAATCTGAAAGTGTTCGGCAGTTGCGTTCCAGTCATGTTCCGGGGCAGCCCTGAATGACCCAGGCAACAGCTCTTCCCAGTGGGCATGTGCTCACCCACGTGTGTGGAAATCTCTTTCCAGACCAAGGTGCCTGGGCTGTGGCCAGTGGCCCAGCTAGCTGGTTAGGGGTCTGGAAGGAAAAAGGCTGGAGGGTCAGGGACAGAAAGGTCTGGGGAGAGGCAGGTGGATGGACATATGGGAGCGGGCACAAGGTGTAAAGATATTTGAATCCCATGTTGGTGCCCACCAGAGTACCTGCCATGCAAGACTCTGGGGACAGTCGGAGGAAGGCACGGCCTCTGAGGCTAAGCAGGAGGCTCTTGGTCCCCAGAGAGCCAAGTGTGCAAACTGCCTCACTGGTCAATGGCAGCTAGCCTTTGTCACCAGCCACCCCGGGACTGGCGAGGTGGGTACATGAATGGAGCAACCAGAGTGGCAGAGAAGGAGGCTATGCGTGGGCCTGACAGCAGGACTCCCATTTATCTAGCAACTGCCCCCTCGGGATTTCCAGCCAGTCAGCCACTGAGACTACTGCTGACCCCAGGTGGTGCTATTCCTTGAGGAGACCATCTGCCTGGTAGCAAGGTGGCCACATTAAGCCCCTTACATCTCGGAAGGGCCAGCAGTTCATCTTACAAGGATAGATACCTATTCCAGGTGTGGATTATGTCTTTCCTGCCCACAGAGCCTCAGCTAGCACCACTGTCTGGGGGTTTTATGGGACAGTGGCCAAGCATGGACTCCACACAACAGAGCATCCAACAGATCACTTTACAGCTAAGAAGGCGCAGGGGTGGGGCCATGACTATAGGGTGCACTGGTCTATCACACCATCCAGAGGCAGCCAGGCTCACAGAGAGCCGGGATAGGGGATTGAAGGAGTCCCTGAAGCTCGGAGGGGATGCTGTGCAGGGTTGGGAAGGAACACCTTGCAGGTGCATCGTGTGCTTTCAATCGGAGACCTCTCTGTGGCGCTGTGTCTCCCGTGGGAAGAACACGTGGACACGTGGACTATGGAGTCGCCCCAGTGACCTGCTGGGAGACTCTTTGCTTCCTGCCCCTGCAACTCTGGGCTCTGTAGAGCTAAAAGCCTGGGTTCCAAAAGGGGACACTCTCTTGCCAGGGGACACAGCCAGGGTCCTACTGAACTACAGGCTACAGCTGTCACCAGGACACTTCTGGCTCCGCACGGCCAGGGCCCGGTGGGCAAGGAAGGAAGTCACTCTCCTGGTGGGGTAAGTTGACCTTGATCAGCAGTAGGAGTTAGCGTGCTTTCGTACAATGCGCTGGGGGAGGAAGACACGTGGAAGCCAGGGACCTGTGTGGCTCCTCCCTCGTGCGGGCTCAGCATGACTGTGGGCCCTGCAGCCCTGGCCCAAGGACGGTGTGGTTCTAAAGGACTCCGAGCCCTCAGGCCAAGGTCTGGGTCACATGCCCAGGCAGGCCATTTAGACTGGATACTGTGGGGGCTGGGCGGGGGGGAATGGGCACCCATGGGGCACCCAGACCAGCCGCAGCAATTGTGGCTTACAGTTAATCCCATCCATCCCCTTCTAAGTATCCCCAAGAGTGAGAGGAGAGACCTAAGAAACCACAGGGGAGTTGCTCCCTACACATGCACAGAACCGTGCATCCATGTGTTGCAACGGGGGATGTGGTGGCCAGGGAGATGACACCCAGCTGTCCCTCCAAAGGCCCTGCCACGGAGGCACCCTTGACTGAAGCCCCAGAGCCTCCCGCTTAGCCTCAGAGGCCGTGCCTTCCTCGGGCTGTCCCCAGGCAATGACATAACACATGGGGTCCACAGTATGTCTTTGACCACTCGTGTGTGTTGACCACCCCCTCCTTGGTCTGGCTGTGAACAGTGCTCAGAACTGTGCTGATCTGAGGCTTTTCCTACCCAGCCCTTTCCACTGTCCCTCAGACCTGGGCCATGGTCTGAGGCTCTCCCCAACTACCCCTGCTCGTTCTCCCCTGCACCCTGCACAGACAGTGCCCCCATTCAATCTCGTACGTGTCGAATTCTTTTTTTTTTTTTTTTAAAGATTTTATTTATTTGACAGAGAGAGCACAAGCAGAGGGAGAGAGAGGGAGAAGCAGGTTCCCCGCTGAGCAAGGAGCCCAATGTGGGACTCGATCCCAGGACCCTGGGATCATGACCTGGGCCGAAGGCAGCCGCTTAACCGACTGAGCCACCCAGGCGTCCCCATGTCTAATTCTGTCTTGGCATCCACCTCCCCGAGGATCCCAACTGACACAGATATGCCGGCAAATGGGAGCCTCTGAAGTTACTGTTTCTTTGTCTAATAAGGGAGAGAGAGATGACCTGAGTAATCCCTGGGATCCTAGCAATTCAGCCTGAAACAGATCCAAGTTTTCATTAATAAGGGTCAGTTGGAGCAACATTCACTGGCTAGTGGGATGTGGACAGACACTGTGATGTGGGAATTTCACTACTGGATCCTTTATGTGCCTCATCTACGCTGACGATTTGGCTAGATGTTTGCACAAGTATTCCACTGGAAGTCTAATGACATTGGTATTTTTGCTTTTTTGCACCTCACAAACTGCCCTAAATTTACAAAAGGTTTAAAAGGATTTCCAAAATATTTTGAGCAACAGGAAAATCATTCGAGCAAATGCAGATCTTCCCAGTGGACTATTACAATGCTCTTATTTGTGTGCTGTTCGCTTGCTCTCAATGAAAGCAGAACACTGGTAGAACAGGGAGGCAGGGCATTTTGCGATCTCATGTAGCCCTAAGATTAGCCACTTGGTGAATCTGGATGTAAAAACACAAAGAGATACAAGGATTAAAAAAAAAAAAAAAAAAAAAAGAGGATGTGGTAAGAGTAAACCAAAAGGAAAATGGGCTCTTTTTCATCAGATCTTGGTAATTCTCTGAACCAGAAATCTGACCATTTACATCAACCCAACAACCCTTCCGTCCTGGAGCAGCCTCTCCTCCCAGCCCGGAGGTATCTGGTTACAGAGCCACGGGAGTTTAGCCAGAAATAAAAAGGACTGAATTCTGTCTGTCGAAGCAAATGACCAACGTGCGCTTGATGATGCTGGATCTTAGCTTCTGTGATCACTGGTTTTTTTTTTTTCTTGCTCAGGTAACTTGAAAAATTACCAGTGGACCTTGATAATCCTAGTCATTAGTAAGCTTAAGCAGGCTTTCTTCAAGCACAAAGGGCAAAGTTCTTTTCCTATGGGAGAAGATTTATGCACTCCGATCCCATCAGAGATACCAGACCTGCAAGATTATCCAATGCCTCTGCTAGAGCTGAGCCTCTGAAAATGGCCCTAGCATCCCGCAAACACTGTGTGGAGTTGGGAAGCTGCCCACCCACATGGATGGCAGGTCTCACGGCCTCGGAGGCTTCCGTTCCCACCGATATCCAGAATGGGCCTGGGAATCAACAGCCGGGTCCTGCAGGGCCTTCGGGAGGCTGCCGGCCACGAGGGCCAGGCTACCTGACCACAGTGAAGACCGTGGCCAAGGTGGCCGAGGGGCAGAGGGGTCAGGCTGTAACAGCCAGATAACAGGCACTCCTGTGGGCTACAAACTCTGCACATACAGCCTTCCCTTCCTTCTTTGCTTCTCTCCTCCCTTCCTGTGTCCCTTCTTTTCCTCCCCACCCTGTTCTAGAAAGAATAACAAAATTAAGTTAATTAAAAGTGAGATGCTTGTTAGTCAAGACTCTTGTCTTGCAAGAGGCAGAAATCCAACCCTATCTTAAGAAAAGATGGAATGTTGTTGGCTCACAGGGAGAGGGAGAGGAGGAAATGGCGTTGGGGTGAAGGGGCCAAGGCTTCCATGTCCCCCCTTCCCTACTCTTTCTGAGAGCCCTACTCTTCAGGGGCCAAGGCTACTGTCCTTTGAGGGGGGCAGCTCCAGATGGAAGCCTTGCAGCCTTGGGGTGGGGAGGAAGGGGGCTTGGTCAGCTCCAGTTAGAATCCCAGGGAAGGGCTCTGTTTGGCTCCCCAAGTGAGGGTGGTTGTGATTGGCTGAGCCGGTGGGCAGGGACCAGAACCCTGAGGCGGAGGGACAGCCCCTTCCAGCAGGGGAGGCAAGATCCCCCAAAGAGGAGGATAAAGCAATGAATGGACACCACATATGTGGGTGGGTTCCAGCTTTCAGCGTTGATGCTCTGTGCTCTGCCCACCCGTGAGAAAGACATGAGGGTCCATTCCAGGGCCCACGAGGAACAAATGAACCAAGAGTTTAGGAGAAAGACCACTGTGGTTGGTTTTAAGACCAAACAGGAATTTCTCTCTGGAGATCTTAACATATGTCTTTTTTATGTTTCATACTATCACATCCCCATGTTGGCTAGCCACACTCAGGCCCTGCCCTAATAGAATCGAGTCCTGTCTGTCGGGGTTTCAGACACAGCTCTGGTTGGAACAGTTCTAGGTAGAAACAGATTTCTCTGCAGGGTCTCATGCCCTCCTTGAAACACCACCCCCAAATAACTCTATTGCCCTTCTCCCTCTGGAGTCCCAATGCAAAGCCTACCATACTTTCTAAAATCCCATGTGATCCCTTTTCTGCCTTCATAAAATTCCCTCTTTCCACTTGGGCCTTAAGTGGTATCTCATTTCCAGGCCTCTGACTCATTCCTCTGTTGTTCAATAATGTCAAAGTCTCTAGAAAGACTTATAAAGTCAAAAACCCTAAACTCACATTTACATCTCATACAGCATAATCTCTCTTCAGGGAAGCCTTGCTGCAGAGGTCGTGCACGTGAAATGGAAAGGGGATGCATGTTGGCATCCCCTTCCCCACCTGTCCCCCCGTCGGGGACTCAGACAGGCTCTCAGCACACACAGCTGGGAGGGCGGCTCAGTTCAGCTCCGTGGGAAGCAGCTGTGCTCTCCCGCCTGGTGATCCTGGGGGACGGGCTCTTCTCGAGGGCACCCTCCACAGCCACACACCTTCTGGTGGGTGACAGGCAGGCACCGTGCCTGCAACTCTCTTGGCTGGAAAGACAGAGCAAATTGTGCAGCTGTTGTGTCCCTGGTTCCCAAAGTACTTTCCAAGAGAAGGATCGGTGGAAGGGTCAGACCAGCAGGTCTCAAACTTCAAACCAGCAGGTGCACACGGCCTACCCCAAACTGCCCAATCAGAGCATGGGGAAGGAGCTCAGTGCCTGAGGGCCGCACTGTGAGAAATGCTACCCCTTCTCCGAGGAGCCAGGCTCTCGGCTGCCCCGGGACCGACGGCAACTTTGGAACAGGCTTCTAGGACGTGAGCTCTCCTCTGGGGTGAATATATCGCCTCTGAGCTCAGGCCAGGTGGACTTCAGGGGGCCACAGGGCACATGCCCAGGAAATTATGGGTGCTGTGATTTTCCAGAAGAATTCCAGAAAGCAAACAGCAAACATGCCGTTGCTGTGCGCTCTGCTTTTGGGACTGACGTTGAGGAAGAGAAAGGGGCACATCCCATGTGCAGGTGCTTACGCACTCCCAGACACTCTCATCCTGTGTTTACCAAGTGGTTGTGCAACGTGCCTGCAGATACACCACCGGGGAGTGGCAGAGGCAAGCGTGAGTCCAGAGCCTGTCCCGTCCCACCACACTCCTCTGTATGTGACAGAAAACCTCAGGAGCCACGGAAATAAATCAATAACACAAACCACATAAAAAGGGGAAAATCCTGCATGCAAAAAAAAAGGCAAGATAAACAAAGTCAGAAGACAAAGAGACCGGGAAGAAATGCTTGCGATCCACGGCACTGACGGGGCTAATTCTGTGAAGGTATAAAGAGCCCCTGCAAGCAGGTGAGAGAAAGAGCTAGCTCCAGCAGGAGAAAGGGCCAAAAGCACAGACAGATAACTCACGGGAAGCAAATACGAATGCACAAAAGCTGTTCCTCATTCAGAACAAGAAAACTACACAGTCCAAGGACGAGACACTATTTTCAGCAAATATCAAAAAGTTAGAAAAGCGACTTGGCTGCTGGACCTCATGACAGGCCTGCGCGCGCCCTGTTGGCGGGACTTGACGCCATCCACCTAAGAAGGACAGACGGCCTGTCTCTCGAGGTGGACAGTGCAACACCTGCATCACTCGGAGTGCGTGTCCCTCACAACACCGCAGTGTGTGTCAGCATTCCAGCACTGGGAGCAAGCTCAATTCTCATCAGGAGGGGACTGCTTAAATAAACACATGTAATAAATAACAAATCACGATCAAGTAAGTTATGCGGCGTTTCTACAGTGGAATACTATGTTGTGGCCAGTTCCGGGAACAGGGCAGCTCTCTGCAAACTGCTAGGCACACCCTCCAGGACATGCTGCTGAGTTAGCAGATGCACACCGCGTCCTTCCACTTGTGCGCGGAAAGGTCCCCACGCGGCGCCTCCTCGCTCTGCTTTCCCGTCTCTCTCTCCTCCAACCCCTGCACCTTCTCTGCCATCATGGGGTCCACTGCTCCATATTCCTGGGGGAAACCAGAATCCCCCAGCTCCCTGCCCGTGTCTCTGGGCACCCCTCCCTCCAGTCATGTGACGAGCCTCCTGTCACCCGATGGACTGTCCCCCCCACTCCATCTATCCATCTCTTCCCACTTCTGGACTGAAATGCCAGGTGGGCCGATGTCTCCAGCCAGACTTCTCCCTGTTGCTCAGGTATCTTCGCTTAGGTCCCTACAGGCACCTCAGACTTACTACAGCCCAAAGCAGACTCCCCGCTTCCCCGGCCTCACCCTGAGCCTCCCCTCCTAGGAAATAGGATCATTCTAGCTGCTCGGGCCAAGACCCTCAGAGCCATATGTCACCTGTTTCCTTCTCTCAGACCCTGTGCCCAATCTATCAGCAAATTCTGGGGATTCTGTCTTCAGAATACACCCGGAAGCAACTACTCCTCACCGCCCTGCCTCTCCCTTCGTGGTCTGAGCCACGGTGTCTCTTGCTTGGGTGACGGTCACAGCTCCTTTTACTCTCTCCTTCACAGAGCCTCCAGGCCAATCCTTCAGAACGGAAGCCAGATCGTGCCATTCTTCTGGCTGATGTTCCCCAACATCATCCCCAAATAAAGCCCCACCTGTCCTCCTGCCACCCGCAGCCACACTGCCCTCCTGACCTGTCCTAGAATCTTCCCCCACAGCTGCCCACCTGGTTCCCTCCCTCATGTCCCCCTGATTTCCACTCAAATGTCCACTGGGCTCTGGGACCATAGTCAGGGTGGCCTGGCAGCCACTGAGGGAGGGTCTGCCTGGTGGGGCTGGAGCCACAGAGGAAAGAAATGCTCCCAAGGCAAAACAAGGCAAGAAGAACCCCTGGCCTCCCTCCTGCTCCCATACTCCAGTCTCCCGAACTGCCCCCCTCTGGCCAAACCTGGCCAGACACGAAGTGGGATCAGTTGGCCAAAGATCCTGGGACATTAGTTCCCGGCAACCTAGAGTAGGGCGGGACAGAGACTGGCTCTAAGGGTAGAGGGAAAAGACCACAAAAGAACACTCCCCTCCCCCCTCCGCAAAAGAACAGATCTTCAGACAGGCTGAAAAACCAGTCTCTCACAAGGGAGTGGTTAAAATGACCCAATTCTCTAGCTATCTCCATTCCTGGCGAACAAATTATGTCAGTTTCTTAAGGCTACAAAGCTAAAGAAAAGACTCAGAACCAATGATCCTACCAAGATGTAGACTCTCGTTGAAGCTCAGGTTGAAGCCACTGTGCTCGCATCCTAGCCACAAGACTGGACAGGTTGCTGGCCTCGGTGTTGACCTGCGTGAGCACGGGGGTCTCTCCGAGTGCTCCGTATTAGCACTGAGCCCCACACACAAGCCTGGCTACACGCAATGTCCTTCCGGTTGTCCCAAGAAACTCTGCACCCGTGTCCACAAGATTCTCGAAACCCCTTGCATCATGTGTGAATAAGCTACAATGACAGGAAAGTGTTCTCTCAGGCTGGTCAAAGAACAATGAACTTTGTAATTATGCTTTACTTTTTCACCTAGAGGGTAAAATGCTACAATGAATAGGGATAGAAAAAAACAAAAACAAAAACAAAGTAAATCCTTTTGCACAATGGTGCACTGGGAGTGTGTGTTGCAATGATTTAAAATGACCTTTAGCAAGCCCACTGCTCGGCACAGAGTTTCTCTCCCAAGACCTCATGCAACTCTTCAGAGTTATATTTAGGAACATCTTACAAAATACATTTTTGACCCACATGGCATAAGGAGGATTGTCAAAAATCACTGTGTCCTTGACAGCCTCCTTGTACAACCAGAGCCCTTGAGCTGAGCATCTTGTAAGGCTCTGTCCGTGTACCAAATAGGCATTTATTGATTGTGATATGAAGTGCTAAGGTTCAAGGACAGGGATAGACGCTGCCAAGTTTGTGCACGGGTTTAACTCCAGGTGTGGCTGGGCCCTCTGGGAGGGACACAGCTTTCTGAGAGTCAGGATGGAAACTGCATCTGCGGTGACGGGTAGATGTCAAGAGCTCTAGTCTGTAAAACACCTGAAAATCCAGGACACGCTGGAGCTCCGCTCTCCAAACATGGCCAATCCTAAGGCACTGTAAATGGATTTTTTCTGCAGTCTTTTGAAAAACCGTATCTGACATTCTAGTGGCCAGGTCTGGATATCAGCTGCAAGTTACATGAGCAAATGGTTGAGTCGTGCCGGTAAACACCCTCTCCTGCAAGTTAATGTTTGTATTTGTACTGCAGCATATGAACTTTGGGGCTAGTAGAACTGCCAAAGAAATTTTATTCGCTTGGGAAATTACTGTAATTAATTTGCATTATTTTATCATTCCCCAAAATGATAGGTTGAGTGAGAGGTCTGAAATCAGTCATGAGCCATATTCCAAGCTGATAGTGCGTTCAAAGCTCAGAACGAAGTCGAGAACCAACATACACAGACCTTTAGTCAAATTCTGCAGCCCAGGGAGCCCAAACCCACTCCCTAGACGGGAGGAAATGCTGGATCACCAGAACAAAAGTTACATGGGCACTCTATAAAGCAGTTATGAAAGCAGCCATTGGTGGAACCAAAGACTTCATTCCCAGCTAATGCTGTTTACGTGACTACTACCCTTAGTCAAGGAAGGGGACATAATTGCGGGGATTACCTATTCTTTTATTTAGCAAATAGATGCCTCTCCACTGCACAGTGCTGTGGGTCACACATATCCTGCCTGCTGAATCTGTCATTCTTTAGAACTGCTGAGTGTGTGTTTAGGCCCCGAGCCGGTCAAGACACCAGGCTATTCTCTAGAGAAAAAAAGTGAACAGCAAGTCTGTCCATTGGGAGAATATTGCCACAGAGCTTACCTTTATCTTAATCCAAAGTACTTGTTGGATTGCACGAGCAGGACGACCCATGGTCAACTGGCATTATGGAGGAAGAGCAATCTGAAACACAGAAAAAGGAGGTGGCTTGTGTGGGTCCCCGTAAAATCAAAAGGGACCCAGGAAAATGTTGTCAAGGGATAGGCTGCCCCAAAGCAGCTCTCCCCAACTGGTCGGGAGTGCGTCTCCAGCTCTACCCTCACGTTGACATTAGTGGCCTCGGTGGCAGCAAAAGCTTTCACAAGGTTACATAATCAGTGCCCGTGTTTAAAGGAAAATAAACATTTGAATGTGACCCTTAGCCCTGGTTTTCATGATGAAGTGACATCATCCGCCTCCGTGGTATCCAACGCGTTAGCAAAGCATTCACAGAGTCCTCAGGCCAGACCCTGTTTCATTTTCCGAGAGGTGCTTTCTGCACAGAACTGAGCAACTGGTTTCCTAAATATACAGACCTACGCAGCTAAGCTGTTGATGCCTGTCCAAGGTCACCCTGAAGGAGTTTCCTAAATAGTACCGCTAGCCTCATACAAAGCTTTTAAAAGCAGAGGGGGCCATGCTTTTTAGTTTCTTTCCAGAGGGCCCTGCAAATTAAAATCAATAGACAGAAGTGAAATGGATATCAGAGCACGCTCTGACAGCTGGTCTCGGTTTCCCTCCTCTGTAAAATGTCTCTGAGAGTTCTAGGGGATTTTAATGGGAAAAACTGTGGACCAGCAATTACACAAACACACGTGGGATATAAAATGGGGTTAATAGCATCTCCTCCCATAGATGTACTAAAACCTGTAAAACAGCCCCAGCACTGGCACATAGTAGGTGCTGTATACCCGTACCTCTCATTGTTATCAGCCTGGACTAGTGATACCTCAGTGGGAACATCTTCCACAAGCCCCCTTTCTCTGAAAAGCACTGTCCTAAGCCATCTGTGGCGAAGGACCAGAGGTCTTTTGTTTGCTTGTTTGTTTTTAATTTTCAATTCATTGTGCAATGGCATTTCTGAAAAGCTAAATAAAAAAGGGATTACCGGAGCAATACAATTAACAAAGATGTATAATACATATAATCAAGACAAAATACAAGCTCCCCATTAAAGAGGCCTTAGAAATCGTCAGAAGATTCTCTCGCAGAAGGGGGAAGGAAGTGACTTGCTCACAGTTACATAGCAGATCAGTGGCAGTGCTGGGGTAGGACTGAAATCACACTCTTGGAACCTCCAAGGTGCTTCCCACGGCCCCCCACAATCCTGGCCAGCCTCTACTTCTCATCCTTCCATCAGTCAGAAGGACAGGGCCACACCAGGGTGAGGTGGATGCCTCTGGGTAAAAATTTAAGGGGGTGCCAAAAAACTCAGTCATCATGATAAGTAATATTTCAATGCAATTTTTTTTTTTTTATAGGCAAGGCGATGCTGTGGAAACAAATAATTATCAAAATCTCAGTGGCTTAACCCACTTCAATCAAGTCCGAAGCAAGCTGCCCTCCCCTTTCCTACTGGACACCATCTGGAACATGTGGTCTTTAAGATGATGGCAGCAGAGGAAAAGAAAAGTGAGGGAGACATACTGACTCTTCACTGCCTGACTCAGAAATAATACACACTAAATCTACTCACATTTCATTGGCCAGAATTATTTACACATTCTTAGCCTAACTGCCAGGGCACCGGAAAATGTAGAGGACCACATAGATATTTGGTGACTTAAGACTTTACTCAGACCCTGTGCGCTAGCTTCGCTATATATATAACGCATTATAAACTTATGTATGAACTTATATATAATCTTTATATTTCACGTATAAATACACATATAAGGTTATTATGTATATAAACTTGTTATATATACAATCTATAGAAACGTATATGTATACAAACTTTATTTTATACCCCAAAAGGTCAGAATTTTTCATAAAGACAGGATCAGTAATGGTGTTGACCTGAGCAAAAGGCAAACTCAGGAATGCTTATCTTTATTTTAAATTTTGATATTGTGCTCAGCATAGATCGTATTGCATTATTTTTGAGAAGGGAGTCATAGGGCAGCGCATTCAGTAGCAATCAAGTAGCAAGGGTCATCATATGGATGCAGTTGCTTGGCATGCAGCGTTCAGCCACTGGCTAAAATAACTGTGTGTGCAGCAAGGTGGAGGCAAAGATGGGGTTTCAGAAGGCACCCCAAAGCAAAACAATCACAAAAACTCAATTCTAAGTCTCCACTGATTGGAAGATATATGATCAATTTATTAATATCTTTTCAGAAGGAAAAAGAATGTCTGGTAAGCTTCTTCTTTGGTGTGGTCTATAAGAAACACGCAGATCTCAGAACTATTAACATATGTAATAACAACAACAACAAAAGGCTCTTAAAATGCAGGCAGTATGGTACAACATTTTAATTTAGGATCCCCAGGCCCTGAAGTCTGCACTCCCACAAAATAAACTCAGAGAACACATCAATTTTATTAATGAATGATTGGGCATATTTATACAAAGCAACTGACAAAAATACCTATTAGAACTGCTAACCACTGCCCATCAACCAGGACAGGCCCCAGGCAAAGCCTTTATTGACAGCAATAACAGTGGCTTCCTGGTTCTGAATCCTCCCTGGTGGCTCTTCCTGACTTCCCTTCTGTCTACTTGCTCCTGCCCACCTCTCCATCTTTCCTTCCCAAATCAGTTCTCGTCAAATGGGGTGATTTCCACGCCCTGGAAAATTATTATTGTGACAGGGATTAAAATGTTAAGCTAAAGACATGAAATTCATGTGACAGTTGGGGAAGATTTTGAGCAGGTAAGGGTGGGCTCCTTTAGTCACAAGGTAAAGCCCCCCCCCCACCTCCTTTTCTGCTACTAAGCAGTGTTTCCAGCATTTAGGAGAATAACGCAGGCTCATGTCACCCCACCCCACCACCAGCCAGTCAGAAAAAGGTCAAAGTGTGAAATTCCACACCCGTGGGGCCAGAATGGCCACTTTGTTTTTGAACCCAGACTAGTTCCCTCCAGGGCATCTTTACCTTCTGTCAAGCAAGGAGTGCTCCAGGATTTTCCAGTCTGGCTTCATTCTGGACTAGAGAGCAGGGGAGAAAGAGAAGGAAGATATAAAACCCCATTGAACCAAGGAACCACCCAGACTGCAGGGGATTGCACACCAGATGATGGAAGGAACACAGGAAAAATGGCTGAAACACCTGGCTTCTGGCTGGGTGGGAGGCGCCACCTAAGGGGTGTCCCCGAGGCGGGCTAATCCCTCCTCCTCTGAGGAAAGAACTCCTCAAATCTCCACACCTGGACAAGAGTTAAGGCCGCCTCCTCACGTTCTTTCTCTCATTAGGGGGAGAGGCGGAGCTGACGTCAGCATTCAGGGCGCTCCAGTGACTTTTGGGGTCACTACGTCCTCAGAACCTAGAGCGGGAAAGGAGGCGTCTCCCGACCGAGCATTCATCCCATTTCCAGCCGCGAGCCAAGGTCGCGCCATCCTGGGGCGCTCGGAAGGGGGACCGCACCACCCAAGCCCCCCGGCCCTCGGCTACTACGGGCCGCACCAGAGTGGCAACGCGGTGGCACGTGGAAGCCTCGCCCGGGGTTTCCAGCCCTCTCCGCACCCATTGCTTTCCGCAGTCCTAGGAACTCCGCGTTTTCCGCGGCGCGGGGCTGCGGATACCGCGCCCGCACTTACCGCCGACCCACTGCGCAACTCTTGGCGAACCCGAGATAAGCCGGGTTGGGGGGGGGGGGTAGGGTGGGCTGTGAAAAGCCGCACTCCCCGGCAACACCGACCGCGCTCCGGGCGCATTGGGGTCCGCACGCCGGGTGGAGAGGGACGGGGGACCGCGGTTTTCCCGGAAGCAAGTGCGGGTCAGTGCGCATCCCCACGCAACCCGGGGCTTCCGCCGCAGCGGGGGTGGCGGGGCAGGGCGCGGGGGCCTGTTTCAGAGGGTCGGGCGTAGACAGAGTGGCGGGGGGGCGAGATGCATCAGAAATCGGCTCCCAGCGAGTCCCGCGCCGCCGCGGCCGCAGGGGAGGGGAGACCCCGCCCGCAGGGCAGGCGACCTCGTGCGGCGACCCGGGGGCGGCACGGGGAGCGGGCGAGCGGCGTGCGCCGTGCACTTCCTGTTCAGTGCACGCGGCCTTCCACCGCCCCGCGCTCGGCGAGCCTGCGTCCGGCCGCGCCGCCCCTCACTGCCGGCTCCCTGTCCCCGGGACGCGGCGCGGCGGAGGGACGAAGCGGGCGCGCCCTCCGGCTGGCAGGGCCCGGCGAGCCGAGCCGCCGCCAGAACTTCTGCGTGCAGCCGAGCGGGAGCCCAATTGCCCGGGCGTTCGCGTTTGCGCCTCCTCCTCCCTCCTCCCCTCTCTCGCCCAGAAGGGGGACGGGCCGAGTTCCAGGCTCCCGGCTGGTTCATTCTGCGGCCGAGGCTTATATTTACATACAAACTGTCTCCCTCTCGCCAGATTGTCCGCTTCGGCGCAGGCACGGGAGGCTTGTTTTCCACATTACTGTCTTTACTTTGCACCTGCCTTTCAGATTACCTCTGGGAATCTGTGGGAGGAGCTGAGAGGGTGGAAAATGTTGCTTCGCTTTGCAAAAGGAAGAAAACTTTGTCACCCAGCGGGAGACCTCTGCCACGCGTAACCCGGAGAGACACCAGAACCAGGACAGCCTCTGGCTTTGATTTTGCACCACTGAGCCCGTAAGGAGGAAGAGGACACGTGAACTCCGCGCTCACGCCGACCGCCATCCGGGCCCAGTGGCGGCGGCCCGAGGTACCTGCGCCACCTTCCCTCCCCGGGGAAGTCCCCACGCGGTGTCTTCGGGTGGAAGGATAATAATAAAGAGCGCGCGGCTCGAGGCCGACAGCAGGGACCGGGCTAGGAAGGAGAGGACCGAATTGCAGGAACGAGTCACCCGGAATTAACTTCTGGTTAAAGTTATGGGAAGCGCGGCCATGGACACCAAGAAGAAGAAAGATGTTTCCAGCCCTGGTGGGAGCAGTGGCAAAAAAAAACCCCAGCCAGAAGAGGCGTTCGCTGCGAGTGCACATCCCGGTGAGTGCCCGCAGCGCGGTCCCCAGCTCCCCACCCTCGAGTCGTTGTCGACCCCGGCGCCGAAGCGGTTAACGCAGGACGCCCCGCGCGCGCCGTGCGTGCCCCTCCTGTCACTTTGGGCGCTCGGGGATGGGTGGCGGCGCAGGGTCGAGCTGGGCCGCCGAGCCTAGGCTCCATCTCTCTCCCCAGCTGTGTGCGGCCGGGGCTCGGCGACCGACTGCGGCGGGGACGCGGGAGGGGGCGCGGGGCGCGGCTGGTGGCGGGCTGGGCGTAGCCCCGGATCCCGCCCGGTGCGGGTGCTGTGGGCGGTGCGTAGTGTTGTTTTGTTGAAAAAGGACGGTGTGGACTGCGCTCGGGAGAGGTGGAGCCGCGCGCGACTGCCGGGGACGCAGGGGAGGGGCGGTGGGCGGGGACAGCGGGCGAGGGGTGTGTGGCTGTGTAGCTGCGCCCCCAAATGGACCTTCCTCCTCCCCAATTCCCCTCGCGGTGTGCCTGGGCGCGGGTCGGGGAGCTATTCTGCAGCTGTTCCCTTAGCCCGCCCCCCCACCCCTGGAGCACATTTCGGGCATTTGGGGACTCGGGATTCCCTAACGCGTGCAGAGCTGCTTCGAACTTCAGCCCCGGCCACGCCGGCAGCCCCGCCCGGACTTTGGCGACATCGATCGGTCTGCGGCTCGACTTTGTCCATCCCGAGGGAGCGCCGGACAGGGTCGTGTGCCCACCCTGGGTTTTGCCTACCCAGGTAGCCCGCGACCTTCCCCAGCTTCCCTGTGGACAAGTCAGGTGGTAGGACATGCGGCGCAGCCCTTACCTGCACCCGAAAGAAACCCCCAACTGGGTCACGCCCCTGGCCTCCACCAACCAAGTGAATGTTTGTTCAAACACACTACACGCAGATGCACGCGCACAGACACCCGCATACGCAAAGAGTAGAGGGCTCCATGAAGAATGTGATTTTGTTCTCTCTGTGGGGATGACAGATCCTGGGCACAGGGTGGGAGCGCACAGTGAGTCCCACCCTCCGAGGCCCGCCTCCGACTGGGCAGGACTGGGGTGGGGCTGCTTGTCACTCACTTCCCACTGAACCCCATGAGGCACTTTCCTTCAGCGTCTGTTGAACGCAGCTCCTTTCCCTTCCACGTGTGCCCACACCCTGATGGAGAAGGTCTGATGGGTGCTGGAGGGAGCGGAGGGAGCAGCCTTTAGCTGAGAGGAGGTGAGGAGGTAGCCAGCCCTTCCTCGCTGGGGGAAGCTCAGGGAGCAGGTAACCAGCTGCTGCGTGGCCACCAGGGTGGTGACCCAAATATGCAGGAATAAGCATTCTATTTTAGAATGGATTATTCTTGTTTACATTGCTAACATGAGACGTTTTTAATCATGTTTGTAAATGAAAAATTAGACATTGGTATTAAAAGTCTCCCTGGAGCGGTGATCCCTTGAGGGAGCCTTTTACCACTCACTTTCTCCCATTTGTCAGAGATAATAATTTGCTTTGCCTACCTTGTGGAGATGTGAAATAAAATAAGTCATGGGAACGCTCTTGCAAATTTAAAGTGATATAAACATGTATGCTTACCATGTTGACATCAGAGCAACTGGTTTTAAAGAGACATAGAGGAAAAAAAAGGGACACTGTCCAGTGTCAGGCCATATTGTACTGAGGCCGACTACAGTGTGGGGTATATGCTTGGGGTCGCTGGAGGGGTGCTGCTAGTGGTTAGTGTGGGACAAAATCCAGAACCCAGAAAAGGACTAAGAGGCCACACTGTGAGAGCGGAAAGGCCACGGTGTAGCTGGAATACTCTGACCACCCTTCTTGCTTGTTGGACATGATTTTGGCTGCCTTAAACAACCTTCTGGCATGATCCATCCCTTACCGAAAGTGCTGTTGACTCAATTATTCCACAACACATGTGTACTGCTCTGGTTGATGGTGAGATCTAGGGGAGCAAGAGAGGGGCTCTGTCTCCCTCCTTATAGGGCTTGCATTTGCTGGTGGGACCAGGGGGTCTTCTCACTGACCATCTAGTAATGGCCTGTTGATCACTGTGTCAGGCTAGGTGAGATTTATACTCTAGGTGGGAAAATACGGCGTTCAGACAAATGCTAGCACATGACCCAAGGGCATCAGATGACTGGTGCTGGCAGCACCCCTTTTCAGAGGGGAGAGTGGGAGAGCGGACAGCAGACTGACGTGTTCACAGAGACATTCAACCCAGAGCTGGTGGGCGGGACCGAGACACGTGTGAGAACCTGGGTTACTCCCACCAGGGAACCAGCTTGAGCACCTCTGTGAGTTGGGGGTTGGATGACTGCTTTCAGGTACAGCACAGAGCCCCTTCTCGTGGAAGAAAGGGTTTGAGAATCAGGGTACTCAGAAATGGATTGGGGCCCGATCAAGGAGGACTCTGAAGCAAGGTTGCCAGGCTTAGCAAATAAAAATATTAAATGACCAGTTAAAGTAGAATTTTAGATAAACAATGAATAACTTTTTTTTGTATATGAGTATCCCGTGGACCATTTGGGAAAATTTACAGTAAAAAAAATCCTTCACTGTTATCTGAAATCCCAATTGAACAGGTGTCCTGCCTTTTATCTGGCAGCTCTACCCAGAGGGCACCCTGAGGGAGTGAGGACTTCCTTCTGAAGGCGTTGGGAAGCTGCCATGGATGCACTTGATGCCCTGCCCCACTCCCCCGTGGCTCACCCAGAGTTCATGGAACCTTGCTGGACAGCTCCACTCCATGCCACAGTTTGCCTCTGGGTTTCTTGAAGGACTCCTCTTGGATGGTGCCAGTTTGCTCAGCCCCGATGCAGGCTGGGTGAGAGTGAGGGATTGGGATTATGCCCTAAGGGGCAACCCTCAGCCAAGGAGGGATGCGGGTGGGATGGTGCCCCCCGCCTCCCCATTCCCTGGTGCCATATGTTCCACGGGAAACCCCGGAGGGTCCCAGCGGTGTCCAGGAATGGTTGCCCACACTGGTGTCCATTTATTAATGTACCTTACTGGCTCATCTAGCTCTCCTGCCTCATTCCCTCACTGCCTAGGATAGACTGCTGAATCTAAGTCAGCGTCTTGCTGTCTTGGCGGGGGGAGGGCGGGGGGGGGGGGGGAATTCCACATTAAGAAGCAGTCAAAGGTGATGAAAGCAACATCAGGAGAGTTAGCCCCTGGAGCAGAGCACAAAGTGCCTTCGTGGAAGGAGGGCTAGTGGCCAGGGGACCAACTCAAATGCTCTTGCAAATATCCAGAGATTAGGGTTTGAGGGGCTGAACACAATACTGATAGGAGCAGATTGGTGAGGGAAGACGTGAGACATTGGAGGGAAGGGTGGATGAGCGGTGTGCCTGATGGATGGGGAGGAAGCCACGGATTGAGTTAACCTGATGGCTTCAGGGTAGTTGGTATAAGGAAGCAAGGGAGAGGTGGGGAGTTCAGGCCCAGCCATGGTGAATCAGAGGGGAATTGTCCACTTCCTCAGCCCTAGCACCAGCTGATCTCTGATGTCCCAGGAAGGCCATTTCCAAGGATGTTTGGGATTCTGAGGAGTGGCTCCTGAGACACCATGGCCCTGGCAGTCCTGTGGGTGGGTCATTGGGTGGCATCCAGTCCACCAGCAGGGTAAAGGCTTCCCGGGGTCTCTAGTGTGTCCACACAGCTTGTCTATGCACTGAATTGGTTCAAGTCCCTTTTGGACACAATTGGCCTCAGTCTCTACCCCCATATCTGGTGCATAAACAGAACCATGACCTAGGGTGTTGGGTGTTATAACCCCTGCAGACCTCCATCCCAGGCTCTGATTGTCTTAACCATCTTTACCCTCCTCGCTACCAAGAGCACCTGCTGTGCCCTGAGGCACCAGGAAGGAGGAGTCCATTTTAGGGGAGGCCCTCCGGCCTACGGGCTATAGCAGGTCATGGGGACTTGGAATCAGCCACTACAGTAACTGATGAATTGAATTTCATCGAAGGGAGAATGGCCATTGGGCCTAACGGAGGATGAGGCCTGGCTTGGTGGTAGCTTCTTTCTTAGGTAGCTGGGATCACCTTTCTGGGAAAACGCTCTCGGGTCTTGTCAGGGGAAAGGGAAGGTGGAAGGCAGGAGAGGAAGCAGAAGGGTGAGTGTGGACTCCTCTGAGGTTGCACTGGGCCTTTAAAGGAACGGGATGGGCGCCTTGTTTAGAGTCACTGTGGGTTGGCGCCTTGCCCTGGTTCTCTTCCCTTAGCCTTCATCCCGAATGTAAAGCAGGAATAACAATGAAGGTGGTGGGAATGGTTTTGGAAAATAGCTCTTTAGAAGCCTAGCTGGGTGTGGCATTCAGCCAGAACTTTGCCAGAGACACTGATGGCCTGAGCAGGGGTGTTCTTTTCCTTTTTTTTCCGTCTCAGAAGAAATTCCTTCCCTATTAATGCTGAAATTCATATATCGCAGCTGTATTTTACTTGATGACTGTTGGTCAGCATATTGTGGGTCTTTGGAACTGTTGACAAGCCAGTGACAGAGCAGGAGGCCACAGGGGAGTGGAGGGCTTCAGAGAGAAGGACCCTGCAGGAGCCTGTGGGGACACTGAGGCAGGCACAGAGGAGCTCGGGCTTGAGGCAGTGGCCCAATATTTACCACGGACAGGAGGCACATTTCCCTGGGCCTCTTGGGAGTGGTGCTCCAGAAATCCTTCACAGTCACTGTAGACAAACTAAAAATAGAGGCAGGAGTAGCTGGCTGGTCACAAAAGGTTGTGGAGACACCACTTGGCTTGGACAGTCCTGTCGCTAGTGATGACTTTGCCCGTTGAGTCCCCAGAGGGAAGCCTTGCGCTGCTGGAGACCTGGCGCCCTCCACACTGGAGGGGGGCCTGTGACTTCCATCCAACCAGATCCACTCTGCCCAGGGACTCCAGAAAGGAGGGGGGCATGGTCCGGCTGTAGGTGGGAATGGGAGCTGTCCTGCTGCCCCCCTGGGGCGGAGGACTGCGTGCCCTGAGTGCTCACTACCTGTGGTCACATCACCAAAACACCCTGGACTGAGCCTCAGGGAAAGGAAAGGGGTGCTATGCAGGATAGTGGGGGGTATCAGTTTTGATCTTGGCCTTGACCTTGGTCAGTTTCCACCCCTTGAACAAGATTTGTGGGGTGAGGGTTTCAAGCAGGGTTTTTCAAAGTGGGGTTCCTGGACCAGCTTAAGTCCAAGTACCCAGTGTGTGTTTGAGATATAAAATCCTAAGTATCAACCCAGACCTACTGAATCAGAACATCTGAGGAGTGGGACCGTGGTTCCATGTTTCTGGTAAGTTCTCCAGGTGCTTCTTATGCCTACAGTGATTTAAAAACAATCAGGTTCCAACTTCCCCAGTGTTAATACTAATCTGTTTCTTCTGTCCCTTTGAGTTTTTCTTTCTATCTGTTTAGGTATCCATTCATCCATCTGTCCATCCATCCATCTACTTACGTATCTGCCTTTCTATCTATCCATCTATCATTATCTACCATGTGCACTTTTTCAGTTGTCATTGAGATGTCCTTGGCTGCTAAACATAGGATACTGCTGGCTTCCAAATAAAGATGAGAGCCTGCATCAGCCCCCAGCCAGGGTAGCCCCGTATGGGCCAGCCTGTTAGGCCGCAGTGTTTCTTGATTCAGCCCTCTGGTGCATCTTGGGTGCCCTGAGCGTAAGCTCTTGTAGAGCCCAGAGTATGATATCGGGACCTTCAAGCTTCAAGCCAAATTCCTCGATGATGGAGCCCCTGGAACTGTCCTGTGGCTCCAGGGTTTGTCAGTGAGGACTGGGTACACCTCCATAGCTCGCAGGATATGAATATGGCAGAACGGTGAGTGCCTGCCCTCCAGCCTCCCAACCCGTGCGCAGAGCACGTTGGCTGAGTGCCAGTAAGGCGTAGGCCAGCCCTGAGCCTCTGGAGGGAAATGGCAGGAAGAGAATGGATAGAGAAGTCCCCTTCTTTGAAGGCTCTACCCTGCAGAGTGTGCACGGATCTCCATGGACCAATTCTAGTGATATAACCACAGTGTGCACAAAACTCAGGGATTTGCTGAATCGCCATTCCGTGCCTTGGGGTGTACCCTAGTGCTGGGATGTACCCTTTTCTTGTCCTCTTGTCCCCACTTTACAAATAGCCCAGCTGAGAACAAGCACATCCCCCATGGTTGGATGACACGGGGAAGCAGAATGTATTCTTTATTCTAGCCTAGCCTTCCTGTCCGGTTCTCACTCTTAGTACCCATCAGTGGAGGGGTTCAAAACCCTTGTGCAAACCAGACTCTGACTACTGCCTAGTGCCCTAATGACCACTGCTGACATCATGGATCATTATTTCACCCAAAGGACATCTCTAGTAGTCAGGTAGCAAAGCCAGAAGCAGCCACCCAATATAGTTTGTGTGCTCAACATTGCATCTTTCCACATACCATGTTAGGATTCTCGTTGCTTGATAAGTATCTCTCCCTGCCTGTATTTTTTGTTTTTTGGGGTTTTTTTTTTTTTTGGTTTTTGAGCTGCCGTCTTCCGATGAACCCCAGCAAAGCTATGTTCTATGGTTAATCTCCAGCCAGGGGTTACACTTCTGGGTGTCCTAACCACTCGATGGATGGGAGGACCATGGAGGCACTTTGTACTTGTGAGCACCTTCTCGCCCGCTCAGACTTCATCCCGTGACTTCTAAGTCGGTTTGTATCCCCTAAAACCATTCTGACAAATACATGTGCTTTTAGATGATGCTGTTTCTTGACTATTTTCTTTTACTTTTCCGGTTTTCCCGTTTTGATTTGTTCAGTTCACGGCCGACAATGTTCTGTGTCTGGGCACCATTTTACTTTTATGGGGGCGACTCAGGTTACTGAGCAGGGCAGTGGACACTCCTCAGACCTGGGTCAGGATCCGGTGCTCTTTTCCCCATTCTCCTCCAGCTACCCTCCCTCTGACCCTGAACAGTGAATATGATCGCACACGAAATACCTGTTGTCTCCTCCTCCTTTCAAGCCGGTGGACCAACCCATCTTGAAATGCCATGACACCAAACCAAATGTCAAAATGGTGTCAAGTCTTTTAAAATGTAGGACAAAGGCCAGTGAGATGCTGAGCAAGCAAGAGCTGAGGCAGAGTCCTTAATTTGCTTGGTTGGCTGCCTGTGATCTTGCTCTGAGATGGGCAGAGGAGACACATGAGAGTCAGGCTGTGTCCCTGAGGCTTGATCACGGGGAACCCTTAGAGACCCCACTGCAGAGTGTGTACAGTGGAGCAGAGGAAGTGGTTGGATCTTTGGGGGCCCTGCCTGCCCTCCAGCCGGTGTAGCCTGAAGTGGAATGGTTAATCCCAATCTCACTCTCTCTCTCTCTTCCACTGCCTACTTTGAAAATAATTTGATCTCCATTCTTTTCCTTCCTGTTGACAGGAAAGCCTTCTCTGCCAGCTCATGCCTTGTCACAGACCAATCAAATACCATCCAGGCTTTGGGGTTTCTGCCAGGGCCTCTGTGTTTTGGTATACTCTGACCTGGCAGCAACATTGCTGGTGAATGTACCAGAAAGACCAGTTTGCTCTTGGTAACCCCCGGGGTCCAGCCTTTTTCCCATGAGGCTGAGCTGTGGGAAGCCCTGCAACTCTGTTACCCTCCTCCAAGGGAGGGGGAGCACAGCGGGGGCTGGGCCTGCTGCAGGGTGCAGCTCAGGGCAGCCCCAGAGTGACCCCATTTGTGCCTGGTGGGAGGTGGGGGGTGCACGCAGGAGGAAGGATGCATCCGGGCCAGGGAAGAATTTAGAAAGTGGGACACCAACTTCTCCATTTTGAAAGAAACAGAGGGCTGGGGAATTGCCGGGAATCATATTTATAGGTAGGCAGGGTTAAAGCTAGTTCTGGGAAACCGGTCAACTCCTATCTGTTTTCCAGGTGAGGTGGTGGCCCTGAGAATACAGAGATGAACAGGGTTATGGGGTTGAATTATGTCCCCAAAAAGATATGTTGAAGTCCGAACCCCTGGTGACTGTGAATGTGACCTTATTTGGAAATAGGGTCTATATGTGTATAATTAGCCCAGTTAAGATGAGGCCATTAGGCTGGGCCCCGAGTCCAGGATGACTGGTGCCCTTCTAAGCAGAGAGCTATGTGGGCACAGACACTGAGGGAAGGTCCTGTGAGGACAGAGACAGGGATTGGAATGGGACAGCCACAGCCAAGGCACACTGGGGCCCCTGGAAGCTGAAAGAGGCAAGAGTGGATCCTCCCTTAGAGGGTTTGGAGGGAGCATGGCCCTGCAGACACCTTGATTTCAGACTTCCGCTTTCCGGAACTGTGAGAGAATACAGCTCTGTTGTTTTAAGCCACCTTGCTTGTGGCATCATGTTGTGATGGCCTCAGAGATCGAATACAACAGTGTCCCTGCCTTCGAAGCATGCTGGGGCAACAGACCGAGAACTACCAGTCGTGTTGTGGCAGAGCCAAACGAGCAGGTGCTTCGAGGGGCCAGGACACCCCAGCACTGCCCAGGAGGGTAGCCCAAGGCCTGCCAGTCTGTCTTGGTTTCTGCTGTCCACCACTCATTGACTGCATTTCCCCCAGATCTGGGTCTTGCTTCCCCTCCTCTCTGTGACTGGAAATCCTAGCGGGGTGGGTGGGGCTGGGCAGGGCATCGAGAAAACGGAGGTGTAATGAGGCTGGGGTAGCAGCTCCAGGATCCTGCTTGTCTGGAGTACCTTCTCTTGGACCTAGAGTGGAGACAGGGGGAGAGGGAGCAGGCAGCCCAGCTCAGTCTCCTGCTCAGCTTCCAGAAGTCTGGCAGCTATCTGTCTGTTGGGCTGACTTGGAAACCCTCCGCCTAATTCCACGCTGCCTTGCGGCATGGGCCATGCACACAGCCTTTGGGTCATGGGCTTGAGGCTGTCATCACCTGGCCCCATTCTTGTCTACAGCATACGGTGTAAACAAACACCCCAGAGGTTCCTCCTCCAAATTCAAGCATCCCTCAATGGGTAGTTTCATTCATAGTAGCTATGATTTATCAATCTCATTGATTATCACATACCATCTGGGATGGCATGGTTGTCATCAGATTTAGCTAATATTGATGGAGCACTTGCTATGTGGCTGGCATGTACTTTTATATAAGCCATCTCTCTATCTCAAAAACAAGCCTGTGAAATAGCATTACTCTTATTATCAGGGTTCCTAGCCTCACCATGGACAAACGAGCCTAGGCTGTCCATTGCCTCACAACTGTTCTCGCCCAACCTGCCTGGAAAACTCTCGGTTGTGTTTTAATTGGGCTTTTGATGTCTCTGCTTGGCCCCACCCCAGCCCTGGCTTCTGATGCCCCGTGACCCGTCCAGGCAGCGTGAGGGTGGGAGGTGAGGGCCGCTGGGTGGGAGCAGACACCACCCACATGAGGGGCACACGAAGACAAAACCCCTGGTCTGGCCAGCTGCCTTCCAGCGGTTTGCCCTTGGGGTTGACTAGGTCTCTGTACTCTTTACATGGCTTCTAAATTTTTAGATGAAGGTCATTGAAAGCAATTCTTTATCCTCATCTCAAAAATAATCTGCCTTCTGTAACTTCATCGGCCTTACCCTTTAGTGCTTTCTCATTTTTTCTTTAATTAACAGAGTCTTAGATTAAGTGCTAAACCAGGAATTGGGAGATCCTATGTTGGGTCTTCTGCCAAATAGCTGCAGAGCTTTCTCTTATTAAGTTAGCAGACACTTATCGAAGGCAGGTTGTGTGCCAGGCACTGTGGAAGGCTCAGAGAGGACAATTGGAACCCTTCCTTGGTAAGGCTTAGAGTCTGCAAAGGAGCCTCGAGCATCTCTCACCATTCAGTTCACCTTTGCTATCAAATATCAAAACACCCTAAAACATAGTGACTTAAAACAACACACATTCACTCTTTCTCAAAGACATATAATGTATATAATAATTAACATTATATATGATCAGTGTATTGATTACATTGTAACATAATTATATATTAAAATATAGCTATAAATATAACCTAGTAACACGTTACTCAATTATAATGTGTAATAATTAATATATTAACATCTTAAATAGGTTTATATGTGACATAATTAATGATACTATTTAGTAACTAATGTTATACAATTAATACATACTTATTTTAGTATAACATATAGAAATATATATAACATATACGCATAATTTTTTTTAAAATTTTACTTATTTTATTTTATTTTATTTTTTTTAAAGATTTTATTTATTTATTTGAGACAGAGAGAATGAGAAACAGAGAGCACGAGAGGGAAGAGGGCAGAGGGAGAAGCAGACCCCCCGCTGAGCAGGGAGCCTGATGCGGGACTCGATCCCGGGACTCCAGGATCATGACCTGAGCCGAAGGCAGTCGCTCAACCAACTGAGCCACCCAGGCGCCCAGAATTTTACTTATTTTAGAGAGAATGAGAGAGAAAAAAAGAGTGCTGGAGTTCGGGGAGGAGCAGAGGGAGGGGGACAAGCAGACTCCTCGCTGAGTGTGGAGCCTGACACGGGGCTCAATCCCACGACCCTGAGATCATGGGCTCAGGTCATGAGGCAGACAAAAGGCAGATGCTTAACTGATTGGACCACCCGGGGGACCCTGCATAATTCTTAAATTCTGAGAGTGTAGAAGAGGACTGCAGGCTGGGTCTCCATGGGGCTCAGGCACCATGACTGTAGGGAAGCAGGGCTTCCTGAAGGACAGGTGGGCTTCGAGGGTCTGTGAGTGAGGCAGGAGCCACAGAGCTGGGGTCCTTCCAACGCCGGGCATTTGACAGTGCCACCCAAGCTTCCACTTCCTCGCCGGAGACGGGCCAGCATCGGAGATGCTGTGTGCTCCTGGGGCGAAGCAAGTGCCAGGAGAACAGAGAAGCTCCTTTTCTTGTCACTTTTCTCTTCTTTGCTTGTTAAGTGTATTTTGAGATTCCGAAATGAGCATGGGGCACAGGTAATAGGATATTCTCAGCTCACAGGCAGAGGGAAATGCTGGGCAGTGGTACCAAACCGGTCTAAGGGAACACCTCAGCCGGGTGACTTCCCCGCCAGGTGCCAGAGAAGGTGGGACTCACCGGGGACCCCTCACAATGAGGAGGCAGCCTGGAGCGGGGGAAGGGACTTGCCAGGGGTCACAGGGTTGGCCAGGGGCAAGGCCAAGAGGACAACAAGGGTTTTCTCCTGGAGGAATGTTGGGGCAGGCAGCATTGACGGCTACAGCGGAGGGAAGGCTTCTGGGGAGCCACAGGCCCATCTGCTCTCCGCCAGAGATGCCTACACCTTGTGTTAGAGCAGAAAACAAATTCAAAGCAGTTCTGTTTTCAGTGGCTCCAAACCAAGGGCTGTGGGTGGCAGCCAGGAAGCATGTAGTCCTTTCAGAGTGGGATCCCTGGCTCCAGGCTTGCAGTCTGTCCATTCGGCATCCATCTCCCTCCTTCTCTGGATGCGGCAACACCAGCTTTTGGGAAAGGCTCAATGCGAAGCTCTGTAGGCTTGGCCTGGAGACATAGAATTTACTACCGTAATAAAATAATATTAAACATAGTACAACAACTTCAGGTCAAATGGACCTATTTGGTTATATTCCTCGTTTAATGGTGAGCTCCCATCACATGATTTTTGTTACCTTCACCTAAAAATTCAACCTCCGCTGACCCGCTGGAACATTCTGGAACTGGGATGGCCCTTCAGCATTGTCCCAGATTGGGGCAAGGGTGGCCAAACTTTTGTCTCCTTAATGAGACCACATGCTCCTCAAGGATGGGGTGCATCTACACCTTTCATACCCTTGCCCTGGGAGACCACCTCCCACACGGCTGATTCCATGATGATGATGATGATGATGGTGAGGAAATGTAAAAAGCCCAACTCACTGGGGAAAAGAAGAAAATATGGACATTCTTGGGGCTCCTGGGTGGCTCAGTCGGTTAAGCGTCTGCCTTTGGCTAAGGTCGTGATCGCAGGGTCCTGGGATCGAGCCCTGCATCGGGCTCCCTGCTCAGCGGGAGGCCTGCTTCTCCCTCTCCCACTCCCCCTGCTTGTGTTCCCTCTCTCGATGTCTCTCTCTCTGTCAAATAAATAAATAAAACCTTAAAAAAATATGGACATTCTTTGAGAATCTAAATGCTTCGTTAACTCTGTGAACTAATTTTGAAAAATCTGGGTGAGTCCGTTATCTGCAAATCTTATGAAAAAATAATTTTCAGGCAAACCGTGTTTTGTTGGTTCGGTAAAAGACCAATTTTTAGGAATGTTATTATACTAGTTTTTTTTTCCCTTCGTCTCCTACCCAAGAAAGTTTTATTGGGCTTTTGCTCAGGCAAATTGACTAGTAAGAGCATCATAAATATGCCAGGGGGTTTTAGGTGGCATGATAATCCTTTGATTAGAAACCAGTCTAGCTCCTAGACTGACCTCAGATGTGGAGCAAAAGCAGGGAGGGACGGGATGGTTGGCCCAAGGTCAACCCAAGGTCGGCCTCACGGCCTTCAACCATAGGAGGGGAGAGCATCCACCCAGCCCCGGGCCGACATGGACCCAACTGTCATTTGTGCGAGAGTCTCTAGAACAGAATCCTCGCCTGAGCAGGGAAGACATGCTGGGTTTCCTCTGCTCTGTAGAAGGGTGACATGCTGAGGGGGTGTAGGTCTGGGCCTCACAAGCCAGCGTTGCAACATGCTTATGTCACTGTTCACTCCCGTGTCTCTTGGCAGTTTCCCCATATTTTCTGAGCCTCGATCTCCTCACCTGTCAGAGGTGGGTAAAATAATCCCCACCGCACAGGGCTCAGGGGAGACTGAAATGAGATACACGGGGAAAAGCAGGAAGGGGGTGGCCCGGGAATGTTGGTTTCGTCTCCCCTGTAAAGGGGCCCATGGGAAAGATCCCCCTAAGAATATAGCCCGCCACCATCCCACTCCAGGTAAGACAATGTTACTCTTTTCAGTGGAGGGGATTCTTAATTATACCTTAAAATGGGAACTTGTTTGTATCCCTTTAAATGCTTTGGCTAAATACATTTGCAAATTTGTTTTTGCAGATTTCCTTATTTATAGGGAGATGGTCCACAGGGCCCAGGGCCTGAGCCCAGAGTGAAAGCCACTGTGAGCCCCGGGGGCTGAGAGGTTGAGCCCTTCACTGAACATGGTTAGACCTGGCCTCTGGCAGGAACTGGAAGGCCTGGGTGGGGTTCCTGAGAGCCTGGGGGTGCTGGGGTACAGTGGACCTGGCAGGCTCCACGTGGGAGCAGAACACTGCACCTGCCTGCCTCCACCTCCTTGTACCCCGGAGCCAACAGAGCCCATAGAGTCTCTCTGCACAGAGACAGGCCGGCAGGCTCTGGGGGTGTGAGTGCTCCGGCGGGTGAGAATAGTAGAGTCTAGAAGGCAATAAGCAACTGGCATTGCTGGGAATTGGTGTACCTGGTTTCTGTCCTCAGCCCTGTGGGGCATTTGCCATCCAGTAGGGCTTTCCTGGGGATTTTGCATCTTGACTCCAGAGGGTGAGTGTTATGGGGCTTTTGGGGGGCACTCGGGCCCCCAAGTCCTATCTCCTCTAGTCCTCAGGGGGATGGGGGTGGGCTGGGCTCTGCCTTGTGTCTTCTAGTTCATCCCCCATGAGTTGAGACCAATACCACCTAGCACCCCCGAGACCTCGGGCACCGTGTGTGACTCTCGGGGATAGAGTCTCTGTGGCTTCTGTTTCTCATCTCCTGCTGGTACAGGAACCGACTAGAACACTCTATAGGGAGTGAATGAAGGAGAGGTGGTAGCAGAGCCGGGGCGGGGCTGGGAAGGCCGTGGGGAAGGAGGACCCTCGTGGACGTGCAGGCAGGGAGCAGAATGGGAGGGACATTGGGTTTTAGCCAGCGCTGTGTATCTCTGTCACAAAGAACAAAGGGGGGGCTCTTTGCAGCCTATATTTTTGCCTTCCTGGCTCCCCCACTCCTGTCCGAAACTCTCCGGGCTGGGGGAGCCTCACAGGCTGCTGACGACTAGTTCTCACTTAAGGGAGGGATGAAGGATCTGATGGGGAGATAGAGCCTTGACAGGGACTGGAAGGGCCCCCCGGCCCAGGTCCAGTGTTCCCCGATTTTGTGATACCTGCCGAACTGCAGGTGTCCAGCCGTTGGCTGTCCCTCCCAGCCCGCAGCCCCAGGAGGCCAGGGCTAGGGGCCACCGTGGAAGGAGTCTCTGACCACATGGCAGGAGGGGGTTCCAGCTCCAATCCCACATCCATCCGCCAGCTTTGCTGACTTGGGCAAGTCCCATAACCAGAGATTTCCCTCTGATATCGCTGATGACCTCTGTCTAAGTGGGGACCGGGCTGTTATTCACCACCCATTTTGCTTCTGGTCCCCGACGGCGATGTGCATGAACCCCCAGTGCATTCGCAGAAAGTTCTCACCTGGAACAGGCGGGTCCAGTGGGGTCACTTTGGAAGCCCAGGAGGATGCCTTCCTTCCACGGTTCTGAGAAGGCTGATGGGGCCAGACAGGAGGAGCCCGGAGTGATCGCACTGAATAAATGGGGACTCACTCTCTGTGAGGCCGCCCAGCTGGTGGGTGTCTGAGTGAGTGTGAGGGAGACGAGTGAAGTGTCACAAGCCACTTGGCTCTGACAAAGCAAAGGGCAGCTCTGGGGACAAAGCCTCAAACGGGCGGGGACAGGAAGGTGGCCCAGCCGCCTGGCAGGTCAACCCTGGAAAGCCCTTCCCAGTGGCTCCTGCTGCAGGTCAAGCTTCATGAGCCACATGGGCGAAAATCCCAGGAGGGGCCAGGCCCTGCCTGCCCACGGAAGACCACGACTGGCTCCTCCCCCCCGTGGCTACTTTCTTTAGAGAATCACACATCCCCAAGGGGGGGCTCTCTGGGTCACCCCTTTTTCCACATGCGGGACTTGTGTTGAGAGGAAGGGAAGGCAGGGATGACTATGGCTTGGTCAGCCTGTGGCCACCTGCATTTGCAGTGGGTGCCGGTCGGGAACAGCCCGGTTGTCACTGTCCCCCAGGTCAGTGGTCCTGGGCGGCGTGGTGACGTTACCCACAGACCCACTGTCCTCTCCCCGTGGAAGCCTCAGGGGCCTGCTTTTTCTGAGTCTGTCCTGTGACAGATGGGAGAGGCCTGGCCTGCATCCATCCACTCCTCAGAGGACTCTGGTTCTCTCAGTTTCTATGATCCGAGAGCTTTTGAAAACTCCCCTTGAGTGATGGAGGCCAGGGGCGGCTGGACCTGCCGTTTGTATCTCAGTCTTGCAGGAAGACGATCCCTCCTCCCCTGCACCTGGACTCATCGGTGGAATTTACGTTCCCTCAGTCTTTCTGGTCCCTCAAGACACCCATGTGTCGTGGTTGGGCCCTTGGATGAGCAGACTCAGACACGGGGATGAGCGTGCGGATGTTTCCATCAGCACGAGGGGAGGAGGGCCTGAGGCATGCCCTAGTCTCACGAAGGCCTCAGTAGACACTTCAGAGTTGTTCTGAGTTAGTCATTTATCAGATCAGGGCTGCCCGGGGCCTGGGCACGGTGACCTCCTCAGCCCGGACACTCCTCACAAGGGGCAGGCAGCTGAGCACCACCACGCAGCGGCTCGGCCAGCAGCCGGAACTAGCCTTTCATTCCCGGGGAGGGCTCCGGAAGGTGCATCCAGACGCTGGACCTTTTCAGGAACAGCTGAAGGCCCAGACCTGCTAGCCTGTGTCTCCTCTATCCCATTCCTTCCTGGGGACAGAAACAAAGGTCAGAGTTGTATCCAAAGTGGAAGGAGTGGTCATGTCTGCCCTGCGCTGGGCCATCTGGGTGGCATTTGGCTCAAATGATCCTCAAGGTCAGCCTCGAAAGAAAAGAAGAGAAACCGTGGCTAAGAGAAATAGCTCACACTCACCGAGCCGGCATGCCTGAGGATGCATGTGCCTTATTAGCTTACTTGAGCCAAGGGAGTAAGTGCTATCATTGTCCCCATTCTACAGGTGGGAAGGTAGGCACACAGAGGCCAGGCTCCAGGCCGGAGCTGCCTGGCACCTGAGCCCTACAGCCCCAGGGTCTGGGAGGCAAAGTGTACCCTGAGGACACGTGTAGAAGGGATGAGGGTGTTTACCTCCAGCCATCGTTGTAGGCTGACTGTAGACGAATGAAACTGAAGGCTTTCTTTGGGCCTGCTGACGGGGCCCCTGAAGCACAGCTTCTCCGCGGCAGGCGGCCCCCCAGCGCCAGGCCCGCGTACCTCAGTGGTCTGCAGCAGGGAGCCAGCTGGCACGAGAAGACACGTCCTGAATGCCCCCCGGGCAAAGGAAGTGACCTGTCGTGTCCTCTTGTATATGGTGCTGTCCTTCCCCTGCCTCTTGTCTCGGCCCAGGATGGGCCCTGACTCACCTTCTTGGCCTCCGCCCCTGACCTCTCTTCATCCTCCGCAAACATCCTTTACGACAGTGACCACTCCTTGGCTACTTGAGAATTGATGGGTCATGGGGTTTTTCCTAATGTTGCTTTCCACAAATGACCCTGGTTGGTGTCTTTGGATCCATGAAAGAGTGCCCTTGTTATCAAAGCTGAGAGACGCAGGTGGATGCTCAGGGCTCAGGCTGCCCTCCGGTAGTTTCTCTTGTCATCCGTTCCCTTTTCCCCTCCTTTGCTCTATTTTCTCTCCCACTTTGTGTTTCTTTTTCATTTTTTCATTTTCTTCTGTCTCCCTGCCCTAAATCTCTTCTCATCCTTTGTTTTGTTTCTTTGGAGCTAGGTTTCACCAGGCTTGAAAAACCTGCCTTCTGACCCGATTCTCTTGCTTTGGTGACCACACCCGCCGAGAGGCACTGGCGAGGCAGGTTCCTGTGGGGACACGGCCCTGGTGCCATGGGGCTTGTCTGATTTTTCCTCTGACCGTCAGGTCACCTTTGAATGAAAGTGTGAGATACGTGTTTATGGGGCACTTTGATGGCCTCTACCACGTATTTTGTCACTTAACTCTTCATCAGTTCGGTCAGGCTCATGTTACTGCCCCCATTTTTACACTTGGGGAAGCTGAGGATCAGAGAGACTGAGTGATTTGCCCACGAGACACAGCAGGTGAGGAAAACCCAGCATTTGAAGCAGGTGTGGTTGCCTCGAAAATCGTTCCCTGTAAGATTTCTTCTCATTCACCCTGCAAGTCCTAATGGGTGTGTGTGTGCAGAAGGTTCTAGAAATGCCTGCCCAGGAGCTGCAAACACCAGGAGCTGGTATTGCCTGTCACCTGTGCGTTTCCCAAGGGCCCTTCCTTAGATGAATGGGTCTTGTAAAGATCACAACAAGGAGTTTTGGGGACCTGGGTTTTCCACCTACTGTATCTCTAACTAGATGAGCCCCTTGGCCCTGCTGAGTCTAAGTTGCTTGGTTTGTAAACCAGCAGTAAGAATGCCCACCTGAGGGCTGTTTTGACAATAAAATGACATCACATGAATGCCTGGCATGCAGCAAACTTGAGTGAATTGTAATTATTAAAGTATCTTCTTCATTTGTTGGCTGTGATGTTGGAGAATCCCTGAGAGCAAATGTGTGGCCCGTGTCTGCCAGGCCAGGACTCATGGCTCTGGGTACAGCGTCACTCTGGACCTGCCCTGCTTGGTTCTTCTGTAGCTGCTCTTGTTCCTACTTATAATGTGCTTTATCCTACTGCATTGCAGCATGCTTTTGGTAATGAGACAAACTATAAATAAGTATCACTGGGTCTCGATAAAGTCTTTTTTCTTCTTCTTTTTTTTGATAAATTCTAATTAAGCAAGCAAACAAACAAATCTCCACGGGGCCGTATGCCAGGTGGAGTGTGGAGCTGGGCCCATTCCTAGTCCTTTTTATTTCTGCCCTCCCTTTTCTTCCCTCCTCCCAACCACCCCACTTCCCTGATGGCACATCCCACACGCACCGATCTTCCTGCTGTTTCCTTGGATGGTAGAGTGTGGACCCTGGGGTGTAGAGAGTGAGGTGTGTGCAGTGGGGTGTGGATGGTGGGGTGCATGGACAGTGGGGTGCATGGATGGCAGGGGGCGGTGGGTGGGGTGCATGGATGGCGGGACATGGGTCGTGGGGTGCGTGGCCAGCGGGGGTGGGAGGTGGAGTATGTGCAGTCAGGTGGTTGGGATCCCAGTGCCCAGTCTCAGCCCAGGAAGAGCAGGGTCCCACAGCCATCTCCAGCTAAGCAGAGAGGCTGTCCCCTGCTGGAACTCTGTCCTTTCTTGCAGCATGCCCCTGCATGTCCCCTGGTTCAGTGGGCTTCCGTGTGCTCATATCTCCCTCAAACCAGTGGTTTGAGAATCAAAGGAGATGGGACAGGAGGACAGGGGACTCTGATCCTTGATAGTCCCTGTGTCTAGGTGAAAATGCTCTGTCCCCTGGGACCAGGAGAGCTGAGTCCCAGCTCAGTTGTACAAGTTCAGATGGGGTCACCTAACCCCTGTGGACTTCATCCTAGGAGGCCTTTACGACGCTGTGAACCCTCAGGCTCCAACATCAGGTGCTTGTCCTTATTCCCTGTTGCAGAGGCGGGGGCTGCATGGTCGTCTCACACAGTCCTTCTGCTCAGGGCACCCAAGTCTGCCTCCACATGCCTAGGATGTGCCGGGGGACGCACACAGGCGCCCGGGGAGGGCTGCACTTTGGGCAGGGGCTCTCCGGACCCAAGCCTCACACGACCCTGGAGGAAGTGGAGGACCATGCCACCCTCAGCCTCATAGCTGGCAACATGGGCTCATGCACTTCCTGAGCACTAGAGGGTCACATGTATGCATGTGTGTGCACGTGTGTGTGTTGTGTGTAGAGAAAGAGATTGAGAGAGTCATGTAGATACAGACATATGGACATAGACCAGGAGACAGAGAATGTCCCGCGTTCAGTTTTCTGGAATTTGCAAGTTGAATCAAACTGCTTGGAGGTTCAGTTTATTTTATTTTATTTTATTTTTAAAGATTCTGTTTATTTGAGAGACAGAGAGTGAGAGAGCATGCATGAGCTGGGGGGACAGGCAGTGGGGAGAAGGAGAAGCAGGCTCCCCGAAGAGCAGAGAGCCCAACTTGGGGCTCGATCCCAGGACCCCGGGATCGTGACCTGAGCCGAAGGCAGATGCTTCACTGACTGAGCCACCCAGGCGCCCTGGAGGTTCATTTTAAATACGATCTTTAGAGGAATAAATGACAGTAGCCAGAGTTACAGGAGGACTTTATGATCTGAGCTGGGCACAGCAATGGTGATGTTGTGCAAGGAGAAGGGAGCTGGGGTAAAAGAAGTGGATTTTGGCTTTGGTTTTGTGGCTGATTATCGGAGTGTCCTTGGGCAGGTGGCTGGGCCTGGTCTTGAGGCCGCAGTTTCTGTGTGTGTGACGTGAGGGGGCCTGGATTCTGTCATGGTTTAGGGGCCGGAAGCCATGCGGTGCGTTCTCGGGAAGAGCCTGGATTGGGAGGGGAAGTCTTGGTTTGAGTCCCATCCATCCCTTGTCATCTTCGTGCCCTGTGTCCTCGGCAGTGAAAAGCAGTTGATCATATGAGGTTCAACCAAATGAAATAACCCATATTTGACTATGTTTTTAACCTCAAGAATGATCATCTTAGAGTTCAACCTAATATCTGGTCCATCCACTGTATAAAATTGTTGAAATTGACATACAAAAAAGTATCTAAGGATCATTTTTAAACAGCTAGGACTCAAAACTGTGAATTATTTTATTGCCAGTCCTGGCATTTTGGTTCCCCCCCCCCCTTGGCTGAAACTGAGTGTTTCTCTTCTTTTTTCTGGCTCCTGCCGCGAGGCTGGGCTAGGCCCTGCGGGTCCCACCCCCCTCAGATGCGGGCCTGTGAACAGGGAGCCACACGCGGCCAGCCCCGTCAGCCTTGTCACAGTTGTCCACCTATTTTTTAAAAGTTGTCATGTCACGTCTCCCGGTGGCGAGCTCTGCAAGGGATTCCTGAAACACTGACCTAGGCCGGATTCCGGAGGCATGCAGTGTACACCCGGAATGCTCAGGGTGAAATTAAATTTAGTCCAGAGCTGGAACAAACGGTCCAGATAGCCCGTGCCTTCCTGGGGTGCCCGCCGAGGGCCGGTGTCCCTCCTCCTGCTGGTGGATGCCGAGTCGGGGCCACATGAGGTGGAGAAGAGGAAGAGCCGGGGCCCTGGCTTTCTGGGAAGGGGGGGTCAAGATCTGAGCCACTTCTTTCCCACGTTTCTGTGGGGCAGGGGTGCTCAAGGTGATGGCATTCCTGTGGGAGACCCAGGGGGGTCTTGGGGGTGGAATCTGCCCTCGTGGGGCAGAGCCCTTCTTCTCATAAGCTGACCCCCGTGACCCTAATGCATCGCGACAAGTGATGGAGTGCTTCCTGCATGCCGTGGACTGGCCCTGGGATCGGCAATGGGATTGCAGATGTGCAGGGCAGCCGCGCTCCTGCCCTCGGGGGGTTACTCTCCTAAGGCTGCAGCCGCTCCCACCCCCAGGGGCCAGGCTCCCACCAGTGTCCTTTTAGGCACTTATCAGTCTGCAGGCTTTGGGCAGGTGTCTGGGTTCTGAGGTATCCATCCACTCATTATCAGTATTTATTGACCGTTTGCATTGAGGTGGGTATTCTAGAAACAGGAGAAGGGAGAGGTGCAGGAGGTAGACAGGGCCTGACTTCCCATTTTGGTCTTGCCCCATGTGGGGCTCACGGGAAGGCTTCTCTGTGCTGTGTCTGTTGCCCCTGGGCTCCCGCTGAGGGGAGTGGAGGTCAGCCCCCCACCTGGGCCAACATAGGGCACGGCCCCAGTGCCCCTTCATGTCTACACCCCTGGGGAAGCCAAGGAATCTGAGGAGCAAGTGGGTTTCGGAGGTGATAGGATTGAAGATGCACTCAGTTTGCAGAAGGTAGTAATACAGAGTAAGACATTTGGACGTGAGGTGTGGAGGAGGATCTATGAAAAGTGAGGCTTCAGTGCTTCTTTCCAGAAGCACCCAGCCTGGTAATCCTGGTACCTGAGACCTCCCAGCTTCGTCAGCAGCCAGGAGCCCCAGGAATGTGCCCCAGGCTGTTTCCTTTAGGGTGTCAGGGGTTAATGGTTAATGGTTTGACAGTGATGATGAAACCAAAGTCTGTAATTTCTGCTGAACAGGGGAATACGGAAATTTCCACTTGTAGCCGACTTTAGAGAGAAACATCAACATCAGAAAAAAACAACTCGCCCACAAGTGAACTGTTTATGATGTGCGTCCCAGAGCCTGGCCAGCGACGGAGGCGGTGCCCCTGACATTGAGTGGGGGAGCAGTTTCCAGGAAAGGGGAAGCCAGCTTTGGCGAAAGCAGAAGCGACTTGTTTGCAGAGGCCCCAAACTTGCCAGCCTCAAACGGGGAAAACCTGTTCTTAGCCAAGTGCCCAAGTGCATTATGTCAGGAGGAAGACGCACTCCCGCTCCGGAAAGTTGTGGGTTTGGCCTTTCACAATTGATTGTCATAACCAGGCTGAACTCCGGCCTTTGCTTTTGAGTTGGTTTTTCTTTTTTTTTTTCCCCTTTGCTCGGTGTGTGTTTATTTTGTGATGTTTCCCGCCTAGGCCATTAAAAATCTGCTAGATGATGGTTGTCTTAGGAGGAAGAGTGTAAGTCATTCGTTTGTCAGAATAAGGCGTTCGGGCAGAGAGAAGAGAAAGCATTCTGCGCAAGTCCTGGCCTTCACTGCTGGAGGAACTTGAGCCCGCAGTCTGCAGCCCCACTGCGTTCTTGGGGTGGAGGCAAGTGGGGGTCAGTGGCCTTGGAGTCTGAGAAGCTGGCTCACTGAGGACTTCTGATTCTCTGTTGTCACACTTGGCTTCCAATCAGATTATTGTCAGCCTCTGTGAGAAGCGATCAGGGGCATGTTCCGTTTCTCCTTGGCACCCAGGGTCCTCCTGTGTTTCCGTGGCAGATCATGTGGCGAGGTGGGCAGGCAGGGGGTTGGGGATGGGCATTCTTCCTGGACACAGGACTGTGGAGGTGGGGTGAGTGTGAAGGAGCTTAGGAAACCTTAAGGGTTTTGGAATGCGAGCACCTGAGTTCAAATCCAGGCTCGGGATGCTTCCACTGGCTGTGAGGTTGGGCTGGTTTATCCCAAGAGGACGATTGCTTCTCTGAGCCTCAATTTCCCACCAAACTCTGAAAGAGAGGGAATAGCCACCACATCAGATTATTCTGAGGCAGAGCATAGGACGAGTCACCTTGCACCTGATGTTCGTTTCTTCCCTTTCTAAGTTGAAGTGATACCATGTTCTATAGTCAGTTACTTTGCAATTTAAATAAACAGGCAGACTGAATCTCTTCTTCCAGGAGAAACCCTCTGACAAGGTACCTTTCTTGAGGGTTTAACCTTGAGTTAAACCCTCAAGAAACTCTCTAGGTAAGGGGACTGTCCCTGGTTTGTCCTGGACATGCCTGGTTTACCCCCACTGTCCCAGGGTAGTTGTTCAGAGTGCCCGGTATGGACAACAGTGGCATGTTTCTATGGCATCCTCCTGCCTCATTCTGCAGTCCCTGAGCTGCCTGCGTCCAGGTCCCCTGGGTCTGCGGTGCCAAGGGTCTCAGCCTCGCTGGTGCTGCTTACCCCGGGCCCGTGCACTGCCCTCCGGAGCCCAGGGCCCCCCAGCCCAGCGGTGCCCCTCTTTGGGATAGCTATGCTGTCTGGGAAACGGCGGACCACTGGGGTGTGACTACGGTGGGATTCCCCAGACTGGCCACGCCCAGCAATAGCAGGTGCTGTGGGCTGAATCGTGTCCCCCAAAAAGATATGTGGAAGTACCTCAGAATGTGGCCTTATTTGGAACTAGGGTCATTGCAGATGGAGTGGGTTGTGAGGACGAGGTGGGCCCCTCACCCAGTCGGACTGTGTCCTTTTGAGAAGAGGAAGCACCGCCGCAGAGAGGAGGAGGCAGAGACTGAGTGCCGGCCACCACCAGAGGCTGCAAGAGGCAAGGGACAGTTGTCCCCTCCAGGTCTCAGAGGAGCTCTGCCGACACCTGATTTGGGCCTCTCAGCCTCCGGGACTGGGAGAGAATACATGTCTGTGGTTTGGAGCCCCCCCCACCCCGCCCCCCGCCCCGAGTGTGGTACTGTGTTGTGGCCGCCCCAGGATGAGGATACAGCAGTTTGTGTTTCTCTTCACCCTCTGTCTTTGGCTCTCCTGACCCTCTCGACAGAGGCGAACAGAGACACGGAGAAACTGAGGCAGGCAGTGCCTTGACCCTGAGCTTCCCCACCCATCCTCTGGTATCTGGAGATCCCTCGGACTCCAGCAGGTGAGTTCAAGGAAACCGGTTTGTTACCAGCCCTGCCTGAGCTGCGAGGGTGGGAGAGCGCTCTGACCGCCAAAACTTTCTCCAAAGACGCTTCTTCAGGCAGTCCTTTCCCTAAGCAAGTCGCCTCTCAAGGCCTGAGAGCGTGCCAAGGCGGCGGAGTGTGCCCGTCCTTGCGTCTCTCCCTCGACGCGGCTGACCTCCCCCGTTTCCATCAGGGATCACAAACAACTTCCTAAACAGTAATTAGTTTTTATTCAGGAGCAGACGCCGCCGGGAAGAGCACCGTGGGAGCAGGCAGCCTGGCCCCGGGGCCTGCCTGGGCCGGTTCCGTGCGGCCCCACCAGCCCCCGCCCCTTCCTCATGGGTGATGGGGTGTGGAGGAGACATGACATGATGTGTGCAAGGTGAATGTGAGCTTAGAGTTATTTAGGATCCTTAGTTTTGTTTTCTCATTTTGCGATGATCAGAACATGCAAAGTGTTTGTCCAAGGTTCCGTCTGGTCAGTGCACGTAAGTTGTGTTGTGAAGCCTGGCCTTTGTGGTTTGGCTCCGCGGTCCGGGATGGGGGAGGAGGCTGGGGTGCACCTTCGCAGTATGGTCTAAGGGCCAGTGGGCTGCTGGTAAATGGTTAACACCTGGCTGAGAAGAGCGGTCAGATTTGTGGGGCATGTGAATGGCCTGCATGTCAGCTGCCCCAGTGGGATCCCGCTGGTGCAACGTCGGAGGGTTGTACCGCCTTTTCTCTTGACCTGGAACCCGCGAGGAAGGAAGCCTTGTGTCTGGAAGGAAAGCCACTTGAAAAGATTTCCCATGCAGGGCAGGAGGCAGGTCTGCTGGGGGTAGGGAGAGGGCCAGTGGGGGTAGGGAGAGGGCCAGGCCAGCCCTCATGGGGCGCATTGTCAGCTCTTTGCCATTCAGTTTAGCAGATTAGCTCATTGTCACTTTGGAAGATCTGCATCTTCAGAGGATGACAAAGGGATGGAGGACAGGGATGGAGATGGGAAGGTACAAATCAAGGGGGTGCAGCCTGAGCAGAGTGCTCCACTGGGGTCTCAGGCTTCGAGGGCCTAAGAAAGACTAGATCCTGGACAGCGGCCAGGTGGGAAGTGCTAGGGTCTACCGTCCCATGACGATATGGCTTGAAAAAAGGAACAGAGCTGACAATGGAGGGAAAGTCACCTAAGACCAGCCTACGTAACTCATGTCTGCGCGTGGAAGCCCCCCCCCCCCACCCCTACTGGTTAACCACAGCTGACCCTTGGCTGGGGGGAGATTACCAGCAACCCAGGGACTCCCCTTCCTTGCTTTGCCCAGGAGGGATATTTCTGCCAGCCCCAGCTTGGCCACACAGTGCAACTAATGATGTGTGCCCAGCATGACACCAGGTAGCCGGAGGCCCCAGCAAGGGACACAGTCTTCCTGCAAGGTCCCGGCGGTTTCCCTGGGAGGTTCCATAACCAACCCACCCATTCTTCCCTCGTAGGCAGCCCCCTGCAGACCCAGGCTTTGCACATGGGAAGCTCTCCCCAACATTTTACCCCCATGCCCACTTTTGTTATCAGAGCCTTAGTGATTTTGCAAGAGAACAATCTAATAAGCAGGTAGGGACTCACATTTGTGTCAGTAAAACACAAATTCCCTTACAAAACAACTGGATCCCATTCCCAACTGTGGGCTCTGGGGGACCCTCCTCATCTCTGAGCATGTTTCACAGAACAGTCATGGAAACATCCTCAGACCAAACTTTGGAAAAGTGCAAATATGGAAAATGTATTAGAACATACTATTTCCTGAAACCTGTGCTGACTGTTAAGAGTAGGATTCATTTTACGAAGGTAATTGGAAGAATGCTCACAGCTCCACACGCACACACGTGTGTATACACATACACAGCTGCATGCACAAGTACACACACCGCTACACATATGCACACACAGTTGCACACACACACACATCCATGCACACATGCATCCATGCCTGGGCTGAAATGCCATCTCCCTCTGGTGTCCTAAGTTACTGACCCCTCAGGGAAACAGAGAAGAGAGGCAGTATCGTGGGATAGGTTCAGTCCCAAACTGCAGTGATTCACTGAACCTACACAGTTTGTATCCTATCTAAGTACTATTTTTTAACTTAAATCTTTTTTTTTTTAAAGGTTTGTTTATTTATTAGAGAGAGGGCATGAGCGGGAGGCGCAGAGAGGGAGGGAGAGAAAGAATCTGGAGCAGACTCCCCAATGAGTGCAGGGCCTGATCTCACGACCCTGAGATCATGACCTGAGCCAAAACCAAGAGTCAGACACTTAACCGACTGAGCCACCCAGGTGCTCCTCTTAAATCTATTCTGAAAAGAAACATCCCGGGACTAGCAGAAATGGAAAGCCAGTGTGGCTCACGATAAACCGTGACAACAAACACGGAAGCATTCGGGTAAGCTGAGTCCGTCAGGGAACCGCCTGAAAGCCCCACTGGGGCTTCTCGGCTCCCTGCCCTCGGCTGGCCGGCCTCTCTCCAGAGACCCCTCCTCGCCCTCTGCTAGGATGACCTCCCACCTTTGCTCCGCTGGCCAGGCCTCTGGCTCGTGGGAGAACCTGGCCCCAGAAGGAAGGCAGGGGCCCCCGAGCAGCAGACTCCCACCAGAGAGCAGTGGAGCGGATGAGCTTGGGAGTCCTGCCACTGGGGAGCTGGAAGCACTCTGACCTCCTAGGTGGGTCCTTTTCCCCCGCCACACCGTTTTGGCAAATACCCTCCCCAGCCTCCAACTCTTGGTGCCCAGTAACCTGGCCTCCTCCGCTGCTGGTAAGGAGGGTTGTCCCACACCACCTTTCCTTTCATTTCTCTCTCACCTCCTGGTCACCGAACTTGCCTCTTCATGAAACGATACTGATGCCTTTGTCCAAACGTACTTCTCAGTGTTTAGCTGGCACCAGGCACCGTTTGAGATGCCAGGGCCATCGGTGAGCAAAACCGTCGGCAATCCCTCCCGCACGGGGCTCACGTTCCGGTGCGGGGTAGACGCATCGACAACAGCTCATGGACGTGTACTTCAGTGAGTGTGCTGGTTCCCAGTGGCTTCGTGCTGCGACTTTGTTCGGGCCGCGGCCTGCAGCAGAGACAAGAAGAATGCCTTATGCTTCCATCGTGCTTACTTCGTGCCCGCCACCACGACAGTCTCTCTTCAGTTGCGTGTCATTTTTAAAAAACTGGTGGGGATGGCCCACTTCAGACAATTTTATGATCTACTAGAGGGGCCAGTGTTCGAAAAACACTGCTCAGGTAGGTACCCACCCCTCATTGGGAGGGTCTTCTTGCCCAGTCCAGTCCTGCCCCCCTGTTAAATGGCAGACCTCTTCCCCTCTCCTCCAGGAAGCCCACTGACCTCACAGAACCACAGGAGCTGAGAGCTGGACTGGTGTCCGAGATGAGAGACAGCCTAGTAGCATCTCTCCGTTTTACAGAAGAATAAGCTGAGGCCCAGAGGTCACCGGCAGACGGCAGACCTGAGTACTGGCTTCTGAGGGGAGCTGCCTTAACTTTCCCACGGCCCCACCACACCCCTATGCTTCCCCATCCTACACAGGGTAGGACTGGTGGGAAAGGCCTGGGGAATGGAAGGATTGATTTCTGTGCTTCCTCCCTGACCTCCCTCCACCTGCACCCCCACCTTCCCAACCCTGACCAAGAGTCGAGGTTCAGAACGAGGCCTTGGAATCTGAAATGTTGAAAGCTTCTCAGCCAGTCTGTCCACGGCCAGACGTGGAGCCTAGGCCACAGATAGGCGTGCCCTTGCGGCCCACTGCCGCCCCCTTCGTGGCCTGCTCTCCATGGCCCCCGGTAGCCTCCTGAGGCCTGAGTCTTGTGTCTTCTTCTCAGGCTCCCCGGCCCAAGGCTGAGGGCGTCGGCGCCTGAGGTCATGGCCCTTCAGCTGATGGGAGATGTGAAGAGGGTGGATTTCCATCTGCTCTTAATCAAAGAGAGCATCAGCTCTGGTCCAGATGTTTGAATGGGGTCCAAGTCTTCCTGACCTTGAGTCTGCTGATTCCACAAATTTATCTTGTTAATTTGTTTGGTAATAAGTGGTCTCACGCTCCAGGCTAAACTTCCTTGGGAGGCCTCACCCCACCGTTGATAGAGACAGGCTGTGTGATCCCAGATCCTGGAAGGAGAAGGACAAATCCATTCATTCTCTTTGGAAGCACACCAGCAAGATAGCACTTCAACTTTGCTCCAGAAATTATTTTTTTGGTGACATAATTTATTAAACTTTTGAGAAAACAACAACAGGGCAGCGCATTTGAAACCCTAGCAACAGCCACAGCTGTGTCATAGTTCAGCCTGACTTGGATGACTTTTCCCCGCCGCAGTCCTTGCGAAGGGCAGGCCCAAGGTCTGGGATACGGTGTCTGGTGCATACAAGCTTCAGAACTTAACAAAATGAAATACAGCCTTGCTGCGGGGTTCCGTTTGCTTTCAGATGCCAGCTTTATGGTTTCTTCTAGGTTCTAGATGCGTGGCCCATCTGTTGACCATGGGCACTACCTGTGTGTGCATGGACCTGTGTCGAAAGCTCTCGGTGCACCAGAGCACCACGTATGTAAATTCACGTGCACATATGTAGGTGTCCATGCCTGTGTGTTTGCACGAACGTGGAAGTATCTGCTCGTATGTGCTTGTGGGCACTGTCCAGAATTGGACGTGGAAGAGCATCCCACAGCTGACCCGTTCTCTGTCCTCGAGATGCACCTGCACCTGAATTCTAAGACCAAGGACTCGCTTAAGAAGGAAATTTGTACAGAGAGTGCCGATAAGTGAGCTTTAGGAACGTGTTAATAGTCCGTGTGGGCTGGACTTCCCCTTCCCTCCCCACCCCCATCGCTGCACTGGGCCACAGCCCTTGTCCCACACCCCACCCTCTGGGGTTAGGAGCCACACTCACAGCTCTGACCCGAAATCTCCGAGTCCTGTGTTCACTTTACATTCTTTAACAAACTTTGTATTCACATTTGACAGCTGAGGACCCTGAAGCTCAGACAGGGTAGGCACCTGGCCTCCACACACCACACTGGGGGGACGTCAAGTCTCCCTCTTGAGCCAGTCTCCCCGCCCCATTTTCCAGGAATCCTTAGGCATGTGCAGAGCTCCAGAGAGTGCACTCAGCCTGCACTGTGGAGGCTTCTTGGCCCGCACGGTGTCACGGCCTCTGCAGAGATCGCCCTGGGGTGTGAGCCACTCCCCTTGCCCAGTGACATCCAGGTGTGACAGACAGCTTGGGGCTCGGCACGTTGGGTCCGGACGGAGCTCCAGCGGAAGCGCAGATCCAGCTGGGACCAGGTCTTCCATCGCCTTCCTCCCCTCCTTCCTCCCTGAGTGGTCACCAAAGCCCCAGGCAGCCTTTCTTTCACACCCTTATTCCCTCATTGGAGGAATAAATGGTGCAGGTGAAGCACATGGCAAACCACAAAGCAGTGTCAAAATATCAGACGTGAGCCAGGTGTGCCCAAAGCTTTTGGAATTGTAAACACTACTGTTCTTATGCATCAGTACTGTACAGATTCATGGACCATAATTTTCTAGGTTGGGGAAACTGAGGCCCAAAAGCTGGGGCAGGGAATGTGTGCAGAGCTGCAGACAGCTCCTTAGCTGCAAACCCGGGTGCGAATCCCAATCCGATGGCTTTGCCAAGCTGCTCTGCCTGTCCATCAATCATCATTGATTTCTTCTTTCTTTATGCCTCCCTTCTTCCCTCTTTCCTTCCTTCCTCCCTTCTTCCCTCTTTCCTTCCTCCTTCCTTCCTTCCTTTTTTCTGGTCAGTCTCTGTAATTGGCTCATGACTGAGAAAATTACTACCTTTTTGATTCTTGAAAAAACTGTTTTCCTATGTAGATTTTGGTCTGGTGAGCGCTGGGTGGCCAGAGGTGGGGACATGTAAGCACGTCGTGTTCCACTCCTAGACGATTAGGAAATGGCCTGATTCGTGTATCTGGCAGCTGCAAGTCTATGGACTTGGCACTGGAGGAACCCGCTCTTTTTCATGTTGACCTTGCCTCCAATTAAGTCAAGCGGGACACGTCCAGGAAACGTGCTTGCCCGACACCAAGGTGACAGCCTGAGGCTGCTCAGGCTGAGTGCGCCAGGGGGACAGATGGGGGACAGACGGAGGCCACGCCTGGTGGAGCTGCGGTGTTGCCCGGGACCAGGGGACACCAGGCCCTCTGCAGTCTATGAAACAGCCACGTGATTGTGCCACGCCCCGGCCCCTGCTGACCCCAGCCCAGCACGCCCTAGAGCTAGGAGTTGGTCTCCAGTCTTCTAGTCTAGTGTGTCACCATTGCTGCTTCTAGAAACGGAGGAGCCACCTGGACGGGGCAGAAAGGTGGATTTCAGGTTGTAGGATTTCCTGCTCCTTAAGCCCTCCTGCCTTGGCCCGTGCTCACCCCCGGAGCCCCAAGCCTTCACAGAGACTCCGTTGCTAACTCCCACGCTAGCCCTGCCCTCACCGAGGTCTCTCCTCCGTTCCGCTTTGCCAGGAGTACCTGCCGTTAGCACCCCACACGCCGGGTTGGTTTGGTGGCAGGTGGTGGGACACCACGGTCCCTGTCCCTAACCCTTCAGAGGGGCCTTCTGCAGAAGGAGGAGCGAAGGACCAGGGCAAGGTCGCTAGAAATAGGGCTTCAAAAATCATTAGCACCTTAAAGGGAAATGATAAAGGTGTTAACGCTCCAAAGCTGACTGCCAGCAAGGTGGGCAGAGCAGCACTGAGCCTAGAACCTTCTAAGTCCTCTCTTTCCCCCTCTCGGCTTCATGATTGCCCCCTTTCTCAGGACAGCGTCCAACCTTTAAAAAATATTTATTTTAACTATTTCTGTGTGCCTCAATTCTATATGGACTATTTCTGTATGGTTATGAACCATTTTCTGCTTCTCTTGTGACGTGCACTCACCTTTGGGACTGTGGCCGGGAGCAGACGACTCGGGGATGTCACCTGTCGGGGCCACTGTCCCAGGACCCCGTTGGTTCCCTCCCGGTTTTCTTCCATGATTGGGTCCTCCTGCCCACTTTTCCTCTCCCTCCCCATCACCCGTGGGTTGGCTCCCACCTGGAATTGACAGCCATCCCCATCTTTGCCCCCAACTGTCTGCTCTCAACAGGGGGCCGGAGTGATCGTGTTACAATATGTCAGGTCATGTGTTCCCTGATAGAACCTTCCAGTGGCTCCCTGTGGTGTTCAAATGAGTATGGTTTCACCGCCTTTCTGACCCCATCGATTACCTCAGCCACACGGGCCACTGCTGTGCTGCAGACAGGCCTGCTTCCTCATGCCTCTGGGCCTTTGCACTTGCCATTCCCTCTGCTGAAACCTCTCCTGAAAGAATCCACATGGTGAAGTAAGGAGAAGACGCGGTCTCTGACCTTAGGGAAAGGCAGAGCCGCTCATGGCCTTTCCCGTAATCCCAGCCCATCTTCCCAAACACCATCCCAACCCCTTCCTCCTGCAGGCTTGTCTTGGTTTCCTGTTTTTCCCTTGCTTTCTGCATGACCAGGGCTGTGGTCGATCTGGTCACTCACTGCCTCCTTGATTGGTATCAGTGACCTCAGCTGAGCTGGTGATGTGCCTGCCAGTTGTGGGTCTTCCGAGGACACTGAGCCAAGCCCACGGGGCAGTGTGTGGGCTGGCCTATGCAGACAGCACTGGGTGTCCCGGTGAGGACAGTGCCTGGGCACGTACCGTGGCCCAGACGCAGACATGGATGCAGGCAGGGTCCGGTGTGCTCACGTGCCCCCATGCACGCTCGTGCGCTTCCATTAGCTGTCACCAGATTTCCCTCGGGGAGGGTCGTATCCATTTGCATTTCCAATAGCAACGTGTGAACACAGCTATGGCCTCTTTTCCCACAGGCTGGCTGACAGAATGTATAGTCCTACTTCATCATTTTTGCTGCTCAGATCGGTGACAAATGGGTCTCAATGTTGTTGCTATGCTGTTGTTTGACCTATTTTTTTCAAACAGCCTTATTGAATACAATTGACAGAGCCACAATTTACCCGTGTAAAAGGCCCAATTCGGTGGTTTTTAGGATATTTGCAGATCTGTGCAACCGTCACCACAGTCAACTCTAGAATATTTTCATCTCCTCCGAGGGAACCCCCTGACGCTGAGGCTATTACCAACGGGTTCCTTCACCCCCCTGCCCGCCCGCCCCCAGGCAACCACGACATGACTCTCTGCTTCTGTAGATCTCCTTGTTCTGGGCTTTCGTATAAATGGGATCCTATAATGTGGTCTTTGCCCCTGGCTTCTTTCACTTATGTTTTCAAGCTTCACCCATGTTGTAGATCTATCAGCATGTCACTCCTTCTTTGTGGCTTCACAATATTCCATGGTGTGAATACACCTCACTTTGTTCATCAGTTAAAGGACATCAGGGGTGGTTTCCACCTTTTGGCGATGAGGAGTAATGTTGCTGCGAGCGTTCATGTGCACATGTCTAGGTGGACATGTGTTCTCATTTCTCTCGGGCTTATACCCAGGAGCAAAGTGGTCGCTGGCTGGTGGAGTCACTGTGCTTCACTTTTGAGGAAGTTCCAGAAGGTTTTCCAGATGGGTTTGCCGGCTGGCATTCCCCCGGTGGTGGACGCGGCTCCAGGCTTGTGCGCATCCTCGCGGGTGGGAAGTGGGGTGCCTCGTGCCTTTGATCTGCATTTCCCTAGTGCCCGCTGGGGTCGAGCATCTTTCCCTGGGCTTCCCTGGAGAAATGTCCGTTCATACCCTGTGCGTGTTTTGAAATTGGGTTGTCGTTTCACTGTTGAGGTTGAGAATTCTTTAGATATTCTGGATGCAAATCCCTTATCAAATACATGGTTGGAAAATGTTTTCATTCATTCTGGGGGTTGTCTTTCCAACCCCTGTCTGTTTTGTGGTGTCTGTTGAAGGATGCCAGTCTTGAATTTTGAAGAAGCCCAATTTATCTCTTTTTTGTCTTTTGTTGTCTGCGCTTTTGCTGTCGTGTCCAAGAATGCGCCCAACCTGTCAGAGCGCGTAGGGCACCCCCCCGTGGGCGCACATGGTGGTGGTGTCCTGCCAATTGGGATCTCTGTGAGGCCGAAGGCCCTGGAAGGGATGAGGAATGTTTCCAAAATCTGCAGAAATTCCTTTTTTCCTCTCATTTTTGCTTTTCCGGACTTTCTACTGCTGTCATCTTAGCGAGATGAGCTTTTTGTCATTTGGTTTTTTTAGGCATTATTCGTTCTCTCTCTCAACAAATATTTGCCGAGCATATACTGTTTATCAGGCCCTGTACGAGGCCCGATGAATCAGATGTTGGCCCTGCTCTCAAGGACAGCCCCACCCCCACTTGTGCAGCTGGTATTTGATGTCCATCCCAATATCCTCCTCTCAGGACTCTTACACGGCTACCCTGACCCTTGGGACTTGCCGCAAGGTTCCATGGAAAGGACATGCAGGTCTTCCTCACACAAGCGTGGAGACCCATGGACAAGGGATTGCACTCATTTCAGGGTTATGGGCGGGGGCTCCCCCTGGGCGGCAGGGGCTCCTTATTACTTGTTGAATGAGTAGTGGTGCCCAGAGCCCTCCATCCACATGCGATTCACCCTCCATTCTAAGAGGAGCTCAGAACCCAGGCTTGCGTTGCCCTGCATCACTCTGCCGGTCTTTTTCTGGACGGGACAAGCAGGGCAGGTAAAGCAGGGTGAGGCAGGGTTCACTGCATCTGCACTGGGGAGAAGCAGCACCAGGATGGGGGCCCTGTGACCCCCTGGGGCTGCGCTCAGGGACGTACGGGGCCTGGTGCTGGAAGCCACACCAGGAAAGGCTACTGTAATCCGGGTTTTACTCAAAACCATCTCAAGAAATCTCTATGGAAACGTGTGTCAGGAAAAGCCCATGTTTCTACCCAGGAACTGGTCTGTTCTCTCTCTGTGTAAAATGGGCACCTGTAACCCATCGTGTTATTATTTTCCTTGGTCTTACTGCCGTGCATCTCGAACTTGGCTGCACGTCAGGCTCACCTGAGGGGCATTTAAAACTCCAAGTGCCCAGCTGCTCCCCAGGTGAATTTAATTAGAAACCCTGTTGTTGTTGTTGTTTTTAATTCCCCAGATGATGTGTGTCTGAGGTCGAGAGCCAGTGGGACGCGGGCAACTTGGAGCCAAATGTCTGACTTGACTTGAATGTGTCCCCCACCCCCACTTTCTCTGTTTCTCTCATTCTGGCTTCCCATCCTAAGCTGTCTCTGATCCTGGTTTCTGTTGGCCGATGGGCAATGAAGTGGCCTTTGGCTTAAACATGGCCTTTCGTGGCTGCAGTCTCTGCCGTAACGTGGCTTTGCCGTGCTGGGAACACGCTCGCTGGGTGGATGGGGCAGTGGATGTAGGAATTAAAAAGCAAGAGGCAAAATGGAATTGCAGTGGTGTTTTGTGTATCTCTAAAATTGCATTTTATGAAAAGTGGGCTCGTTCAGAGGAGGAAAAAGAGCTAAATGGACAATGTCACAGGAATCCCAAATCCTTCTAGACATCCTCGATATTTCCGGGAACGTGGGGACCCTGGTAATTGGGTTACTTTTGTTTTCGCTTACAGTAATTACTTTTTCCTGATGAACACAAGTCCCTGGCTCTCTTCTTATTCAATGATTAGGGCTAATTTTTACCAAATAAATCAAACCCCGAGAGGAAGGGAAAGGTGGGAGGGTGTTTCCTCCTTTACCAAAGGGCTGGAAAGTGGCAACGTTCATGGAACTGGAAGTCAGGAGAGACAGGAAGTGGGCATGGGTGTGGGAGGTCCGGCCGGTGGTGTGGATAGACGCGCAGAGGTGCACACCGCCTCTCGGGAGGGGGAGGTCTGAGGGGGGTGCAGGGCAACAGCCTCTGTCCCTTAGGCGGACCAGCTGTCCAGGTTCACCAGGGACTGAGGATTTCTTGGAATGTGGGACTTTCTGTTTTAGAATATGATCAGTCCTGGGCAAACCAAGACTTAGCCGGTCACTGTCAGTACTGGTTGCTTGGTTACTAATTTTTGTTTGGAGGCAGTTGTGGGCAGGAAAGGGAAGTGAAGGAGTCCTGGGGTGGGGGCAGGAAGTTAGGCCTGGCTGGCAGTAGCATGGATTTGAAGCTCCAGGGTCTCTGTTCTGGGTAGACCTTTACCTAACCCGTTTGTCCTAAGGAAAGGGTAACACCGAATAAATCCCTGATTGAGGGGTGGACCCGAGGAGAGCCCCAGAGAGACACAGACCGCTGAGAAAACAGGCTTTGGCCTTTTAGGCAAAAACACCTGTCTTCGAATGTCTTCTTTCCCCCTGAAACTAGGACTTGCTTAAGGGGCCGAGACTTGGCCCTCCATCTTTGTACCCTGGTCACCCGTGTGCCTGGTACACAGGGAACGTCTAGTATGTGTTTGTTGGATTAAACCCAGCCGAGAGAGCACGTGTTTGGTATCTGGCTCTACTTTAAGGGTTATGAGTATTTACAGAAAGATTGTCATAATATTGTCTTAAGATATCACAGAGGACACAAATCATACAAAGTATTAATAATTAGTAGGAGAAAGTGAATTTGTTGAATTGTGTTGTTATTTGGGTTCAAGGCCGTCTCAGGGGCCCCTCCGATCCAGACTTGATTCAGATAGCATCACAGGGGGATACGCCAAGAAAACCACATTTCCAGCCACAGCAAGTTTGTGAGCTGAGCTTCTGTAGGGAGAGGGAAGAGGGTCCCAAGAAAGACGGGAGGAGGGACAGTGACAGTGAGTGTCAGCTCGGTGATGCTGGGCTAACAAATGACCCTAAATCTCAGTGGCGAGCAATGACAGAGGTTTATTTCTCTCCCAGTCGGCGTGTCCTGTTTGTTCCGGGGACTCAGGCTGCAGGAGCCGTCCCTGAGTCCTTGCTGTCAGAGGGATGAGAGACGGTGTGTTAGAACACAGGAGAGCTTCCAAACCTTCCCTTGGGAAGCGGCACGCGTGCCTCCTGGGAAAAGCCTGCTTCGTGGCTGGGCCTGACATCAGGGCTGGGGTGCGGGGCAGGGATGTCTGTCGGAGGGCGGGGCCCGCCAGGGCCACTGGGGTCTCATGACAATTCAGAGAACGGTGCCCGCCCGCAGCTCCCGAGTGACCACTGTCTCTCTTATTAGCCGCGGCCCAGGACTTTGTGGGGTCATCTGCCGTGCATTGCACACGCCTGGGTGTTAGACCAGTCCGCACAGCCCAAGTACATCTCTGTCTTCTCAGAATTTGGATGTCAGGAGACAGGCAGAACGACACAGAGCAAAGTGCGGCCCGAGCTGGGACCTTTGACCTGAGCCAGTTATGAAGCCTTCTAAGTCATTACAAACGTTCTGGACTGAGAGCGATTGACTGCACTGCCCATTAGCATCCTAAGGCCACGCGATTGCTTTTTAGGTTGCTTTGATTAAAAACCGGGTGCCTTCCTAAAGGGAAAGCTCCGATTCCTGACTTCATATCTCCCTTCTCAAAGGCACCTTCGATTTTGAGGACGAATGATGCCGTGAACCACCGTGTTATTTCCCTGCCTTTACCATGTGGTGCTGGCTCTTAATTAGGGTGCATTTTGGCCCCCTGAAACCCCTGTTCTCAGCCCTAGAAATTCTGAGGGAGTAGCTCTCCAGACGAATCTGGGCATCGATGTTTTGATGAAATAGCGCCCCCAGGGCTTCTGATGGTCCCTGCAGGTTCGGAGCATCAGATGAAGGATTTCGCCAGAGCTGACTTGACCTCCCTTCCAGCTCCCACCCACTGGAATGGCTCTGGGCCTGCCTCTGGGCCCAGCCCTGGTGGAGGACCCCAGGACCAGGCTGAGGAAGCTGGAAGAGCAGACTGAGGGCGTCATTTATTGCCCTCTCCCTCCCCAGCCTCTGACGTGGCTGAGTTGTGAAGCTTCTGGGGCAGGTGGGGCAACTGCTAGTCTGATGGTCCCAGACTCCATCTCCTCCGGTTCATGGCGGAGGGCCCTGTGCTCACTGCCACCCTGATGGTCCCAGACTCCATCTCCTCCGGTTCATGGCGGAGGGCCCTGTGCTCACTGCCACCCTGCCTGGTACGTGGTGAGTGCTCACAAATCGCTGTGGGGAGACAGTGAAGAGTTCCCCATCACAGAGCTTGTGCTTAGCCACCACCCCCCGCCCCCCGCCACACACACACATGCTAACTAGCAAGTGGGTGATGAGCTGGTCACGGACGTATGGATGGTGGTCAGGCTCCTTCCGAGACAGGGCAGCAGATGAGACGTCTCTGGAAATGAGAGTGTCTTTAGGAGCCCCTGGGTGGGCTCAGGTGGTTAAGCGTCTGCCTTCAGCTCAGGTCATGGTCCCGGGGTCCTGGGATGGCGTCCCACATCAGGCTCTCTGCTCCGCGGGGAACCTGCTTCTCCCTCTCCCTCTGCTGCTCCCCCTGCTTGTGCTCTCTTTCTCTCAAATAAATAAATAAAATCTAAAAAAACAAAAACAAAAACAAAAAAACCTGAGAATATATTTAGAAGCTGATAGTGAGGAGGGGGCCAGAAGAATCTAATCAAAACAGTAATGATTTGTGTGCAGAACCCAGCACTGGGCTACCTGACATAAAACTTTTTTTCATTGACTACTAGGAAAGCTTAGCAATTTGGGGAATTCCGTGGAAGGGCCCACAAGGCCCTACCTGCCCAGCACCCCAGTGCCATCTCAGTAAACGACAACTTTAATAAAGTGGCACTGAGTCTTCAAGGCACGAGAAGGGGACGAACAGTGAGTAGAACCAGTGTTGGAGGCCCACATCCCCGGGCCCCGTGAAGCTACAGCCCCCCACAGATCGGGGGGGACTCTGGGTCAGACAAGCGAAGAAACACACTTAAGGGCACAGAGCGCTTCGAACTCTGATCTTCGAGCCAGGGGGTTTCCCCTGTAAGGTACTGACTCATGTTTACATACCCAGGCTTATTCCAGTTAAGAAAGTAAGAACCCACTCACAAAAGACCACATGGTGAATTATTCCTTTTATAGGAAACGTCCAAATCAGGCAGGTCCGCAGACACAGAAAGGAGCTCAGTGGTTGCAGGGGGCTGGGGAGCACCCAGGGGAATGGAAGTGATGGCTAACGGGCATGGGGTTCCTTTCCGGGGTGATGGAAATGTCCTAAAATTGGTTGTGGTGATGGCTGCGCAGGCCTGTGAATATACTAAAAACTAATTGTGCACTTTAAGTGGGTGAACTTATGGTGACTAAGTTGTGAATTCTGTCTTAATAAAGCTGTTGAAACACGAAGGGGAAAAAAAAAAGCATGTGTGTCAGTTTCCAGGGGTGGTGGTAACAGAGCCTCACACACCGGGGGGGCTTGGAGCTACAGAAATGGATCACGTCACAGCTCTGGGGTCGAGCGTCTGAAATGCAGGTGTGGGCAGGGCTGTGCTTCCTCCGACAGCCCTTGAGGGATCTGTTCCAGGCCTCTCTCCTCGGTTCCTAGGCGGCTGTCTTCCCTGTGGCTCTTCCCTCTCTGTGTGTCTATGTCTGGGTCCAAATTTCCGCTTTTTATAAGGACACCAGTCATATTGGACCAAGGCCACCCTAGTGCCCTCACTGTAAGATTGATCACCTCTGTAAAGACCCTCTTGGCAAATAAGGTCACATTCAGAGGTATTGGGGCATCAGGGTTAGGACACAAGTCGACCCACGACAGCAAGGAAGGGTATGGTGCATTCTCCTTTTAAAAGTGTTAAAATGTTTAAAAAGTTTTAGCTGAATTTTTAGTGTTCATTCAATTTTCAGAAAAGTTCACGGAGATGGAATTCAACAAACCCGGAGACGTGAGCCTTCCTGTTCTTCCATCTTTCCTGGGGATGTCTGCAGGCAGGCGCTGTACCAGGACCACGCCTGGCCACGTGGGAGGGCTGCCTGCACCCCCACCCGTGGAACCGGCTCAGGCCCTGGGCTCCTGCCCGAGGCGGCGCGAGGTCAGGGAGCAGGCTTTGCTGCTGAGGTGCATTCCTCCTGCTGTGGGCGTGGGAGGGGAAGGGGATGATGGGAGTGGAAAACCAGATTTCCCTGAGGTGTCCTAGGGACACTTAGATGTCCACAGCGATGCCCCGTGCTGGGCAGAGGCTCAGCTCCCCCAAGGCTGATGCATGCAGGAGGGTTGTTTTTTTAAGTCAGGGCTGACATTTTTCTGTTGCGGACTCATTGTTCTCCCCTTCCCCAATAGCCATTTATTTGTGAGAAAGAAGGGAAGCCTGACCTCAGGGTGTGGCACACCCCCCGCCCCCCCACCAACTGGGGTGGCTGGTCGCATCCTACCAGCCCACTCCCTGGTCCCCAGCTCAGAGCCTTCAGCCCAAAGGGACCCGTCCTCTCTGAGCACACTGGACACCTGTCTGTCGAGCTCATCACATGGGCATGTTCTGCAGCTCCGTGCCTTGTTCCCCCCCGCCCCCTGTGGGAGTCCATAGCTTCTCTAGGGCTGGGCCTGTGTCCAGTTCCTGTGTGGCTCCAGCAGGGGAAGGCTCCCCGAACCCTGGTCAGTGGGTCCAGTCAAGGAGGTGGTGGCGGTATCCAAACCCGTCTCCAGGCCCTGCTGCCCCTTCTGTTGCTAGGGGCTTCCGTTGGGCATCCCCAGTTCTGCTCCTACCCCAGACTTGCCCCAGAGGTGATTGCAGGCGTGTGTTTCCAGAGCTTTCTGTTGATTACCTTTCGCCACTTCCTACTTTACCCTGAGGTTCAGTCTCTGAGGCTCTGTCTCCAATGGCAATTATCATAGCATGAGATGCCAAGTAGGGCTCCTTTAACACCTGCGTCAGATGTCATTAAAAGGACCGTACTGCCTCCCAGGCTGTTGGTTCCCATCGGCTCCCAGGCCCTGTTCACCCCCTTAAGACTCAGAGTCAGCACCCACACAGCCCATGCCATGCGCCAGGCTGTGTCTCTGTATTTCGAATACAGATGTGTGTATGCGCACACGTGTGCCTCTCTCCATGTACATCACATACGGCAACCCTGTGGGGTAGGTATGGTTGTCATTAATCCCATTTTACAGAAGAGGAAATTGAGGCACAGAGGTTCGGTGCTTATCCAAGGTCACCGTGCTAGTAAATGGCAGAACTGGAGTTGGAATCCACAGAAAAGTAGCGTCCGTTTAAAAGGACGTGTGAAGATTCTTATCCTTCACAGTCTGCTCCAGAAGATGCATCCAGCCGGAGAGAGGGCATGCCTTGGGGCATGGTGATAGAGGGCAATCTGGAGGAAAAAATTGCTTTATGCCCCAGTGTGATTTGTGTTGGTTTCAATTAAATCGGGAAGACTGGTGCGTGTTAGGCAGAGGCCTGCCTTCTGCCACCTGGGCAGCCCGGAGCCTTCTGTTCAGCGGTGCCTTTGCGGTGGTTTTAGGTCACAGACGTTCAGAACTGGAGCGCCTGCTTGACATGGCCAAGCTCGGCCCCTCAGCGTTCAGCTGTGGATGTGCCGAGCCTGGCTTTGGGCTTAGAAGAACTGGTGGCTGTGAGCCTTCCTTTGGCAGAGTGTCCGGGGGCAGGAGAGGGAGCATGTACCGGGGAGCCTTACAAATTCAAAGACTCTCCCACACCTCTTTTTCTTAACCTGCTCCTGCTTACCACTCAAACCCTCAGCCTCAACCTTACTGTTTTCAGGAAGCTCTTTCTTATGACTTTCTTCCAAAGTAGCCACTGCTGGAAACTTCTAGGGAAGCTGCTGTCTGAACCGCATCAACCTTGAGCTTGCTTATTCCTTGTCTCCGTGACTTTCCCCCCAGCCAGGACTCAAGTCCCCGAGGTCGGGGGTCTCTGTCTTCAGTTTCTCCTGTGTTCTGTGGTCAGGGGCTCCGTGAGTGTTTCTCAATAAGAGAGGGACCCCCGAGAGGTGTGGAGCAAGAACCGTGGGGGGCTGTGGGGACAGACCAAGGGAACATGGTGTTAAGGGAGAGGCCCATCCTGTTCTTAATGACAAAATGAAAGAGGAAAATGGGGGCTTCCCAAGTGCCAAGGGGTTTCTGTTGAAGGTGAGGACACTGCATCCCAGATGGTGGACTCCCACTTCTTGGGTCTGAGGAGCGTTCTCCTTGGCTGGCTGGTGACCCTGGATGAGACAGAGACTGTGCAGTGTTCAAAACAGTGTGTACTCCCCCCAGAGCTATGGGCGGGCCCCAGAAGCTAACACGATGGACGCTGGAGGAACTGGGGCAGGGGGCACGAGAGAGTCTTTGTGGGGCTGGGGGTGGGCTCAGAGAAGAACCTGGGAGGAGGAGAGGTCCGTGCGTGCTTTGGCAGGCAAACCGCTAAGCATGTGTGCGTGCGTCCGAGTGTGCACGCATGTGTCTTATTTACCCCCGATCCGCCGGTACGCCCTCAGTGTGCATCACCATTTCGGCTGCTGGCACAGATGGCAAATCCTTCCCTTTCTACCATCTGTTCTCTGTACCTTCCACACCTTGGACTTGTTCAGACTCAGTCTGGAGAGGTCAGCACAGGGCCACGGGAACAAGCCTGGCGAGCTTTCTGGCAGGCAGGGCTAAGCCCTTCCTTGTCAGTTCTGGGGTCAAGATCCTGGCCCCCTCAGCACCCAGCTGCGTGGCCTCGGGGGCAGGTCACCTCCCAGTTGGTCGCCTGGGATTTAGGGCTTCTGTACTCACTGGCTTAGCTGAGAGCTGCAACTCCACAACGGGGGAGGTGGTGGGCTCCAACTCACGCTCCCCCGGTCTGCGCACACAGCGCTTCTGGAGGGGGGTGCTCAGGACCTGCTCCGCAGTCAGCCTGGGGGAGACTGAGGCCCGAGAGCCATCTCCACACGAGCAGCTCCACGAAGTTGTCTGAGTCTCCGGAAGACTTCTGAAAGTCCAGAACTTGGTTGTGAAGGACGGAGAGATGGTTATCGTTTGAGGGATTGGGTTTGATTCTGGTTCCTCTCCATGGAAACCAGGGCATGAGAGCTCAAGGGCTGCACGTGAGCTTACGGTCCAGGAGTTGCCGAGCTGCTAATTCTGCTCGGCTGGCGGGGTCCCGTGAGGGGCTGCGGGGCACACGAGCCCAAGCCAGCAAACATCCGGGTGCTTTGGTACATCGTGATGGCCTCCAGGACTGGAGGTGAGTAAGGCCATGTGTCCGCCCTCCACCCCACACCCCAGCAGCCTTGGTACCCGGTGGTATATTACAATGAAAGGGAATCTCAGACCGGAGTTTGCCAAACCCCCACAGACGATTTTATTTCATTTATTTGTTTGTTTATTTTAAGATTTATTTAAATGCAATTAACGTATAATGTATTGTTGGTTTCAGAGGTAGAGGTCAGTGATTCATCAGTCTTATATAATACCCAGTGCTCATTAATTACATCACGTGCCCTCCTTAATGCCCATCCCCCAGTTACCCCATCCGCCCACCACCCCCTCCCCTCCAGCACCCTCAGTTTGTTCCCAGTGATTAAGAGTCTCTTACAGTTTGTGTCTCTCTCTGATCCCACAGACGATTTTAGACAGGTACAACCTATTCCTGTAGCTCAAAGGAAGTCTTGCGGCTGCCTTGGGCAGACTCGCTAGCTGATTTATTCAGAGGTGCTTGCGCCCCACGCCGTCCTTACCGAGCCAGCCTGAGCTAGCACGCACTTACCTTGAACACCACTCACTCCACCGAGAGAAAAGAGCTCTGACCTTTCTTGAGCTGATTCACAAGTCTTCTGGTATAGATTTTAGTAAGGGTGTTGGATGTGCTGAATCATCCTCTTTGTCATCTTGATTCCTAGCTGGCATATTCTAGAAGCTACCAAACTGTCCCCAACATATTGCAGAGTGCAAATAGATGCAGGAAGGCTGGCCTCAGGCTGTAGGAATGGGATCCCAAAGTGAAGTGCTGCAACCATCAGCATCCCTGCTTCACCCAGTACGTCTCAGATGCCGTTTCCGACAGGCTAAGCCAACACCACGCTAACACCATGCCGTGCCCTCTCTTCCGGGCTGCCGAGCTCCCGACTGAAATACACGTGCAGCCAGGAGCCGGGCACCGGGCCCAGGGAACCCTCTGGGTTCAGTGTCTCTGGCTTCCCCGTGCACAGATCCGGCAGCCCCAGGATCGCTGCCGGGAATGCAGGGCTGGCACCAGCCACCTACAAAAGGAGGGAGATAAGGCTTTGCTGAGCAGCTGCTGTTGGTCTGCAGGTTTCCGCGAGCAGCGTGGCACACGGGCTTGGCGTCGTGGCCAGTATGGACGTGGCGCTATGGGTGGTTAGGGCTGTGGCTGCATTCCTGCACTTGGCGCCTCATCACGGGACGAGGTTGGCATGCAGAGTTTGGCGTTTAGGCTCACGGCTGAAGGTGGCATGGGATTTGGCAAAGGGTATGTTCTGGATTCCTGGGATGCTCAGAAATCGAACCCAGGTCTGTTACCCATGACCAGGGCGGGGGGCACCCTCCTCCTCCTGTGTGACGTGTGTTTCTAGCCTTCTGTGGCTCTTACACAGCTGAGGTAATGCAGGGAACAGTCTGGGGTTTTCCTGCCACATTTCCCATGTTAATTGTAGTCTTTGAAGTCACTGCTGTGATTTGCTGTGATTTCCTTACCCCGCAGTGCATGACTCCATCAGAACACACTTGACACGAATCTGTGCTTGCACGTGGAGGGGCATCAGCGCCTCCACTTCTGTGCATGAACCTCCACTTGCATTTCAGATTTTCTTTGGGACAGACCCCTAAAAGGGAACTTTCCAACTTCAAGAGTGAGTATATCCTCTTATTTTTAATCACGTAATACACAAACCTGTGCTACAGAGAAAAACCAGAAGATGCAAATAAGCAAAAATAAATAAATAAAAGGGGGGTGGGGTTGTGACCCTATTAAAACAGTGTGGAACAGAGCCAGGCTCTGGAGGGGATGCACCTGTGATAAAATCCTGGCATTGTCACTGCTGTGTTCGTAACCTTGGCAACTCAGCCTCTCTGAGCTACAATTTCCCTGTTGATTAAAAAAAAAAGGTATTATTTTACCCATTTACCTGTTGTGCAAGTTGAGATAGCATTTGTCAATACCCAGCACTAAAGTACACTCAAGAAATCAGTTCCAAGAGAGAGGCCAGGTACTAACCTACAGATGTCGGGAAAGTCTGTTGGGAGTAGGAGGGCCCCATGAGGACTCTGGGATGCAAAACTGCAGAGTAATGTGCAGGCATGGGGTGCTGACGGGCCCGTGAGGACCCTGGGTGATAGCTTCGTGCAAGCCGGAGAGGCTGGAAGGATGGGTGGATGTGGTGCTTCGACGTCTGCGGCCTCACTGACCCAGGGGGGACCTCCTGCCCTGGGTTAGCCACTCCCTAGAGAGGGTGAATAGCTCACCTGGGGGCACGCCTTTCAGACGCAAAACAGCCCATCCGGAGCACGCACGCCCTGACCTCCACTGCGGGGTAAGGAAATCACAGCAAATCACAGCAGTGACTTCAAAGACTGCAATTAACATGGGAAATGTGGCAGGAAAACCCCAAACTAAACCCCCAAACTGTTCCCTGAATTACCTCAGCTGTGTAAGAGCCACAGAAGGCTAGAAACACACGTCACACAGGAGGAGGAAGAGGGTGCCCCCCTTCCCCCCCAGGAATCCCATCATGGGCCTGGTTTCCTTTACTGCAGAATGTGGCTTTGTTCTGCAGGTAGCATGGAGCTAGTGTTCTGGTTTTTTGTTTTATTTTGTTTTTGCTTCGTCTTTTTTTGGTCTGGTGGGTGTGCTAAGGGCAATGCTCAGAAAGCAGTGTTTAGGGAGATTAATTAGGGAGAGGGAGGTGAGTCAGAGGGGATGTCTCACAGGCAGGATATTCCCAAGACCATAGATCGGGCCAACAGTGGTCTTTGGCTGTTACAAATGTCTTTGATCTACGGGGCCTCTCCTCTCCGGGGAGTAGGTGGGAAAGCTCCAAGCCTGAGGAGGAAGTAGGGACGCAGGGTGCAGTGGAGATTTGGGGAGTGGAAATGATGCAGGTGAAAGCAATAACCATATTTGTGGTTGGGAGCTTGCAGGCTGGAGTGGGGTTGTCGATGCTCCTCGATCTCTGACGCATAATGCCAGGTACCTGACACATGGGATCACTGGCTTTTAGAACTGCAGAAGGTCACTCACACCCCGTAAGCCATCTGCAGGCACTTGTCTCCAAGTGCAGACGGCCTTGGAACACTTGGGATGGTGAAGCCCATTTCCCTGGCATCTCCAGCCTTTCCAAGCAAAACTAATTAGGCTTTTTCCTCCAGCTTATTTGTATACTTTGGAATAAAGAACAAAATAAAACAAGCCCAGCAAACCCAGTGAGCCCAGTTCCAGAACCAGCGGGAGAAAATGTTGTGATTGGCTGGGTCTCTGGCGGACCACTAGTCCCAGAGCCAGGGGGCCGGCTGCAGGGTGGTGATGCTCCACTCATCACAAAATGGCACCAGCTTTTTGCTAAGCCATGAGTTTACACTGGCATGGCCCTCTGGTTCCAGAATTACCCTGTACATCCCAAGTTGCTGCTTATTTTTGTCCAAATGCTTGCTCGTCCTTTATCCCAACAGCAGCCCTGGGAGATGTGCAGAGTGAGTGTTTTCACTAAGATTAGCTTCTTGGAGGAAGACCTGAGATCCAGGGAAATGGTTTGGATCCAAGCTGTTGTCACAGAAGGTCTGTGTTAGGTCCCAGAGGGCCCGGAGGTCCTTTGGTAACACGTTGCTCCTTCTACAGGCAAGAAAAGTGTTGTTCTAGGCAACTTTCTCATGTAGGCCTCAGCATTCCTGGTGCCCAGAGGGATCCTGGCCCCATGCCCAGTGCCTCTGATCCCTTCTCAGACCTCGGAATGGACCATGGGGTCACAGTGACCAGCCCGTACCCTCTGCGCAGAAAG
>NC_058414.1:100283892-100304700 GCF_002201575.2 Neomonachus schauinslandi | reverse complement strand
CTAATCCAAATTCTTCCCAACCAGCTTGCACACTCCCCAGGGAAGTGTGTGACAGTGATGTAGGGACGACATTAGGGTTCGAAGCCGAAGAAAGAATTCTTGAGACGTCTTTGGTGCAAAAAGGTGATTTTATTAAAGCACGGGGATGGACCCATGGGCAGAAAGAGCTGCACCGGGGTCATGAGGAGTGGCCCATTATATACTTTCAAGTTGGGAGGGGGTTAGGGACAATGTAAGTCTCTAAGGAATTTTGGAAGCAAGGTTTCCAGGACCTTGAGAGGGCTAGCTATTGTTGAGAAAAGGTCATTTATTACAGTCTAATAAAACCTTTGTCAAGAGACCCTTCAGATGTATATTGGTGGGCCATATGCTTGGGGGATGATGGCCAACACATATCTTGGGGAGTTTAGAGATAAAGGAAATTTCTAAAGGAATTCCTACACGTTAAAGTAGACTTACAGGATCCTGTGGGTCAGGCTAAGGTTGCTTTTTGCCCTTAGCAAAGTATTAACATGGAGGCAGTTGAGTCCCTAGAGGAATGTCACTCCGCCTGTTTCAAGGACTTGTCAGTGGGCTGTAGGTCGTAACAAATTTAATAATTTCTCTCCTGCCTTTGTTTCCCACATCAAAGGCTACCCAGGATTCATTTTAATCAGGTATGGTAAGACACGCAGACACCAAAATAACTGTCGTGAAGCAGGAAGTTGACCATACTCACAGACCCCTAGAAACAGGGGGCTCAGCATGCCAGGCGGGACCAGGCGAAAAGCACGGGGCTGGGTCAGGGGGCGCAAGGTGTGGGAGGAGGCTGTAGGCAAGGGCCTTTACTGTGGTTGCTGCTGGACGGCACGGGCAAGGCAGGGCAAGTGGGTTTGGGATTGGCGGGTTTGAACCATTTCTCGGGCCCTGGGAGCAGTGGCGGCCGGGAGGTGATGGATGAGCGCAGAGGGAGGGGGTCAGGGCGTGCGCGCTCCGGATGGGCTGTTTTGCGTCTGAAAGGCGTGCTCCCAGGTGAGCTATTCACCCTCTCTAGGGAGTGGCTAACCCGGGGCGGGCGGTCCCGCCTGGGTCAGCGAGGCCGCAGAGGTCAAAGCATCAGAACTACGGAAAAGAAGACGTGGTTAATCCAGGGAGGGCCCGGGTTGCCTTCCAGATGCTCAGGTTGTGTGCGCAGGGTGGAGGGCCCGGGTTTCCGATGGGAAGTTCCCCAGCAGAGCCTTTGGGAAGGGCCTCCGCCAGGATTCTCACCGGAGAGAAAACTGCGTTCTCTGTTTTGCAAGGGCAGGGCTCCCCGGGGAGTCCGGGTGGCTGCAGCCGCCACCGCGCTGTGTCCTCTGAAGCTAACAGGCCTTTGCCTGTGTCGATGGGAACCGAGCAGGGCCTGTGCTGGCCTCAGGACCTCGGGCCCAGAGGCCAGCAGCTGCTGCATCATCGGCCTCGCCTGTCTTCATTTGTCCTGCTGCCTGTCTTTTTAAGAGACCTGGCTCAGCCCTCCCTCCTGCTCACTTGCCTATGTAGTACGGAGTTGCCTCCCCAGCAGCCCCTGGCGCAGGTGGTAATGACAGTTGGCGGCAGGCCCGTCACAGAGGGGATCTGCCCGTGCTCTGCCTGTGTGTTGAGCAGCACACCCGCTCTAGCCAGCAAGACTGTCGCCGGCGCGGTCTCGGGCCAGCTCATGCTGTCTGCCGTCCGCTCGGTGTGCCGCTCGGGGGACTGGGAACCCGCCCAGCCCCGGTCCCCATCTGTTGCAGACGTGCAGCGGTGGCAGCAGCTCGGGGAGCGGCCGAACCCTAGAACTCGCCTGTGCTGAGGGGGCTGGGAAACCCCTTCTCTCATGGGCCGCGGGTGTAGGCAGCAGGATTTGTCAGAGCTGGGAGCGCGTGTCTGCAGCACCAGCAGCCTGTGGGCCAGCGTCCTGCAGCCGGGCACCTGCCGTCCGCAGCCGCGGGAGGAGACCTCCAGGACCACTTGGGGCTGAGTAAGCTGACCCCCCCGGAGCCGGATTCCCGAGTGCGTGGTGACAGTGCTTTTCCGTGTGTGCGGCTTTCCCCCCTTAGGATGCTTTTGTCTCCTCTCTTTGCCAGACTGATGCTGAATTGTCGCTTTGTTCTGCGGGGGCTCTTACTAAATTAAACACCCCCAGGTGGAACTCGGCCTTCTTACCCTACCTTGGAGCTATATGTTTTCTCCTTACATAACTTTTCCTCGGGATTTAAAGAGGATAGTAGTGAAGGTGGTATGTGTGCGGGGGCGTGTTCGTCACTGTTCCCTCTCTGTCTTCTGTCCCTCCTCCCCCACCCGACTGGCTGCCCAGGAGCTGGAGCTGCCCGCTCCTGAGTGCAGCTCTCCACTCCACCTTCCCACCTTGGCTTACAGTTCCCCGCTGACGCCTTAGCAGAGCTGACAGCCTCTGCTTTTCTTCTCCCACTTCCCGAGTCATCACTTATTAAATTTGTCCAGAGCAGAAAAGCTCAGGGATGATGTGGGAGCCTGTGGACACCACCTGTGTTGTCCCTTGGAAGGCTCATGACCACATAGTCGACTGGCCTCCTGCCCGATGAGGGTGAGCTCTAGAAGGCATACTTGTTGCTTTTTAACTTACGGAGAATACATTGAAGAAACAGAAACTGGGAGGGAGCGGGCAGGAAGGGAAAAGGGGAAGATGGGAGAGGTGCTCACCCAGGACTGAGCCAAGGCTTGTCTGTTCTCTGGGTGTGAGGAGACGCGTGGGGGCTGAGAACCCGAGTCTCCAGGGCAGCAAGTAGCTTTGCCACTGGGAAGGGCTGGAATCGGAGGCCGTAGGTGCTCTCGCCTCAGCCTCCACTGACACGGAGGCTTGCTGCTCCCAGCAAGCTGCTGAGTTTTTTTGTTTCCCTCCCCCTACAGCCCCCTCCATAAGCCGGGGGCAGCATTAGTCGTGTGTGACCGAAATTCAGCTCAGAGTTTATGATTGGTACTTGAGTCCTGCTGATTGGGGGGGACTCAGCGGGGGTGGCGGGCAGGAAAATAGAAGAATGAGGCTTGATTCTGTGCTTCTGGACTTAACAATCTAGCGGGGAGAGAACAGAATATTAGATCAAGACTTGGGGAACAGTAGAGAATCAAGCACGGGATGGTGGCAAACACCAAGTGCTGAAGGCACGGGGCTGGTGGTCTGGGGGCAGCTGGGAGGGGGCAGCATGGAGGGGCTGGGGACAGTGGGATGCAGGCTTATGTCTGAGTGCAGGCGAGACCCCAAAACATAAATGGAGGGCCTTTAAGGTGCTGTCAGGTATGGCTAGGTGAGAGAAGTGTGGGGGCAGATGGGAGGGACGCGAGTGGTCAGCCAGGAAGCTTCCTAGGGAAGTGATGAACAGATTGCAGCGAGATTGGACCAGTGCCCGTGGGCCTGTCCGCCTCTCGGCCACGCTGACTGCTAACTCCGAGAACAGCCCAGCTCACTTCCTGACCCAAGAGGAGAGTAGTGCAGCCTCTCACCTCTCCTCTGCTTCTGTAGTTTGCACAGGAACTTCCGAGGGCTGGAAAAATCTTAGGTGGGGTTTTTTGTTTGTTTTTGGTTGATTGTTTTAGCCCAAAGTGAGGCCTAGGAGACAGGTGTTGACTCCTTTTTATGCAGGAGAACACTGAATGTAACATTCATTCAGCAGGGGTCACTGAAAAATCTAGCCTTCTTGTCTCACCTACAGTCACAGGATTGAACTGGGAAGAGAAACTGGGTGCCCCGAGGCCCAGTCTGGACTTCAGGATGAGGCAGGCATGGGAGGAGGAAGGCAAATAGATTGAGGATGGCTGGGTGGATGTCCCCCCTCATCATGGACTTCTCCTGAGCTCTGGTCCCCAGGCCAGTATTAAGGTCAACCCTTTACTGAGACAGACTCTTGAGTGCTATGTGTCAGGCAGTGGCCATCCAAGATGAGCATGATGCTTGGTCTTGACCTCATCTGTCAATAGTATTGGACAGCCGGGGATCCAGGAAAATGGACATTCTAATTTTGCATCCTGATTCCAGCTCAGCTGTTAACTAATAGAATCCTTCTTGGATTTTTCCAACCTCTTCACTGTTCTCTTTCAAACCATATAGTTTTTTCTTCCTTTAAAAGTGTTGCAGTCTGGCCTCCCACAGGATGCCCACATTGAAAAGTCTTGACTTGTACCTTCTAGCAAACCCCCTTAGTATTCCCTCGTACACAGCCTGTGGACTAAGATGGGTTCATGCCTATATTTTCTGTTCTGTGCATTATTTTGTATTGTGTTCGGTTCGTTCTTGTAGGTGGATTCATTCAATTGATAATTCCCTATGGTCAGTTAGGGTTTTCATTTCTTAAAGGCATTTGTCTCCATATCACCTGCTATTAGCCCTTTGTGCTTTGGTAAATATTTATTGACTTTGTATTAGGTACCAGGTGCCACAGATGACATTTTAGTGGGTGTTAATTATTATCTTCGTTCTCATGATGACCCCGGGGGGGTTGCCTCATTTTACACAGGAGTAAATTGAGGCTCTGTGAACTTGAACTATTTGCAGAGATTACATAGCCGGTATCTGACACACTAGGGTTCAGATTCTGGTCCTCTGACTCCGAAGTTGCTGCCCCCACTCCCCGCCTCCTCCCCTGCCCCCCGCACTGCACTCTTTAAGCACATGGCGAACTTCCAACAGTGAAAATGTGTGTCTTAGCCGCCATCAGGCCATGGCGACCAAGCAGGACTTACAAGGCCCTACACTTCCCCAGCGCTGAGGCTCTGAGGCCTTGCCATTCTACCGCCAGGGGTGGACAGCGTGAATCCATGGATTTTCCGTGTCTCTGGTAAACCTTTCCTCTGCCTAGACAAACTTCTCTTCCACGAGCCTGACTTAAGGCTGTAGAGTCCTGAAAGAGGTTAATGACGGAGTACAGAGCTCTGATCTCAATGACTGAAATTGGGGGTTTTGAGAAGGGTGTAATCATAAGCACCTGATGCACGAGAACCCGGCAAAGTTGCCTCCTCACACCCAGAACCCTCGGCACTGGACTTGGGAGTCGGCCTTGACCTCGAGCCTGTGTCCTGCTCTTCACCAGCTGGGGACCGTGGGCCAATTATTTCACCTTTCTGAGCCCAGTTTTTCTTCTGAAACTGGAGATGACCATAAGACCTCACAGGATTGGGGGGAAGACCCATGGACAAGGGCTAGTTCCCCTCCTGCAATAGCTGCGCAATCAGTAGCCGGCCTCTTCCTGTCGGTGAGTGGTCAGTTGTGACGTGCCCTCGCTGAGCCCCGCGGAATTCCTCCCAAAGCAGGGCCTTGAAGTGATCTGGTTTTCCGATAGAGTTCTCTGGGTCTTACCACTTCGATTACTCACCAGGAAATCAAGGCCGGAGGGCTGTGGGTTCTGTTGGGTTTCTGTAGTTCCGTCGCTGCTGCAGGCAAGCTAGTGAATTGCCCAGCTGTCCTTGGAGCTGGTCAAGCCCGCTCCGCCCCTCCCGCCCCATCTGCCGCATGTGGACACAGCTGTCTGCTGGCCCCGGCTAGTTCCCCTTCCACTGCAGGGTCCTGAAGATCACAGGGGCATGTTTGCACTGTCTTCCTCGAATCATACATTGCTCCTGATTTCTTTTGGCATCTTTCACCCTAAGATAGAGCAATAAGGGGAAGTAGGGAGAAAGGAAAAGAAAACAAGACCAGACTGGGGTTCTTGTTTTGATTTTGCTTTGCGAGTGAGGTATGTGGTGGCATTTTATTGCTTCATGTCTGCTTTTAAGGGAGTCAGCCATCTGCCTGGTAATAATGGCTTCATCTCGTTAGTCATCCGTGAGTTAGAGACGCGCTGTACAGATTCCCGTGAATAAGAGAACAGACACTTGGCGAGTCGGAGCAGAGCCAGCCCTCCAGCATGCAGTTACCCCACTGCCATGTTGGGGGGCTGACAACATGATGGATTCCAGGCGGCCCGAGGAGGGTAGAATGGAGGCTGTGGAGTTGGGGCTCCACGTTCTCTCCCAAGCTGGTCTACCTTTTCTTTTTGGTTCAGGACTGCTGTGGTTTGAGACCCCGAGGACAGAGTTTTGCTGCTTCTTGCAGAGAGAACCAGATACAGAAGCAGGAGCTAAGGAGCACCAAGACGAGCACCACGCCTCAGAAAACTCTACAGGGCTTTTTCTTTCCTCATAACCCAAACAGCTCCTGTATTTGACCTTAAATGCAGACATTCTCCTTGCTTTGTGAGTTCCATTGGCTGGATCACATTCATAGTCACATTTTCATGGCTGGAAGTAAACTTGGGGCTGACACTTGTGGGCATTTGGGGTTTTGGAGATTTCCAGGGTGGAAGGCTGAGCTGGGAGGGACTGTGTTCAGGAAAAGGTCGTGAGGAGACAGGCGGAACGTTACCTTCACGTAGTGACAGGACAGCACAGAATCCTCCCCTTAATGGGGAGCAATAGGCAGAATCTCCCGTGAGCCATGTCGGGCGTGGGACTCTCTCCAGAAGGAAAAAAGACGGCAGAACACAAGGTGCGAAAAGACGCCTTCCTGGAGAGAGGGCATCTGGCCCTGGGCCTTGCCACCACTGCTCTGCCCCTGCCCTCCCTCTGGGGCTGGTGGAGGTAGAGGTCCTGGTGCTTCCCACAAACCATGGCCATCTGACAGTCAGATGCTCCCCACCCCATGCTCCTTCTCAAAGCTTTGAAATGTGTGAAGACACTTCTAGAAATATTTTCACCAGTAAGTATCAGAAGGATGGGGGCACCTGGGTGGCTCAGTTGGTTGAGCGTCCGACTCTTGATTTCAGCTCAGGTCATGATCTCAGGGTCATGGGATCGAGCCCCGTGTTAGGCTCCACACTGGGCTCAGAACCTGCTTGAGATTCTCTCTCTCTCTCTCTCTCTCTCTGCCCTCCCCTGGCTTGCGCTTGCTCCCTCAAAATACATACATACATACATAAATACATAAAATCTTAAAGAAAAAAAAAGGATGAGAAGGGTGATTTCTGCTTATCCAAAAAGTCAAGTTAACTATAACTGTGATCCTTCAAGCACCATCACTCCTCCTGCCCTACACAGCTGTGACAGGGAACAGGTAATTCTGCAAAGGTGAGTTTTCTGGATAACGGGACCTCCTCACAATAAGGAGTCTCTGCCAGGCTCTGAAGACAGATGAGCTTTCCTATTTCAGAGTCAAGACTGAGCCAACAGGGAATCTGGATATGTCCTTGGAGGGGTGTCTGCATTTTAGTAGAGAGCAGGAATATTATGCTTTTAAGGCCTGGCAGACGAAAGGGAAACTTCCAGCGCCCAGACGCTGGGGTGGGAGGGCCTGGCACGGCACCCACACGGACCCCTCGACCACATGGGTTCTGACTTCTGACACAAGCGCCGAGGGCTTCTTGATGACCCTGCAGCTGATGCTGTGCCGAGTCGGGGCTGGGTGGGAGGGGGCTGGACTGGGCCAGGGATTCGTCCGTGTGAACAGATTTTCCACTCAGAATCCCAGAGCCCTCTATCCCCTGGTGGGATTCGCCCTTCATGTTAGGCCAAGACCCAAGCCAGGCGCTTACCCAGAACCAGCCAGGCCTGGCTCAGAGCTCGCTGCAGGCATCTGTCACCACCCACTCGCTCTGAGTCATCCCACACTTATCTGCTCAAATCACAGAGCATAGAAATGCGTTTATCAGTTGGTCTTCCAACACAAACTCCAGGGGGACACTTGGAAAGAAGGGTGGGTCTTGGGGGACGAGGGGAGGGACGTGCTCCATCTGGCCTGTGGTGGGGCCAGGGGCTCTGAGTACCCTGCTCAGGGACCTGGGGACCCCTCTCTTCTAGGCCCCTTGGGATAGTGTCAGGATGCCCCTCCAGGCCTTGTTAGTGGCCACATGGCAGCTTTCCCCAGGATGACTTGCTCCTTCTCCTGGCCGCATAGAGAGAGGGCACTGGGCCATGCCGCCATATACAAAATTTGTTTTTCCTCTTCCTTCCCAGATCCCTACTTGGTAGATGAGAACTATGCCCCCACCAGACGCACACATATACACAACTGCCTCTGCTGTCTCCTAAATGGGGAGGAAAAACTTCTGCCAGTGGACCAGAGCCCTAAGTGTTTCCATAGGGTGGCCCTGGGGGCTTGTTAAAGTGTGCATTCCTGGGTCCCACCCCAGCCTACCAAATGGGGTCCTCAGGAATCTGTACTTAGAGTGGATTGAGTTGGAGTCAGCATCATCCCTCCTGCTCCTTTATCTAAAAGGAAAATTCTAGAGGCGCCTGGGTGGCTCAGTTGGTTAAGCAACTGCCTTCGGCTCAGGTCATGATCCTGGAGTCCCTGGATCGAGTCCCGCATCGGGCTCCCTGCTCGGCAGGGAGTCTGCCTCTCCCTCTGACCTTCCTCCCTCTCGTGCTCTCTGTCTCTCATTCTCTCTCTCTCAAATAAATAAAATCTTAAAAAAAATAAAAAATAAATAAAATAAAAGGAAAATTCTAGGGGCACCTGGTGGTGCAGTCGGTTAAGTGTCTGCCTTTGGCTCAGGTCATGATCTCAGGGTCCTGGGGTCGAGCCCCGTGTCGGGCTCTGCACTCAGCAGGAAGTCTGCTTGTCCCTCTGCTTTTCTCCCTATTCACGCTCTTTCTCTCAAATAAATACAATCTTAAAAAAAGAAAATTCTAGACCTTCTTGCCCAAGGTCCAACTAGACACTGAGTCTAACAGTTTCCGCCCACCCCCCCCCAAGTCAGCTTTCTCTCGTTTCATTCATGGAGATAGATAAGGAAAACATTGTGAGTTGCAAAAAAAAAAAAAAAAAAAATCCAAAGAGTATTTTTCAATAATTCCAAATGCCTCGGGACTCTTGTTAATCCAGAGTTCTGAGAGCTAGCAGCAATGTCTTATTTGGAATGTTAACTGTCAAAAAAAATTAGAGATCTATAAATGCACTTAACAAACCTGACATCACCCAGTCTCTGATACTTTTAGGTCCTTGGTAATGATGCCACTTGGGCAGAATCTGGTGTGCCAGTGGGTAAGGATGTCGGCTTGAGATAAGCTAGCTGTGATCGACATTCTTCATCACATTTAAACATGCCCTGCGTTCTTGGTGCTAAGTGATCCCTGCACTTCCTATTTGGCTGGAGGGACAGGGTAGTTAATAGGTGGTGGGGAATGGTGGCCTCAGCCCGTGAGCTCCTCTGGGCATCCCCTTCTCCACCCTGAGGGCCTTCATAGGGTCCCCACTCCAGTGCTCCCCAAACTGGCCTTATCCAAGCACCTTTTCTGTCTGAACGAACCTCTCTCCTCCACCCGAATTTCTGTCTTTTCTTTCCTAGGCCGTCAGGGTCCTTTTCTGAGATTAACTAAACCAGTAATCCCTCAATTCAGAGAAGGGGTTCATTTCATGGGTTATCTCTATGGTTATTTAAATTTTGCCTTGATCCAAATAAAGGGCCTCAGGATAGGAAATTTAAGCACACATGTAGGATTGTGACTCCTCACGCTATTGGGGTTTTACCCTTGGGAGAAATTGGGTTTTTGGTGTCCAACACATCTCTCCTCCTAGATCTGTAGCAACTGTGGGTCTGGACTGGGTTCCGGAAGATGAAATGCCAGACTTTCAGATCCCAGGAAGGGGAAGAAGGGACAAATGTGTCCTATCTGATAGGTGTAACCAGGTACTTTGTCACCAGGAGGGCAATTGAAACCAGAGCATTTTGCTGCAAATAGAGTATAACCATCACCCACACTGCACAGCTGTTTCCTGAAAATTCTACTCCCACTGCATGAAAAAGCACATTCAATATTCTAGGATTAATAATGTAGACATCTTCCCCGTGTTCTGTAGACTACGTTTTTATTTTTTCTCTCCTAAGGTACGGGGATGGGTGGTGGCTAATGGGTCACTTCGGGCTCGGATTTCTTGACCTATAGTTTACATACAATAACATTCACCAATTTTAAGTGTGCAGTTAGATTGTGATAAATGTGCACGGGTATGCGACCGCCACACGACAGAGATCATTTGCTGTCTGTCTCCTCCCCCAGCCCCTATCCTGAGACTGAGGAGGGGTGTGTGGCTTATCCGTGAATGCCCAGTTCCACACACACAAGGCTACCCGACCCATGTTTAAATGAATAAATACATCAGTAGCTCTTACGTATTTTAAAAATCCTCCCAAGCCTCCTCTGCTTTCTCCCATTCATCCTACATTTTGAAAGACTGTCTGATAAGCACTTGCTAATAAGTAGTTTCTGCATTTAGTCATTCCTGATACCAGCCCCCTGATCAGCCTTAGACCATCAGCATTACCGGAGCTGATGAAATGAGAGGTGAAAGCAGGGGTTGGCTGTCCTCACTGCCCGCGTGGTCATGGGCACGTGTGCATTTCCTTTCCACCTCCTGAAAGACCGAAAGACATGGCAGGAGCGTTCCACCCCAGACTAGAAGCCCCCAGCCTACATCACCCCCCACCTTTCTCAATAATAACAGCATTCTGCTCTTATATAATAACATCTTGCCTGTAAAACGAGGGAAGTATCTTAAGGTAATAGGTAGCATTTTCCTGTAATCTCTTTGTATGTTAGCTCGAGTTATGTATTTACATATTTATATATGTTAACTCATAATCTGGTAGGAACTCCTATGATTCCCATTTTATGGATGAGAAAACTGAGGCGCAGAGAAACTAACTTCCACAAGATTGCATTGTTTTCTGGTCATCTGTTGCTGTATCACAAGCCACCCAAAACTTAGAAATATGGTTGGGGATCATCGCAGATCCAGGGGTGGCCTGGCTCGCAGCGGGCCCAGTCCCCGCATAGCGTTCCGCCTGCGATCTCGGCCAGACGGCAGCTGAGAACGGAGCGCTCTTAAGGTTTCCTCACCCTGCGACAGGTGCCTGGGCTGGTTGACGGCTGGTTCTCCATGCGGCCCTGCCCCTTGGCTAGCGTGGGCTTCCCTGTGGCAGGGTGGTCTCCAGGCAGTCGGATTTTTAACAGCTGGTTTCCCCCAGGGCAGATTCCAGGAGATCCAGGGATAAGCCACCAGCTTCCTCTCTCATGATCCTCCGGCTGCATTTCTGTTGATCTCAACAGCCCAAACTCAAGGGAGGGGAAGGAGGGACTTGATGGGAGCGGCTGGCTCGCGTGTGCTCGGAGCCGTAAACTACCTCACAGCCAATGCGCTGACTGCATGCAGCCCCCTCCCCAGCAGCCCGCTAACTTGAACCCTGGCGTCAGGAGCTTCACATCACTGCTGGTCCGATAGACACACCATGAAACATGCTTCCTGGGCCACTGGTTCTATTCTGTTAACAACAGCAACAAAGCCGGTTGGGACTGCACTGATGTCAGGACCCTCGTCGTACCTGCAAGTGGAGAAAGACTGTCCCACAGCTTACCAACTCGAGTACTGAGTCTGCCGGATGGCACGCCAGAGAGTAAATTAAACAGGTGAAGTGTAGGTGACACAGATGCCATTTCTCACCGGTCTGAAGTCGGACAGCATAGACGATCTATGGGTGAGGCTATGAGGGAGCAGAGTGTCCTCCCCCATGGTGAGGAGGGCAGAATGGCACAGTCCTAAGGAGGACACGTAGCAGTATTGTCCAGAAATCACAAATCCATGGCCCTTTGAGCCACAGTTACACTTCCGGGAACGTATCCTAGAAACATGAAGAATGCACAGAGTTCTCACGACAGCCTTGTCCTGATGGCCAAAGATTGGAGACTCGGCCTGCCACAGGGGCTGGTGGAACTAGAATGTTCCATCCAAAGGAGTGTGCGCCGGATACCAGAAAAATCTCTCTGTGCTGATAGTGAACGATGTCCTGGATAAGCAAGGTGTGGGGCAGAATGTATGCATAACAGGGATCCCTAGTATTAGAAAGCGTGCTCGTGCATAAAAAAGCCCTAGTAGGATGTGCAACTAAAGGTGGTTCCTTTGGGGGCACAACCCGGACGGGGCCAAGAGTGGGACTCCAACTTTTCCATTCTGCGTTTTGTTTTTACTTCTGAATCCCATGAATTTAGCTCTTACCCACATGCATGCAAAAATTAGGGGAATCGCAGAGCTGTGGCCCTCAGAGGGCTCACAATCTCTACAGAGATAAAATTTATAAATAAACAGACAACCGCTTGAGTGGTTTAAATTCTTAAAACTCTTCAACTCAAAACTCTTTAAATTCTTAAGTGAGTCTCCAGAACTCTTGAAATGCGTGAGTTAGAGAAGGGTTCCAACGGGACTCTTTAGGAAAGGCGTCACGAATCTGTGGGACTTGAGCTAGTTCTTGGAGGACGAGTAGGTCCTCTTACCAGTGGGTAAGAGAAAGAGGGGGGTTAGTCCAAATGGGGGGTGTGCTGTCAGCTCGTACGCCTCAAACCGTCGTGTAGGGGGAGTCACGTGTCGGCCAAAGATGGCCGCACTCTGGCTAGTTGAGCAAAGGTTGGCGTGAGCCCCAGCGTGGCCGAGGGAGACAGGTAGAGCACCCTATGCTGTGAGGAGACAACTTACTGGATTAGAATTTCTCAGCTCGTCTTTAGAGAGATGTGGTTTCCCATTTTGCTCCAGACTGTGTTTGCAGCATACCTTGGATCTAGACAATGGGAACGAATTATAAAGGCTCTTCAGTTACCTGAAACTGGCCTAGAAATTCCGTGACTGTTGAACAAATGTCAAGCCCAAAATAAAATTGTAATGCATAAAAAAAGAACATTCTTTGTGTGTCATAACTTTAACTGACGCGCTGAATGTCAGGCCAGGGGTGTGGCGACTTCGCTCTCAGGCAGGAGGGACCCTACAGGTTTCAGCCAGCAAGGCTCCTGTTCAGCATGATTCCATTCTCCAAGCTGGGCGTGCAGAGGGAGGTGGCCCTGGGGCCTCATGGATGCAGAGGGCAGAGAGATACGTGGTCCAGAGGCTCCCAGGACACACTGGTAGTGACCACAAGTGAAAACTAGGGGCTGGCCTGGCTAGGGGACAGACAGTCCCACGGGGTCCTCTGGCTCTAGGAATATCCCCACAGGACCCGGTCCAGAATCTTCTGTGCTTTTTCAGCAAGAGATAAAGGTTCCAAAGCACTGAAGCAGGGAGTAGATGAGAAATGCAGAGGACATGCTGAGGGACGTGTTTCTTCCTAGCCCGATCCTGGCCCACAGGGAGGCACGCGTGGCCTGGGGACACATGCTACACACGGGGACATCTCAGTGATCAGATCCTCCTAAGAGATGATGGCTTTTAACCCAATTCTTAGGATGTGAGAAGCAGGCTTTTTTTCTTCCTTGAAAAAGCAAAGCCACAAACAACCCCTGTGTTTTGTACCTGACTCCCTGCGGCGGCAGCAGCTGATCTAGAAGTTTCTGCTGTTCTGGTGACTTTGGCCTCACGTCCAGCATTTTTCTTCCCTCCCCTACTTATATAACGAGCCCCTCCAGAACAGAATGGGTTTGTTGGCAGCAAAAAACAAAAAAAAACAAAAAACCTAGCAAATTCCTTGTTTGGATTCGCTAGCACCATGGTTTGTGGCTTTGAGTCCCCGACCAGGAACCATGAGTTTCTCTGTGCCCACTCAGTCTCCAGCCTGGCACTGGGATTTGAGGCTGCCTGGTGACTCCGGCTAGCACCTGCTTCTATCAGGAGCATGAAGGCCCGAACCCCACCACTGGGTCCCCACTGGCCAGCTTGGCCTGAAAGAGGGGACCTGGGCTCTCAGAACTTCCTGGCCCTCGTGCTGCCTAACCCCACTGGTCACCTTATCTCCTCATTTATCTTTTCTGCCTGGAGCCTTAGACTAGATCCTCTCCGCTCAGGACCTGCTCCCCTGCATTCTGGAAGGCCTCAGAGCCGTGGACGTGGGGGGAAGTGACCACGCACCAGCTCCTGTCCCCAAGTGGAGTGATGCATGGGCCTCTGAGAGGAGCTGTGTGCAGGCCCCTCAGCTAGACTGCAGGCTCCCTTCTGTCTCTTGATGCTAACGGCAGAGGGCGGATGCCGAGCCCAGTGGGATGGGTGATTGGTTGGCCCTTGGCACTGAAGTCAGCTCTGGCCCTTTGTTGCTCTTGCTTTTTTTCTTTCATTAATAGACCTCCTTTTGAGCAGTTCTAGATTTGCAGAACAATTGTACAGAAAGTACAGAGAGTTCCCACATACAGCCTTCCCCTCCCCGCCAGTCTCCCTTATTATCAACAACTTGCATTCTGAGGTACATTTGTTAGAGTTGATGAGCCTTTATTAATACATTATTATTAACTAAAGCCCGGAGTTGGCGTTGGGTTCGCTCTTGGTGTGGTACATTCTGTGGGTTTGGACGCACATATAGTGACATGCATTTACCATTTCAGCATCAGACAGAGTAGTGGGCCCTAAGAATGCCTGCTCCCCTCCCCCCACACCACGGTGGCTCTGACTTACTGCTGTTTGTCCTGGTGCCTCTCGAGCTGGACCCCGTGCCGGGTGGGGCAGCAAAACCCAGCCATGTAGACAGGAGTCCTCTCGTCACAGGGCTGGGGAAAGGGATGGCCTGGAACAGAATTGGGGGGGTTTGGAGGATCTCTAGGGTTTGAGCCTGAACACCTCCTATCTCAAGTGAGGGGACCGAGGGCCAGACATGGGAAGTGGGTTTCCAGTCGACAGGATGGGTTGGAGCAGAAGTCTGTACCCAGGGCTATCACGGAAGGGGCATAGGCCCAATTCAGCTGCTTTTTTAACAACAGGAGCTAAATTAGTAAACAGGACCAAAAAGTAAATTTTAAAAAGAGCCAGTTATTTGGCCATTTTGAGCGTCATTAACTTACCCTGGGGGCCACTTGGGCCCAGGATGGGGTCCCTGGAAGCCTCCGTGGTCACGAGCTCTGTAGGAGGGCGCTCTTGTACCCGAGAACTCTGATTTCCCACGCGGAGCTGCCCGGCGTGAGCCACACATGGCCCTCGGCAGGCCCGGCCCTGGAAGGAAGGGGAAGCGGCCAGATACCATCTCCTGGCCCGCTGGTCTCCATGTACCACTCTGGCGGGCAGCACCTGGGGCCCCTCTGTGCAGAGCACCCACCAGCCTTCAGTCAGCGGGACACTGAGGTTCCTGTGGTTCCAGTAAGTTCTTGGAGCAGCTGCTCACCCTGATGGCCTCCTCCACATAGAAGTGGAGGATTCCAGGAAGTAACACGTTCACACAAAGCTGATGAATGACAAAGAAGGGCAATTTGGAACCAGAGCTTGTCGCTGGAGGAAAGATGTGAAAATGCCAACAAACCTCCATCGGAGGATGGCCTGACCATGACTGACATTTACTGTGCGCCCAGGACGGCCAGGCCCACATGAGGGGCTCGCACTGGGCTGTGACTCTGTAAGGTCATTTTGTTGTCCTCTTATGTAATAGAAACATAAGCTAGAAAGTCAAAATCAGCTAAAAAGAGCATCGCGCAACAGAGAACCCAGCTAGAAGTTGCAATACCAGGATTTGGTTCATGACTGTGCAGCGTGGCTTTGAGCAACTCGGTCTGATCTCTCTAGACATCCATTACTCCACTTGGGATGGAAGGGGATTGATTGATTTGGAAGATTTTTTTTTTTTTAAGATTTTATTTAAGAGAGAGTGTGCACACGGCAGGGGGGAGGGGCAGAGGGAGAAGCAGGCTCCCCACTGAGTAGGGAGCCTGATGTGGGACTCGAACCCAGGACCCTGGGATCATGACCTGAGCTGAAAGCAGATGCTTAACCGAGTGAGCCACCCAGGTGCCCCAGATTTGGAAGATTTCTGAGACCTTTTCCAACTGTCATATATTGTGACTGCATTATTTCCTTGGGCGTAGGTGTCAGGAGACCAGGGGGTCTGCCGCAGGTTTGGGCCAGGTGGGCACAGGTGCTGACAGATAGCACTCTGCAGGGGTGGGTGGTTGTCCCAAGGGCGTAACTGCTGTTCTGGGTCCAGTGGTGGCCAGGGCTGCTGGGGTTGGTGGAAGCCACACTGCCCATGCTGGGTCAGAGCAGCAGTGCCCACGGCTCACAGGGCCACGGGAGGGACGCAGGGGTTCGGATGAAAGGGAAGCAGGGAAGGAATTGCCCACCTCCCATGACAGTAAAGAGAGGTGGTGCTCTGTCTCTTTACTCCGTGCATATTTCTGGGCACAAAATTCTAGGAGAGGTCAGAAGGCTCCGGCCAGGACAGAGGAAGACAGATGGTGCTCATCCTTCTCCTCTCTCATGACATCTCGAGGGACAAAGAGTCAGCTCCTCTCTGAAATCTACCTGTACCTGCTTCAAAACTCTTTTAGTGCACAACTGTTCAGCCTCTTTTGTCCACAGTGCAGTAAGACGTGCATTATTCTATGTCCGTCTGTGTGTGTAATCAAAAATTTGATGAAACATTGAAAGGCATCCTTCTTTTGTTCTAATTCGTATTTTCATGGTCGTGTGATCCACTAAATCAATGCGATGGTCCACTGATGGGTTTGGACTATTCGTTGGAAAACTGTGGCCAGATGCTTCTGGAGCAGCCAGTTCACCCAGGGGTGAACAAAGAAAAGCACCTCTTTTCATTATGCTTAGTGCAGAAAGCCTTTGAATTCTTTCTGCGTCCTTGGTGTTTGCTGCTTACTCTGAACGTCTTGTACTTTTCAGCGTGTGACGTGTTGGCCCAGAGCAGGTGGGTGGCACAGCAAGAGGGGATGAAGGAGGAATCCTCCTTTCCTGCAGAAAGCGGGAAGAACCTTTTGATACATGGTGTTACAAATAGGGACATTTGATATTCTGGAAATTGTGAGCTGGAAACCTTTGTGGCTATCAGCTCAGCTCCTGCGCGGAGCCCCAGAGCCAGACTGGCTAGGTGGCTGGGAGCAGAAATGAGGTCTCTGAGCTTGCACAAGACTCTCCTGCAGAGCGGAGGGTATGTCTCAGAACCAGCCAGCAGCGCCGTGACCTTATAAAAATGTTCCCTGGGTGCCCAGTGGTATTCTAATCCGCAGTGTCCCTCCTGCAGTTTGCCTTCAAGCATAGACCCAAACCGTCTGCTTTTCCCTGTGGTGCCAGGGCTGTCTGCAGGGCACTAGCTGGGGGAGGAGGGGCGGTGTCCTCGGGGCTTGACGCAGGGCCATTCGGGTCTGTGGGACAGACCCAGCAGCACCTCCACTTTCCCTCGTGGTTGGTGTTTTTCCTCATGAAGGGGACATTAAAGTGGGGGAGCCCCCCTGACCAGGGTCACCCAGTTGGCCAGGCAGTGCGTGGCACCCACAAAGGGTTCAACCTCAAGGTCACCACAGTCTTGGTTGGTGGTTTGGCATTTTATTTGTGAGTAGATAAACCCTCTCCAGAAACCCAGGCTTGGTCTTTTCAAGCCCTATCGTAAGATCTGTCTTAGCAAACTAGTAAAATGTCAGAGCTGAAAACAGCCCTGGAAATTACGGGGTATTGCCCTTCTCACAGATGGCTGGCGTACTCAGTCTGTCCTTGCCTTCGGAAGGCCCGAGCAATCCAAGATAGCCCCGGAGCATCACTCCCTTATCCTCAGATCTCCGTGTGTAGCACACTGAGCCGTCATCAGTCCCCGATACCGCAGTACGAAGGAGCTCATTAGCACCTTTTCTGGTATCAGTTTTGTTTCTCGGAAAGACAAACTCTCCTTTGAGTCCTGCTGTGTGCCTGGCACGGTGGCGGAACGAGTCGCTCAGGTGAACCAGGCGAGGTCCTTGCTGTCCGCCAACCGCTGGTGTCGGAGAGGAGCAGGGCTCTCAGACACACTACGCGTGAGCAGGTGCGGCGGAAACCCGTCACCCAGCCAGGGACAGAAGAGTGGTTGCTTCCACTTTGCAGGCGAGGCTTGAGGAGGTGAGGCTATAACGTGATCGCGGGACTTTCCTAAATCTGCTGCTCTCCTTTATGTGTGGCAAAGGTTCTTCCAGGACAGTAAAAATAGGCCTACTTGGGCTGCGTCCTGGTTTTTCCTAAATCTGCTGGGATGGACAACCTATCCTATCCGTCTGTATCCTCTCATCCAGCTACTTCCTTCAGGGATTTCATGTGGCCCTTGGCAAAGTGAAAGCTCAGCTAAGTGTACAGAGACCCCCTTCGACCGACTGGGCCCCACTCTCCTTCCCAGGGGTGGCCAAGAGCCTCTCCACCGCTGCCCCTGCTGCCTGGACCCTCACCCGCGGCTGGCGCCTCCCCCTCGTGAGGAGGTATGGGACTCTGGACCAGTCATGGCTCTCTGGGGAAACAAGATGAGCCTCCCCCATCTGTGACGTCTCCCTCCTCATCACCTGGCTTGGGCTGGAGATACCACCTGTGGAGATACGGATTGTTCTGGACTGAGGCAGCAGCCAGCAATCCAGGTCACCCTGGTAGCCTGGGGGGGAATGGCTGCCCTAGACCAGAGCCTTGCTCCTCACTGTCTCCTGGGCCTTCCCAGCCCCTTGCCTCCCTCCTCACCGCCGACCTGAGCTGACTCAGACCCCTGGAGCCTCCACCCAACCTGCCGTCCCACTCCCTTCTTCCAGGAGGAACTGGATTGGGAGAAGACAAGAAACAGGGTTGATTCTGGTTCCTAATCCTCAGTGGTTCGCAGGGGCTGGACCTCAACCTGGTCTGGAGCATGTGCCTTTAAGGGGTCACTCCAGGGGCCTGAGTGAGGAGGGGATTGGGAGAGGGCCCCAGGCATGCGGACTGGGGGCCCTCAGGCCTTTCCGAGCACAAGTCCCTGGAGGCCACGGACAAGGCACCGTCCCCTCTGCGCAGCGTCCTCGGCTGTAAGGCCGGGAGCCCGTGGGGACCTTCCAGTTTCTGTTTAGCTCTAGTCAAGCTGCGTACAAGGCGGGCAAGGCCCAGCTTCCTTTTAACAAGAGGACAGCAGGGGCAGCCCGCCCTTGGTAACCCCCTTTACAACAGCTCACCCAAGTTATCAATAAACCTGTTTCTCAGCGTGGGGACGGGGTAAAGGCTGCTCTCTAATTATAAGGAGGAGCAGCTAGTGTCTTTGTTTTTTTTTTAAGATTTTATTTATTTGTTTGAGAGAGCACGAGCGGGGGGAGGGGCAGAGGGAGAAGCAGACTCGCTGCGGAGCAGGGAGCCCGATGCAGGGCTTGAGCCCCAGGACCCTGGGACCGTGACCCGAGCCGAAGGCAGATGCTTCACTGACTGAGCCGCCCAGGCGCCCTGTAGCTAGTGTCTTTACAGAACATTTGCAACTGGATTTCAGGCCTCAGTTGAACAGGGCCTGACAGACCACCTGGGCTTCCCAGGTGGATAGTTGACCTGGGATTCGGGGGGGTGTCCTGGTGACGTCCTATGTCCTCTTCAGTCTTGACTGGGTAAGGCCAGGTGTGTCCCTGGCCAATGGCTCTCACAATCCCAATACTGCACGATACCTGTGATCCAACCTCGCTTTATGGATTGAACACCCGAGACTCCCAGAGGCTAGAACGATCTGCTGCGTTCGACAGCTGAGGGGGAATGGAGGCCTCTTGACCACCCCAGTCTAGGGGTTCTGTTGAGAAAAGACTCTACTGTGTGATGCTGCTGTCGAGAGAGCGAAGCCACTGGGTGGGAACTGGCAAGAGCAGCAGGACTGAGTACTACCTCAGCACCAAGACCAAGTACTTCCTCAGCACCAGGAGGGAGTACTTCTTTAGTGCCAGGACCGAGTGCTTCCTCAGCGCCAGGACTGAGTACTTCCTTAGGGCCAGGACGGAGTACTTCCTCAGTGCCAGGATGGAGTACTTCCTCCGGGCCAGGGCTGACGGAGTACTTCCTCAGGGCCAGGACAGAGTACTTCCTCAGTGCCAAGGCCGAATACTTCCTCAGGTCCAGGACGGAGTACTTCCTCAGTGCCAGGGCTGAGTACTTCCTCAGGGCCAGGGCCAAGTACTTCTTCAGGGCCAAGACCGAGTACTTCCTCAGTGCCAGGGCTGAGTACTTCCTCAGGGCCAGGACGGAGTACTTCCCCAATGCCAGGGCCGAGTACTTCCTCAGGGCCAGGGCCAAGTACTTCTTCAGGGCCAGGACCGAGTACTTCCTCAGGGCCAGGACGGAGTACTTCCTCAGGGCCAGGGCCGAGTACTTCCTCAGGGCCAGGGCCGAGTACTTCCTCAGGGCCAGGACGGAGTACTTCCTCAGTGCCAGGGCCGAGTACTTCCTCAGGGCCAGGACAGAGTACTTCCTCAGTGCCAGGGCCGAGTACTTCCTCAGGGCCAGGACGGAGTACTTCCTCAGTGCCAGGGCTGAGTACTTCCTCAGTGCCAGGGCCAAGTACTTCCTCAGGTCCAGGACGGAGTACTTCCTCTGGGCCAGGGCTGAGTACTTCCTCAGGGCCAGGGCTGAGTACTTCCTCAGGGCCAGGGCCGAGTACTTCTTCAGGGCCAAGACGGAGTACTTCCTCAGTGTCAGGGCTGAATACTTCCTCAGGGCCAGGACGGAGTACTTCCTCAGTGCCAGGGCCGAGTACTTCCTCAGGGCCAGGACGGAGGACTTCCCCAATGCCAGGGCCGAGTACTTCCTCAGGATCAGGGCCGAGTACTTCCTCAAGGCCAGGGCCGAGTACTTCCTGGGGGCCAAGACAGAGTACTTCCTCAGTGCCAGGATGGAGTACTTCCTCCGGGCCAGGGCTGATGGAGTACTTCGTCAGGGCCAGGACGGAGTACTTCCTCAGTGCCAGGGCTGAGTACTTCCTCAGTGCCAGGGCCAAGTACTTCCTCAGGTCCAGGACGGAGTACTTCCTCTGGGCCAGGGCTGAGTACTTCCTCAGGGCCAGGGCTGAGTACTTCCTCAGTGCCAGGGCCGAGTACTTCCTCAGGGCCAGGGCTGAGTACTTCCTCAAGGCCAGGACAGAGTACTTCCCCAATGCCAGGGCCGAGTACTTCCTCAGGGCCAGG
>NC_058414.1:100283279-100283792 GCF_002201575.2 Neomonachus schauinslandi | reverse complement strand
CCAGGACGGAGTACTTCCTCAGTGCCAGGGCCGAGTACTTCCTCAGGTCCAGGACGGAGTACTTCCTCATTCCAGGGCTGAGTACTTCCTCAGGGCCAGGGCCGAGTACTTCCTCAGTGCCAGGGCCGAGTACTTCCTCAGTGTCAGCATGGAGTACTTCCTCAGTGCCAGGACGGAGTACTTCCTCAGTGCCAGCATGGAGTACTTCCTCAGGGCCAGGATGGACTACTTCCTCAGGGCCAGGACGGGGTACTTCTTCAGGGCCAGGACGGAGTACTTCCCCAATGCCAGGGCCGAGTACTTCCTCAGGGCCAGGACGGAGGACTTCCCCAATGCCAGGGCCGAGTGCTTCCTCAGGGCCAGGGCTGAGTACTTCCCCAAGGCCAGGGCCGAGTACTTCCTGGGGGCCAAGACGGAGTACTTCCTCAGTGCCAGGATGGAGTACTTCCTCAGTGCCAGGGCCGAATACTTCCTCAGGGCCAGGACGGAGTACTTCCCCAATGCCAGGGCTGA